>NW_022196904.1:107543898-107556569 GCF_008632895.1 Mastomys coucha
CCCCCCCCCCCCCCCCCCGCACACCCCCTCCGCCTCAGCCTCCCAAGTGGTAGGTTACAGGTGCGCACCATGATCCCCGGCCACTCTCTGAATCTGAATGGATGGGCTTTGCTGTCTTCTGGTTAAGTCTGTTGGCAGGAACTCATACTACCTATCCTAATGAAACCTGGTGCCTCGTGCACTGGGTGAGTGCTCCCTGGTGGGGTTCCTATGCATCTGTGACTTTCACTGTATGTATTTGAGCCTAACAGAGCACTCACACCGAGTCTTGTGTCTTCATTCTAGAATCTTCTATATAGACAGAACTTGGTTAAATAAATTGGCATACTTTTCTTGTGGTAAATTGGCCTTTTACTATGGGATATCCACCATAATTCCTCATGACAGACAGGAGAAATGTCTCTCCTCTCCTCCACACTCTGGCCTCCTCACTTCCCAAGGTCCCCCACAGATGTACTTCCGGTCCATCTGGAAAACATTTCCCTCCTACGGCGGTAATGACTTCCGCCTCTGCCCATTACCATCAGCCCAGCTACACTGTCCCTCTCTGACTGCTGACAACTCTCTGTCTCAGGGGAGGACTTGGTTGAAATCTCCCAGGCAGGAGCTGAATCCTGAAGACACCCAAAGTTTCTCTGAGGCTGCTCATGGCCTATAAGCCACTACCCAGGACGCTGTGGGTGGAGGAAGGGAAAGCTCCCTTTGGCTATTGTTGCAGACAACAGGACACCAACACAACCAGCAGCTGCCCTCATGGATATTTATTATAAGGCTGTCGAGCTCCAAGGGCTCGTTTTGGGAGGACTAGGCTGTTCTGATGTGCCATCATTCTCATGTTAAGCCATCATTTCCAGAGACAGAGTGAAAAATCAGACAGCTTGGATCACTCACTAGCTGTGTGATCCAAGGCTTGTTACTAAGCCTCTCTGGGCTTCTGCGTTCTAATCTATTCCACCTCCCTCCCTTTTCCTCTTTTAGATAAGAGCTTGCTAGATAACCCAGTCGGGCCTTAAACTTAAAATGCTCCTGCTTCAACCACCAGAGCTTAGGGATTATGGGTATGCATGACCAAACCTGACTCTTCCTGTATCAGTCAGTGAATCTCATAATGGTATCTGTTCCTCTGTTTAAAAAAAAAAAAAGTATTAGCTGGACCTGGATTGTGCAGACCAGGAGAGGTGTGGGTTTGACTCCTCGTGTCACCTAGGTATCTGGGAGCAACAGCCAAGGAGCAGGCTGGGGGTTGCTGATAGGAAATTGCCACGAGAAAATTAGTTCTTAAGTTGCTCTGTCTGAGTGGATTGGAGGAGGGAGGACTTAGTTCACCTCGAGGTTTCAGAGGCGTTGGTCCAACTTCTATCATGGTGGCCAAGAAGCAGAAAGAGGGATGGTACAAAGAAAGAGGTGAGGGTACAGCCTAGTGTTTCCACCCCCCCGCTCCCTCCCAGGGGTGCCATCTAGATGGAAAGTCAACAAGAAACCAGGTCAAAACCTGCAGTATCTAACTGTGGGCAATTCGTCACACACACAGCAGGATGGGAGTTCTCGAATTAATCCTGTGGTGATTCGAACTCCAATCAGGGCGGCTGTGGAGACTAATCATCACAGGGATTAGCTGGACCTGGATTGTGCAGACCCGGAGAGGTGTGGGCTTGGAGGTAAGGGAGGTAAGGAGGTTTCTGTCTAGGCTGAGCTGATGGGACTGTCACTGCAGATAGGTCAGGTGACAGATACCATCTAGGAGGGAGGCTTTACTCAGACCGTGAGGGGCACCAGGCGTTAGGGCTCCTTCTTGCTAAATGACTGTGCAAGGCTATCTGGCAATATACTAGAGTTCACAGGGAAGTGTACAGGCTGGCTTAGGAGTTGGTCAGGAGCCTTACAGTTGGGCTACACAAAGAGTCTTAGTCACCTCCATTCAGCTTAGGGATCTACCCAAGAGGCAGAGGCAGGGCAACTGAGCTCAGGGTTAAATATAGATCTGAGTCTAGAGAGCACCCGCTGAGCTTTCTAGGTTCGTGTATTGCTGAACAAAGAACTGGACCAGGGTGGAAGTGGGCCAGAAAGCTGAGAAAAAGGTAAAGGTGCTAATGGGGCCCATCTGGGAGTGTGCCGAGTCTATAGGGCCTCTCCTCTTAGGAGAGCGCCTTGGGTGAGCTTGGTTTGTTCCTTGTAGCCCTGCTGGGGGAGGAGTTTCCAGGCCTTCTGCCAACTGGTTTCTTTCATATGCTAATCTCCCCCTCCAGCCCTAGCCTGCCATCAGTTGTTGTAACATAAGACCCCTCCTTCACTGGGTTTATAGAGAAAAAAAGTTCTCACAGTCTCCAGCAGGGAAGCGACATCTGTTCAGAGAAGAGTGACAAATACAGCGTCTGGGACATTCCTGTGAAGCAAACTGCCTGGGTGCTCCAAAAAATATCAATAGCTGGGGAGGGGTTAGGGGCAGGGGCGAGGCGGGAAGCTCAGTGAAGCTCTAGCAAAGTAAACAGGAGGTCCTGAGTTCCTGGGGGGCGAGGGAGAAAAAACAACAAGGGTCGGGATTGGCAGAAGCAAGGGAGGAGGAGGGAACAACTGGACTAAAGGAGACTAAACACGAAACTTGATGGTTCATAGCAGACCTCCTCTGCTCTCCTCTGATGGTGCCGGCTCTCTGGAACGTCATTGCTTCGAGCAAGGGTCTTGGGATTTCCTTGCACCCAGAGCTGTGAGATTATTAAAGAGTTGCCATAGGGCACTGGGGAGGGATGGCTCAGTGGGTGAAGTAATTGCTGCACAAGCCTGAGCATCTGAGGTTGGATCCTCAGCAGCTATGTAAAATTGGGCTCAGTGTGCAATCTCAGTTCCAACTGTGAGAAGACGGCCAGAAGGAGCCTGGGCAGCCTTCAGGCCAGCTAGAGAATGAAGCTGTGAGCACTAGGCGCTGCTTCACACAGGTGGAAGGAAGACAAACGTCTCTCTTTTGATGTCTCGCTGAACTTGGGACTCAGCCGGCCACCAGTAAGCTCCAGGTGTTTTCCTCTCTCTAATCCGTGCCCCACAACCTTCACCCCAGAATGGGGTTACAGTTGTGAGTGTAACCACGCCTGGCTTAGTGCTGGAGATTTGAACTTGTGTCTCCGTGATTGCAGCAACTGCTCTTACTGAGCTCCTCTAATTTAAAGACACTTGTCTTAATTAAAGGTATGCTGTACTAGCATTGAATAAATGGGGCTGTCTGGTGCCTTCAGGTCCGTCTTGGAGTCAGCGTGTGGGATTCTTATGATTCTCTGATGGACCCAGTCATGTCAGCCAGCCGGATTACGTTCAGATCCACAGCATGGCACAGAGGTAATGTAGGTCATGTGGCCCTGAGGTCAAGCAGACCCAGAGCACAGCACTGGCTGTGTAGTTTGCTGATGGGCAAGGCAATGTTAAGTTCCATTTGTCCCTGTCTGAATCTACCTCTCCGTGCTAGATTTGTGTGTCTTTAAACTTAAGACACGTTATGAGTATGTTTTCTGGGTTGAGCTCAAGCACTCTGTCCTCCTGCTTCAGCCTCACTTGTAGCTTGAACTTGTACCATGTGTGCCCCTGCACAAAGTTCTGTTTCCGTATTCACAAAGCCACCTTGTGGAGTTGTCACAGGAGGAAGTGCATGATATCAAGTGCCGGGTGGGCACCTAGTTTGAGCTTCTTTGACCAGCGAGTCCCTTTCGTAGACTGGGCTAGCTCCTTTCCTAGTCTAAGTTAACTCCTTTCCTTGATGAAGCCTCCCTTTTCTGCCCCACACTAGAGGCAAGTGGCCATAAGAGGGAGCCAGAGAGCAGGCATGGGAGCTGTTCAGGCCACCTGGGGAATTTTGCAAAGTTTGTATTGATGGCAAGCTACTCAGCAGAGGTAAACACTATCCTCCCAGGAGAGGGCAGACTAAACCATGTCTTGGTTATAATGAGTGTTCCCGAAGGTGGCCAGGGTTCTGCTGGGTCTCTGGGAGTCTGATCTCTGGCTGCTATGGAACGCTCACAGCTTCTCCCGGAAAAAAAAACAAGTCAAATCCCTTAGTGACCCAGAATCACCACCTTTCAAATAGTGCTTAACTTTATGGTCTTTTTCAGGCTAGCTGAGGATATTTGGATAGACACTTGGGTGGGGCATTTACTCCGAGTTTTTGTTTGTTTTAGAAAGTGTCTCACTATGTGGTCCCAATTGGCCTGGAACTCCTTTTGTAGAACAAGCTGTCCTAAAACTCACAAAAGTCCCCCTGTCCCCACCTCAGTGCTCGGATTAAAGGCATGAGCTACCATGCCTTGCCATGTGGGCAATGACTCAATGAACGCAAACGTGCTTACATTTTAAAACCTATTTCTCTCCCTCTCCTCTCTCTCTCTCTCTCTCTCCCCCCCTCTGTCTCTGTCTCTGTCTCTCTCTCTGTGTGTGTGTGTGTGTGTGTAAGTCAGGCAACTATTTGTAGTAGGTAGGAAATTCCATCTTTATACTATGTGGGTAGAAGTCAGGCAAGCGTGGATTCAAACACCTTTATCCCACTGAGCGATTTCGAGTGTATGTTAAAGAACTATGTCTATAGCCATAGCGTTGCGGTTTTTTTGTTTATTTGTTTTGGTTTTTCGAGACAGGGTTTCTCTGTGTAGCCCTGGCTGTCCTGGAACTCACTCTGTAGACCAGGCTGGCCTTGAACTCAGAAATCCACCTGCTTCTACCTCCCAAGTGCTGGGATTAAAGGAGTGCGCCACCACTGCCCGGCCCTGTTGCTATCTTCTTGGTCTCAGAACCAGGTGGTAATATCCCCTGAGATAACCAGGCAACAGAGTCTGTTTGCTGACACAGCGCTTCCTTAGGAGAGAACCCTGATATGCCTGGAGCACTATGTACCCCCTGCAATAGTCAGAACGGCAGCTGTGTGGTACTGAGGCACACAGCTGAGTTGCACCCCAGCTCCCCCCGCCCCAGCCCTCACTGTGCATTTCTTAACAATAATGAAAAGCAAGTGACATGGAACTCATCATCCTCATCCCTCTGATGCAGTTCAATGGAAAAGAGCCACGGCACTCTGCAGCTTCTCTCCAGAGTGTCCTTCGCTGTAAAACATCGCCTCACCACCCCTCAGTGCCCTAAAGTTTCTGTCTGTGGTTTGTTTCCTGTGTACGTACAGCTCAGAGTATTCAAGCTGCTGTACCAGACTCATCTCGCCCAGTGTCAGAATCTCTTGTTAAAGACAGGCTGGGTGTGAAGCATGCCTATAGTTCTGGCACACCAAGAGTTCAAGGCCAGCCTGGCTACTTGAAGCTCTGTTTTGAAAAGCTAACATCATGGGGCCCATGAGAGAGCTTAACAGGTACAGGTGCTTGCTGCCAAGCTTGACGGCTTGAGGTCTATCTCAAGACCCTCATGATGAGAAGAAGAGAATGGACCACTACATGTTGTTCTTGGATCTCCATGCATGCTCCCATGAACCCCCAATAAATAAAATATAATAATAATAATAATAATAATAATAATAATAATAATAATAATAGAACACCTCTCTGTCTTGTTTTTATGAAATTCCCACTCTGTAGCTCTGGCTGCTTTAAACTTTCATCAATCCTCCTGCCTCAATCTCCTAAACGCAGAGATTACAAGCCTGAGCCACCAGTCTGGCTGACATTTTTCTTCCTATTGAAAGGCAGGATTTCACTAAGCAGAGACGACTGTCTTGGAAACGGAGATCCGGGATGACAGGATGGGCCACCACCCTGACCACTTTTCTTCGTTTCCTATGGGTAGACTTGGTTCTGTTACATCAGTGTTAGGAAGAATTGAGATGTGCGCATATTTGGAGGTTCCCGGTGGTGGTGGGGATATCCCAGAGGATGACACACCTCTATTATTTCAGTATTGGAGGACTCTCCATTATGTTTTTCACTGGACTGCCAAGTAGGTTACAGTGTTGCTCTGCCTCCTTGGGGACTCCGTGGTGTGTGGCGTCTGCTGAGCGGAGGGGTGGGGCTTTCATAGGAGACAGTAGTGTGTGTACACCTGGACGAGCGGTTGTCCAAAGCCACCATCCACAGGGACCTGCTGGATGCTAAAGATACTGTGGCCGGTCCCTGGATACCAGGATGACACGCCACAGCCTGCGCATAGTCCCAGGTCCTTGTCTCCAGCTGGAGCACACTGTGAGTGTGAGAGTCCCTGAGCCCGGGTAGAACCGTTGCCCTGCACAGAGGGTAGCAGCTGTGGCATGGAAACAGGAGCTACACAGGTGGATTGTGTGAAAGCGGGGCTGGGGCTGGGCTGGGGGTCGGGGGAGAGGGCAGGAGAGGAAGGGTGGGGGGGCAGATCTAGGCGCTAAGGGCCCAACAGCCTCTGCACCCCAACAGCAGCTCTGGCCTTCTGTGGTAACAAAAAACTGAGTAAGATTGTCCAAACTGCAGCTTCCATGAGAGTATCTTCAAGATCAATTTCCTTTCTTAAGAAAGTTCCATAGCCACAGGGTCCAAAACCCCGAAGATGTCTAAGCCAACAGTGAAAAACTTCTCCCTTCCTGCCTGTCTTCCATAGGGACCACATACTGCCAGATCTGGGGCACCTGCAGGCAACGCAAGAATCATCACACAGTGTCTAGGGCTGAGTCCCTGACTACATGGGATGGTTTCCAGAAGGGAGAAACTGGGTGGGGCTTGTGTGTCTCCTTTACTTGGGGTTCTCTTGTGTGAAATGGCAAGAGGCCTGGGACGCTACTGCTAAGCACCCTACGATGCAAAATGCCCAAACTCTAATACTGCAGAAATCAAGAAACCGTGCCTGACAACTGAGAAGGACCTTTCGGCCTTGTGGTCCTTTCCCATCCTCTCTGCAACCCCATATTCCTCAGATGCTGGCTGCTGGGAACTTATCTCTGTTCCAAACTAACCCATCTTCTTGGGGACCATCTTCTCCTTCCTCTCAGATTTTAAGGCCTTTCCTCAATTTGTGAGGAAGAAAAAATCCCATCTCTCTTTTAGGAAAATCACCACTTTGCATTTAAATTTTAAATTTACTTACTTGTTCTTAAGATTTTATTTTTTTGGTTACAGAGTATCACTTTGTAGCCTTGGCTAACCTGCCCTCACTATGAAGACCAGGCTGGACTCATAGAGCTCTGCTTGCCTCTGCATCTTGAGTGCTGGTATTACAAGGATGGTACACCTCCAAGATTTTATTTTTATTTTATTTTTTATGTATATGAGTGCACTGTCACTTTCTTCAGACACACCAGAAGAGGGCATTGGATTCCATTACAGATGGTTGTGAGCCACCATGTGGTTGCTGGGAATTGAACTCAGGACTTCTGGAAGAGCAGTCAGTACTCTTTAACTGCTGAGCCACCTCTCCAGCCCTATTTTTATTTTTAATTATAAGCATATGTGTGGTTTGTACACATTAGTGCAGGACCCTTGGCGGGTGTTGGATTCCCCAGGAGCCAAGTTACAGGCAGTTACCTGAAGTGGGTGTTGATAGGTTATTTCTTGGCCACCAGTGAAATGAGCCAACTCAAGCCAGATTAGAGTATATTAAAGTCAGGTTTATTGGAAAGCTGGGCCCCAAGGATGGAGGCCAGGAAAGTTGTAATGGGGAAAGGGCAGGCAGGGGAGGAAGAGAGAAAGAGCAGAGAGTGAAGAGGAAAAGAATAGAGAAGGAAAAGGGAGAGGGTGGGGGAGGAGGAGGTACAGGGAGAGGGAGAAGGAGAGGGACCAAAATGTCTGAATTATATAGAGAAGAGCCTTTGGGGGGAGGACAGCCCAGCCTCTAGGTTGCTAAGTTCAGGATTACGGGCAAAGTATACCAGGTAGGGACTGTGAGATGCTAGGAAAGTCTGGGGACCAGGTCTACTCACTAAATAGGTGTGGGAACCCAAGTCCCACTCTCTGCAAAAACAAGCAGTCTTAACCATCAAGCCATCTTTTCAGCCCCATACATTTATTTTTAACTACATTAGTTAATTGTGTTTTTACCTTTTGATTTTGAGGCAGGAACTCTTGTGTCATAGTCTGGCCTTAAACTCATGTGTAACTGAGGATGGCCCCAAACTCCAGATTCTCTTGCCTCTACCTCTTGAGGGCTGGAGTCACAGGGGTTATGGGATGCCTACTGTCTGGTTAATCTGCAGTGGGAGGGCTTCTGCTTGCTGTCTTGCCCTCTGCTGGCTGTAGGAATGTAGACATTCCTACTCCTACTTAGCATTTTGATGTGGGTGTTAATATTACAAGCTAGGAACAAGAAGTGTAAGCCCCATCCCTCCCCCACTTATCCCTCCTTTCCTCCCTCACTCCTTTCCCTTCTCTCTCCTCCCCTCTCTCCCTCTCTCCTCCCCTCTCTCCCTCTCTCCTTCCCCCTCTCTCTCCTTCCTTCTCTCCCTCCCTCCCTCCCTCCCTCCCTCCCTCCCTTCCTCTTTTCCTCCTTGTTTATAAGACAGGGTCTTTCTCACTGTTTCTGGGCTGACTGCATTCTTGACATCCTCCTGCCTCAGGCTATCAAGAGCTAGGGGTTCAGACTGTGCCACTGCCCCCATCTCTTTCCTTCCTTTTGAATGTTTCCCCCTTAGAGGCCTCACTGCGTAAAGACAGAGTGTCCCCTCGGCTGTGCTTTCTCTCTGAATGGTTGAGTCTTGGGTGACTAGAATGACCTGAACCACTAAAGTCCCATTTGCCTCCAGTGTTACCAACGCCGAGGAAGTAGAGGCTTTTGCTCCTATTTCTCAGATGAGGAGGGTAAAACTGAGACTCGGAGAGGATGAAGAGCAAGAGTAAGGATTTGAATCTTGAACTGCCTGCCTTGAGATGTTAGCCACATCCACACTGCCTGTAAGGCATGGGCCACCTGTGATCATAATTGTGAGCTAAGGCTACCTTCAGATGCTGCCTCAGAGAACCTGGCTGCAGAACACACTGTCCCAGAGCTGGGAGCATCTGTGAGACCCGGCGGGTATGTTCCAAGGGACCATGGTTCAGTCTCTTCCCATACCTCTGTGACTCTCTCTGGCGTGGGGGGGGGGGCAGGGGGGAGCCCTACTTACTTCCTTATGGTGTCTTAGAAATAAAACACTGAGCTGAAAAGGACTTTGCTCTCTTTATTGTCTTGATGCCAAGAGGACATCGGAGGAGGAGCTCAGGCTCAGGAAGAAAAGAAGAGTTGGAGTCCCAGCAGAGCCTTGGTAAACCACAGTGTTCAGCCCAGACGCTGGAATACAAAGCAGGTAGATCTGTGCTAAAGGTAAGACATTGCTTTTCATTGGCAGGGAGGGGACAGGTGATAATGAGGGGGCCTTTGTAAAGCTTTCCCAAGCTGGATCAATAGTTCCCCTTGCCCCTGCCACCAGCTGGGTGGCAGCCTGCCCAACAGAATAAAGGAGACACTAGGCAGGCATGCTGTGTGCACGGGGACCTGGAACAGGGGCTAAAAGAGATGAGACTTAAGGAGTTATTTTTTAAAAGGAAGTGCCTGCTTCCTTTTTCTTTATGTCTGCCTAAGCAGTCTCCTTCCCAGAGGCAGTGCCCGCTGGGGTTTAGCATCTCTGCAGCTGAGCTTTCTTCCTGGAAAACAGGTCTCCCTGGTTATAAATGCCCAAGTCACACAATAGTCTCACCCTACTGAGGGTCACAGAGTACTGAGGGAAATTATTGGGATGTTTCTGCAGGACAGAGGGAGGCTGAGTTAGGGACAGGAAGGGAGGTCACTGAAGTACAGGGGATGCTTGAGACTGTGTAGGGGAGAAGCACCACACTGGACTGCCCTGTGGCTTATTCCTGGCTGTGGATGCAGAAAATGCACACAGTGAACATATGTTAGTCAAAAGAATGCTCATCTGGAAATCCAGAGCACTCCCGTTAGGACCACCTGTGCTTCAGCTGCCTCCTACCTAGCTAAAATCTAGGCTTTTCTGCTCCTGTGTTTTGCTAAATTACTGTTCCCTTCTGGCCTTGCTTTCCCCATCTGTAGAATGAGTAAGATGCAATGAGCTCACATGTCTACAGGAAAAATATCAGAGCTGATAAGAATATGTGATATATTGTCACCTTGATCTCTGCTACTTCCTTACCCTCTCTTGATCTTCTTCCTCTGCAATCATGGACGATGCTGTTGATGGTAGCAACCAAAATTTAAGGTCTTTGGGCCGAGGCCCTCGGGTCACATCCCACCCTGTTTCTGTTGGGCTATGCAACCTTGAGCAAATTACACAACCTGTTTGATTTCTATATCATCATCATAAGATGGGCTAGCCAGACCTCTCCAGAAGTTTTGAAGGGTTGGTTGCTGAGATGGAAGAGCTTGATTTAGTGTAGACACACGGACAAGCCTTCGGGACATAGTTCCATCTTTATTTGTCAATGTCAGCATTACCCTCATCAAACAAGATTCTCTCTGAACTGGAGGGAGAAGTGCTCAGTGGGGATGGATACCAAGGGCAGGATTTGAGCTTAGCAGAAAGTGCACACCTGTGATTCTGGCACACAGGAGACTGAAGCAGAAGGATTTCAGTTTTGAGGCTCCAGAGCAAGAATTTGTTTCCAAAATCAGAGAAAAAAAACCCGAAAAACAAAAGCAAAAACAAAAGGTAGGGAGATGGAGAGAGAAAAGAGAGAGATGGCTTAGTGGATAAGAGCGCCATGCCAGCATAAAGACCCAGCATCCATGTGAAAGCCAGGCACAGTTGTGGGCTCCAGTATCTTCCAGGGGCAAAGACAGAATTGCTGGCCACCAGCCCTGCACCAGCTTTATAGTAAAAGCCTCTGTCTCAAAGGAATACAGTGGGAAGTGATAGCTCAGAACACCCAAAGTCCTCCTGAGCCTCCTCCCTGAACACACATGTACTCATGGTGGGAGACGGGCTGTCAGGAAAATCCTCCAACAGTGTTGGAGGTATAAATGCCATCAAAGCCCAGTGAATCACCTGTTGGATATTTGTGCCATGATTTCCCAGAATGAGGTGATGAGGTTATCTTCTTGCTGAGGTCATCTGCAGTCAGAGACCTTGCAAGCCAGCTTTGGGAACGCTAATCACCAGGAAGGGCTGTCTCTGCAAAGGAACTGATCAGAAGGTGTATGGGATTTCCATGTGAACACCAGACCAAACAAATTCTATTTCCTGTGGCCTTTGGAGTCTGAATAGCATTTAAAAGGAAAAGAAAAGCCAGCGGAAGCCTGTAATGGCTGTTATTAGCATCCACATTAAATGCAAAAAAGAAAAACAAAACTTAATTTTTCATAAAGAAGATGAAATTTCCTTTTTGATAGAATATCGAGGTATAAACAGAGTAATCAAGGGAATGGCCTTCAATGAGGGCAGGAGGGACTGTCTCCCTGAGGTAGATTTGCCTCAAGAACTATCTTTCCAGTGACTCGTGAACTACAGGGTCGGGCATGCACTCTCTGACGAGCGGCTGAAGTTGAGGTAGACCATGCTCTTTCCTTTGTTGCATATTTGATGTCTTGCTCATGGAGCCTGAAGTGAATCTGGGGTTTGTGTGCTTTAACACATGCTCCCAGCTGCTGGTGACATTTTGGAGGTGATGGGGCCTGCTAGTGGAGATGGGTCCTTGGGCTGGGTGGGGCGAGCGATAGCCCCAGCTCTTGTTTTCTCTGCTTCCCGCAACCACCCAGGTGTGAGTGGGCTGCACTGTAAACTCCTGCGGCTGAGACTGTTCCAGAAGCCACGCCTCCCACCACCATAGACTGAGAGTCACTGTAACTGTGAGCCCAGGCATGGCCTTTCTGTGATTCCGTCAAGATAACTGAGAGAATCTGTGTTGCTTCAATTTGGATTTTGAGCAACATACTTTTTTAGTTTTAAAAGTCATAAGAGGCACTTCTTTGTTCAAAACGATTTCAGGACTGGGAAGACGGCTCAGTTGGCAAAGTACCTGCTTTGTAAGCACGAGGGCTTGAGTTCAGCCTCTAAAAGGTGGACCCTGGGCTAGAGAGATGGTGCGACGGTTAAGAGTTCCCATTGCTCTTGCAGAGGCCCAACATTTGGTTCCCAGGACTTACATGGCAGCACACAACCATCTGTAACTCCAGTTCTTAGAAACTACATGTCCCCTACTAACCTCTGAGGGCTCCTAAATACACGTGTTACATATACATACACTCAGGTATGTGTACATGTGTGAGTGTGGATACACACACACACAAGCACACCATTTCAAATGTCACAAAAGAGATAAAATTTCAACACTTCCTCCTGTGTCTTCTACGTCAAACCTTGCACATCGTTTGGTCACATGGCAGATGACCACCATATTTGTTTTGGGAGTTACCATGGTAATCACCTTTAACCTTATGGGGTCTGTTGTCTCATTGGTTATTGTGTACACATGTACACATGCCTGAGTGTATGTCTCATTATGTGCTTTGGTGTTTGATCCGTGTAGCTATCCTGCATGGACGCTGTTCTGAGGGCTCAGGAGTCCAGTCCACCAACTGTCTCCTTCTCTCATTTGGTCGCCTTCCAATGTTGTTATTGTAGTCTTTTTTCCTTTGTAGCTATGAATCAGGACATCTCAACTTTCACACACTGAGATCTGAGATGTTTGATCCAGAAACTCCGTTGGCTTGTGCTGTGTGCTGTGTGCTTTGTGAGACATTGAGTAGTAGACCTGTATGCCAGAGATGCCAACAACATACTGTACTAGTTCTCTCTCTCTCTCTCTCTC
>NW_022196904.1:107556779-107585614 GCF_008632895.1 Mastomys coucha
GTGTGTATTGGGACAGAGATAGGCCCTCGCTATCCTGGAACTCTATATATAGATCCGACTGGCTTCGAATTCACAGAGATGCGCCTGCCTCTGCCTCCCAAGTGCTGGGATTAAAGGCTTGTGCCACCATGTCCGGCAGTCATTTTTCTCGTAGTTGTGACAAACTGCCTGACAGAAGCAGGTTGAGAAGGGAGAGTTTATTTTGGCTCACACTCTGAGGGGATGGCTCATCAGAGTGGGAAAAATCTTGGCAGCAAAAGCCTTTGACAGCTGATGACATTACACCCACTTAAAGCAGAAATGATAAAGGCTGCCACTCAGCTCTGCTCCCTGGATTCAGTGTGGAACTCCAGCCCAGCCAGTGGGATAGTGCCTCCCACAGTTAGGGATTCAGCCAGTGGGATAGTGCCTCCCACAGTTAGGGATTCAGCCAGTGGGATAGTGCCTCCCACAGTTAGGGTGAGTCTGCCCACCTCTGCTAACCCACTCTAGAACCTGCTTCTCAGACCTGCCCAGAGGTTTGTCTCCCAAGTGATTCTAGGTCCCATTAGGTTGATAAATGAGCATAACAATTACACACAGTGCACTGAAGCACACCTACCCTCACACAAGCGCGCTCTCGCACACACACACACACACACACACACATGCATTCTCTTGGACACTCACACACATATGTGCATTCAAGCACACACCACACACACACACACACACACACACACACACACACAACATTGAAGTCTGTCAGACAATGGTTCCAACACCCCACCTCCACATGGGCACCTCCACATTTTGATCAAAGTTCTCTTCCAGTTTCACTCTCAGGCACTCTAGCCACCGCCTTCATGTACTGTGGCAGTTAAATGTTTTATGTTTCTTGAATGTTGGGAAAACAGTTTTCTCCTGTGCTTCTTCCTGCTGAGGTTGTGGTGGGTGTCACTCCAAAAGTAGACACCGGTGGACTCCCATAAAGAAATCTTCCTTGCAGTCAGCAATGGAGCTGGCGGAGACTGCAAAGAAGGAAACAGCAAGTGCCATGGGGCCCCGAACTGGTGTGTATTCAGGGCACCTGCCGGAGATTTCGGTTTACCTTGTGACAAGAGAGGAAAGAAGTGCTCCCTGGGAGGGTCAGAGTTTGTGCAAGGCCTTCGGGATTTAGGCTAGGTGCCAGGCCCAGCTTCCTCCAGTGTTTTGGTAACTGACTAAACACCTTTGTCCATGTTTGAGTGCTCTTGAGGTCATGGCTTGTGGACACAGAGGAGCAAGGCACAAAGAAACTTGGGCTCTGAGAAGTCCAAACTCACATTATGTCTCAACAGAGAGACCCCTAGGTTTGGTAGTACAAGGCTTTTCAGGACTGGCCAGTTCTATTTTAGCTGGCCCATAGTTGAATTAAATTCCAGTATTTTCTACCTAGAGTTAGTGCAACATCCCCAGGTTAAGGGCTCAGTCCCATAGGATACCACAATTCAGATGCAAGTGACTAATCCAGGCTTCAGGGTTTATGTTTGTTTGTTTGTTTTGTTTTTTAAAAGATTTATTTATTTTATTTATATGAGTAACTGTAGCTGTCTTCAGACACACCAGCAGAGTGCATCAGATCCCATTACAGATGATTGTGAGCCACCATGTGGTTGCTGGGAATTGAACTCAGGACCTCTGGTGGAGGAAGTCAGTGCTCTTAACTGCTGAGCCATCTCTCCAGCCCCTAGGCTTCTGTTAAAATGCAAAATTACTGTGAGTTTATTTGATATACAGTGAGTTTACTTGATATATATATATATATATATATATTTTCAAATCACATTTATTTGTACTGTGACACACATGTGGAGGTCAGAGGACCAGAGGACAACTTTTGGGAGTTGGTTCTCTCCTTCTACCTTGTGAGTCCTAGGGATTGAACTCAGGTCATCTTGCTTGGTGGCATGCTCCTTTATGCACTGAACCATCTTACCTGTCTCCCATCCCCCTTTAAGATAGGGTTTTATGTCCAGTGTGGCGGCAAATGCCTTTGATCCCAGCACTCAGAAGGCAGGTGCATCTCTGCGAGTTCAAGGCCAGCCTGGTCTACAAAGCAAACCCAGGACAGCCAGGGATATTTCACAGAGAAACCCTGTCTCAGACAACAAACAAAATAGGGTCTTGCTATGTGGTTTAGCCTGGCCTTGAACTGGTCTATGTGGCCCTCCTATCTCATTCTCTTGAGTACCAGTACCACAGGTCTACACCACCACCATACCTGATTAAAATACACAATGCAGTAAGTTGCCAGTGTCTTCTTGGTGTTTTTATCTTTTTTGCTGTATTATCTGTGTAGTGCAGGCCTAGCCTGTAGCTGGTTAACGCTGGACCACTAAGCAACTTCCCCATCTTTGAATGATCTTCACTGACTTGTGTTTGTGATTTTAGAAGCAGGCAACACCCCAGTTTTGATTAGCTGAGTGCATGATAACCAGAAAAAGGTTAAGAGAGCCAGAAAAGGAACAAAAGCAATTGATTGTTTAGTGGTTCTAAGTTACTTTCCCTAAAAGGGTTGAAGCAGAGGGGGCTTTCCTGTCCTGTTGGCTGAAAGCGGCTTATTGGGGAATTGGCTATCACCTCTCCTGATTTTTTAGAAGATAAAACAATGAAGTTTTGACTTAATGATATGAAACTTTGGTCTGAATGAATCCATGATGGTTTATTCTGTGGGGCCTGGTACACAGCCTCATTTAAGTTTTATTTAACATTAGAAAACTTTTTTTTGTGGTCAGTTTCTGTGTGTGTGTGTGTGTGTGTGTGTGTGTGTGTCTGTCTGTCTGTCTGTCTGTCTGTCTGTCTCTGTCTCTCTCTATAAAAGTAACTTTTATTCACCCGATGTAGTTGTCATCTTGGAGGCTTACTGCTGAATTAGCTCACCTTATCTAGTTCTGCCTGAATTCTGGCTGGCTGGTTCAACTCAGCTATTCTGGCTCAAACTCCTCTCCAAGCTGACTGATCCAACCTGGCTTCTCTCAGCTTCTCACTGTGCTGTCCTTGGCCTCAAACTAACTCTGGCAATTAGTTCTAATCTTCTGGCTCCTTCTTATTCTCTGGCTTCAACTGCCTCTGCTGCCCTGCTCTGAACTGCACGAATGAACTCAACTCCACTGCACTGCACTCCCTGCACTGACTCCTGACTGACCTCCTTCCCTGCGCTGCTCTTGAGAGAGTTTGGTTTATCCTATCTGACTCATTTATCTGACTCATTCTGTCAGATCTTTCTCTGATTTGTCACTTTGTCTGGCCCTCAATTAGATGTCACTTTCAAACATGGCTGCTTCCTTCTACAAACTAATTTTACCTTAAAGGTTTATAAGGGCATGTCTGTATTCCAGCCAGATCACAGCTTTGCCAGAGCAGCCATGTTGCTGGATTAAAATTAAACTTCTTCCTCCTCCTCCTCCTCCTCATCCTCCTTCTCCTCTTCCTTCTCTTCCTCCTCCTCCTCTTCCTACTCTTCCTCCTCTTCTTCCTCCTCCTCTTCCTACTCTTCCTCCTCCTCTTCCTCCTCTTCCTCCTCCTCCTCCTTCTCCTCTTCCTCCTCCTCCTCTTCCTACTCTTCCTCCTCCTCCTCTTCCTACTCTTCCTCCTCCTCCTCTTCCTACTCTTCCTCCTCCTCCTCCTCTTCCTCCTCCTCCTCCTTTTCCTCCTCCTCCTCCTCTTCCTCCTCCTCCTCCTCTTCCTCCTCCTCCTCCTCTTCCTCCTCCCCCCTCTCTCTGTGACATATGTGTATGCTTTTGAGGGACAGAAGTGGACTCACTGTCATGCATATGATTTTTTCCACGGGTGCTGAGGATCCAGACTCAGGTCTTCACACTTGTGAAGAAGCAGTTTACTGACTGCACATCCCGAGAGCTTTGATGCTGAACCTCCCTGACCTTCCTTCTACTCCTTCAATGGTTTAGTCACTTGCTGAAATTGCTTACACAACTCAGGGAAACACTTACTTTTATTTATATGTTTATTGTCATGGTTATGAAAAACCTTCTTATCAGCAACCAGATGAAGAGGACACAGGGTGAGGTGTTTAGGGCAGGCACTCCTCTCTCTCCCGGGGGACGAATGGCACCAGTCAAGTATGCTGCCCAACCAGTGCCTGATGTGTTGAGCCCGTAAGTTCCTGGAACCCCCGAGTTAAGGGAGTGGTGTGAAGTTTTCACTGCATGAGCATGATCTGGTGATCCTACCACCTGCAGCCTGTGTCCTCATCTAGGACAACAGGGGTGAGGCTGAAAGCTCTAAGCTGCTGCCCTGTCATCCCAAGAGTCATCATCGCACTAGAGTGAAACAGAAAGTTTCTGAGCATGAGTCGCTCTACCAGGAACTTTGTTCAGAGGCCATATAGTACCTTCATTATTATTATTATTATTATTATTATTATTATTATTATTATTATTATTATTATTATTTTAAAATTAATTTTATAGTGTTAGGATTCAAACCCAGGGCCACGAGCATGCTAGGTTAATGTTCTACAGAGCAGCTACAGCCCCAGACCTGAAGTTTAAAGTTTAGATTGAAAGACTCCAGGGTTGGAGAGATGGCTCAGAGTTAAGGGCACTGGCTGTTCTTCCAGAGGACCCAGGTTCAATTCCCAGTACCCACATGTCAGCTTGCAACTGTCTGTTACTCCAGTTTAAGAGTATCTAACACTCGCCTACAGATAATATGTACAGGCAAAACCACCAACACTCATAGAAATAAACAAACAAGTGAAAAGGAATCACTTAAAATTTTAAAAATTGAGTTTAAAAAAAAAAAAGGAAGAAAGGAAAAGAGAGAATTCCCACGATCTCTATTGCTCCAGAAATTGTAAGGCTCTAGGGAGCTCCCTGTATATGGCCTCTCTTCACTTCTTCAAAGAGGGTAACTTTACGATTACGACTAATCATTTTTCGTTCTGACTCTGTATCTCTCAGCTTTTTCCTGGTTATCAAGCCTATCTCCCCTCAGCACGTTAGAATAGGAATTCTTTTTTTTTTTTTAAGACTTATTTATTTATTATATGTAAGTACACTGTAGCTGTCTTCAGACACACCAGAAGAAGGCATCAGATCTCATTACGGATGGTTGTGAGCCACCATGTGGTTGTTGGGATTTGAACTCAGGACCTTTGGAAGAGCAGTCAATGCTCTTAACCACTGAGCTATCTCTCCAGCCCCTAGAATAGGTGTTCTGTTTTTACAAAATTCGATGGAACTTGATTCTAGAATCGCAAATAGAAATCAGTGAAATTCATTCAAAGACTGGAGAAGGGGCTAAGTGGGCAAGTGCTTGCCCAGCATGCTTGAGGTTCCTATAACAAGACATGGGTGGAAGACAGAAGACCAGCAAACATGGCCACAAGCAAGGCTCTGGCGATGCACACCTAAGGGAAGCAGGGTCCACTCCAGTTCACAGTGCTGGAGACCCTGACGGGACTGATGCAGCAGCCCAGTTCCCTCCATGGCTTCCTGTCAGACCCAAGTGTCACTTGTCCCCGTCTTTGATGGGATTGGCTGTTTTGTCATTTCTGCCTGTCCGTAGGTTCTTTGTGTCCTTTTGAGACTAGATGCCTCTATTTCAGGCTAGCCTTAAATTCTGCATCCTCATGTTTCAGCTTCCAGAGTCCTGGGATTACAGGTACCTGCCATCACGTCCCTCCCTTGAGATCTTTGTGTACTTTTGCTGTGTCTAATGGGATGTCCTTCATGGGTTTGCACCTGACTTTTTGTTTTCTAGCTTCCGACTCTTTCTCACTTGCAAGCTAAACTCATGAATGAAACATCTTGTATTCATTTTTTATTCATAAAACATAAATACCTTTCAAGAATTAAATGCATGTCTTGGAATCTATCACTAGATTGTCTTGGCCTGTTAGCTCCCAATAATGACACAGAAATTTTTTATTTATTTGTGAATGCTTAGGCCTTATGACTTAGGCTTGTTCCCAACACTCATGTAACTTAGTAACCCCATCTAAAGTAACCCACCTTTTCCATGTGGCCCGTTACCTCTCATTCA
Source organism: Mastomys coucha (assembly GCF_008632895.1). Lineage (NCBI taxonomy): Eukaryota > Metazoa > Chordata > Mammalia > Rodentia > Muridae > Mastomys > Mastomys coucha. The sequence continues at coordinate 107,562,807 of NW_022196904.1, forward strand.
GTCCATATATCTGGCTTTCTCCATGTCTAGTTGGTGAACCCCCTCCTCCCCCTGCTGTCACCTGATTCTTTCTCAGAGTTTATATACTTTCTTTTTTTCTTTTCTTCTTTTTCTTTTCTTTCTTTCTTTCTTTCTTTTTTTTTCAAGACAGGGTTTCTTTGTTTAGCCCTGGCTGCCCTGGAACTTACTCTATAGACCAGGCTGGCCTCGAACTCAGAAATCCCCCTACCTCTGTCTCCCAAGTGCTGGGATTAAAGGCATGCACCACCACCGCCCAGCTTTTTCCAGAGTTTCTATCTCTGGCTGGAAGTCCTGCCTTTCCTCTCCTGCCTCAGCCATGGGCTATCAGATTTTTATTAGACCAGTCAAAAGGGGATGGAAAAGAATGTTTAAAAATAACAATACCAAAGTCTAGACAGTATGCAGCACTCAGCTGGCACAGAAATCAACCCTTGAATAATATGAAGACAGTCTTTACACAGTGCACAAGAAGATTATCCCAACAGAAAACTCAATTAATTACTTTAAGAATGAAAACTACTTTTAAAAAGTAAGGCATAACCATTTTTGCTAGAGAGTATTTAATTCATTAAATATTTATTTTTTTGTCCATTTGCCACAGCACACGTGTGGAGGTCAGAGGTTTACTTGGAGGAGTCAGATCTCCTTTTCTTTCTTTTTTTTTTTTTTTGGTTTTTCAAAACAGGGTTTTTCTGGATTGCCCTAGCTGTCCTGGAACTCACTTTGTAGACCAAGCTGGCCTCAAACTCAGAAATCCTCCTGCCTCTGCCTCAGATCTCCTTTTCAACCACATGAGTTCTGGAGCTGGAACTCAGGTTGTCAGGCTTGGTGGTTAACAAAGGTAACTTTCCTCACCCAGTCATCTCCACAGGCCCTTGTAGTTTCATCTCCCCCTCCCAATCTGGACACCTTAGCACTGAAACCATAGCCGTCGTTTCCAGGGGTGGGGTGGGGTGGGGAGTGCTGAACACTGGCAACATCCAGGTCTGACTCAAAGGCAGAAATGCTCTCTGAAAAAAACCCACAGATCTTGCATTTGCAAATATTTAATTACCAGGAAGTGTTTGCATGCGAGTACCGGTCTCGTTTGCAGCTGCTGTTTGAAGGTTGTTTATGTTATGGACGTTTCCTAACTCTAAGCTGAAGGCGTTCAGAGTGTTTGAGATGGGTGCTGAGGTCCCGCAGTCTAAGTACCCATCATTTGTATACCGACCAAAGTACCCACACAGGCACAGGCCCATTGAAAAACATGGAACAAGAATGGAAACCTCTGTTGTCGTGCATGAGTCTGAATGACAGATGGCCAGGCATCTGGGCCACACCCTCAGAAATATGGCCATCGCTACCCTCTGTGTTAGCAGTTATTTTTCCCTATGGCAGTCCTGGGGAATGAAGCCGGGCATTCGTACACACACACTGCACACATGCACTAGGCAAACGCTTGCCCACGAGTTCCAGAAGTGCATAGTGAGAGTCCATCAAGATGATACGCCTGGTAAGGAGGGATTGTGACAGCAGCTGGATTGTCTACTCGGCAGAATCTAGGATATCCTAGGAAACAAAGGTATCTGCATGTTAGTGAAGAAGTTTCTAGGTTTGGTTAGTTGAGGTGGGAAGACCCAGGATAAATGTGGGCAGCACCTTTCCACAGAACCTTGGACTGCCCGAGAAGAAGAAAGGGAAGCTGAGCGCTAGCATTCCTCGCTCTCTGTTTCCCTGCACTTGTGACCAGGTGCCTCATTCTCCTGACCCCGTGGCTTTCCCCGCTGTGCTGTGTGGGTTTTCCGGAGCTGGGAGCCAAAACATAAACCCTTCCTTCCTTAAGTAGCTTTTGTCAGGTATTTTATTGGAGCAACAAGAAAATAACTAATACACTTGTTTATCCCTGATTCCTTTTCTCCACCCTCCTCCCTCCACCTTCCCTCCTCCTTTCTTTTCTATCTCCTCCCCCTTTTTTCATTTTCCTTCCTTCCTTCCTTCCTTCCTTCCTTCCTTCCTTTCTTTTTTCCTTCCTTCCTTCTTAACTTCCATCCTTCCTATGCCTCCTTTCTTTCTGACAGGGTTTCACTATGTAGCCCAGGCTAACCTTGAACTCACTAACGATGCTCTTCCTGCCTCAGCCTCCTGAGAGTTAGGATTAGAAGTGAATCCAGCTGAATTCTTCTCTTTACATTCCTTTTCCTCTCTCCTTTTTATCATTTTGGTCCTGTTCTTACCACACATGCTATCTATTTATTTATCACTTCCTAGACTCATTTTAATAGAACTCCTCCTGTGTGTGTGGAATGGAGATGGAACTCGGGGCTGTGATCATGCTGGGCTCTGCAGCTGAGGTCTACCCTGAGCCTGTAGAATGGCTAACTGAGGTGCCTACTGACATATCAAGGTGGACTCTGGCCACCAGATTCTCCCAGCATTCCTCAGTGCCCACCTGTTTGTTACAAGCTCCTCCTGGTTGACATATCCTGCCCTCTGCCCTAATCTTCTCCAGTCCAAAGGTTGGGCTGGACCTTCCCTTCCCCCAGCTGCTCTTCCCTATATAATCCATTTGGGTTACTTGGTCCTTTTTGGCTGTTTTGGTCTCTTGGCCTCTTGTTTTCTTAGTCCTGGGCGTCTCGCTTGGTCTCCCAGCCTCTTGGCCTCACCGATCTCCCCTCCCTGTTACCCCACAAGGTCTGACTCTGGGCCATGTTCACTCTGGGCCCTTCCAGATGTCTCTGGCTGTGCTCTTCCTCACAGCTATTGCATGTTCTCTCCATCACCTAGGAGCAGAGGCGTCCTCCTTATTTCTTTTCTTTCTTCCTTGTCCCCTCCAGCCCCCTCATGCTTCATTTGGTACTAAGACCTCAGGAATGGCATAAATGAACTCCGGTAAGCTTTGTATGGATCATTTGTTTCTGCTGGCTTCTGCTGCCCACTGTATTTGGCCTCATTCCAAATTCAGAGTCTGCTTTGATATGCTAATAGGCAGCTCAGCCACTCGACCCAAGTTTTGAGATCCAATAGACTGCACAAGTGTACGCACGATGTTACAGGAAAATCTTTATTTTAGTGTGGCTCTTGGTGCTGTGGCTGGAACATGCCTTAAGCATGAGAGGCAAGTGCTTCTCAGCCACAGCTCTCACAGTTCTCACAGTTATAGACACATCCGATTTCTCAGAGTTTGAAGAAGGGAATAGTTCTTGAACTGTGCAGCACTCTGAATGAGCAAAGGTTTAGGAAAGTCCACCAGCAAGGGGCCAGATACTCTTAAAAATAAATAAATAAATAAATAAATAAATAAATAAATAAATAAGGAAAGAAGCACCCAGAAATAGTGAGGACGGTTCAAGTTCACATTTTGCTGTATTTGGATCAATCTGAGCAGTTTATAGTCTGTGACTAGCTGAACACTCAGCTGCTGGGGTTGGCAGAGGTGTGGCTACTGGTTAGAAGAATATGCTATCCAGTCAGGTTACAGCTTGCCTGCTCATTGTCTATGGAGACAGCTTAGGACCAGATTTAGTCGCACGGTTTCCATATTTCTATGCATGCATGTATTCAAGGAAAACAAAACCATAATATATTTATTAAAAGGTTTATTTCATTATTTATGAATGTGCATGTCTGTGTGTGGGCATGTGCCTGTTCTTGTGGGTATTCCAAGAAGCCAGAAGAGGAAGTTAGATCCCTGGAGCTGGAGTTGCAAAGCAGCCTGATGGGTGTGTGTGTGTGTGTGTGTGTGTGTGTGTGTGTGTGGTAAGAACAGAACTTGAGTACTCTGGAAGAGTAACCAGTGTTCTTAACTCTCAAGTTGCCTCTCTAGCTCCCCATATTTTACATTCTATTTAGACCATGCTGAGTGAAAGAAGCCAGTCTCCAAGGAATGTATACTATGGGCTCCGTATATACAACATTTTGGAAAAGGCGAAGCTATGTGAGCAGAGACCAGATCACTAGGGTAGATTGCTCTAGAGAGCAGTAACTCACAGTTTTGGGGTCATGGAACTGTTCTATGCTAATGATAAGAACACTGTGCTAGTTAGCTTCCTGCTACTCTAATGAATAGCCGAGCTGATCAGCTCACAAAGAGGAAAGGTTTATTTGGCTCATGGTTTTGGAAATTCCAGTCTGTTTACTGAACCTGTTGGTTTGGGCTCATGACCACTATCAAGATGAGGAGGCAAAAGAGAGGAAGAAACTGGAGGCCTAGTGTCTCCTGTGAGGGAATCTCCCCTCAGTGACTCAAGACCTCCTCTTGGGCTCCCCATCTCACAGGCTGCCCACAGCAGCACTCGTTGGTTGGGAAGCGAGCTTTGGATAGGCAGGCCTTTGGGGAGACACAGCCCGGAACAGCAAGCGCACATTAAAAACAAAAGTCACTGTATGCTAAAGTAAAAAGAAAATTCAGGGGGTACCCATGATCCAATTTACTGTTTATGCAGTGAAAACCAAACGAAACAAAAGACAAGCAAAAGGAACTCCCCCAAAACGGCTCTCACTTTAAAAAGGAAAACCGGAGTTTATTCTGGAGCCAAATTTGAATGGTCATATACTGGGAACATAAATTTAGGGTGTCCCAAATTCCATGTTCCAATTTGGAAGCAGTTTCATGATGTTTTATAGTTCTACAGAACAAAGAAGATCATGAGTCAAGCCAAGTTTAAAATACGTTGGTGCGTCCATCAGAGAGGTGGTTACAGCAGGATGGGAGTAGCTTTTCATACTTATCAGACACTATCTGATGACAGTCTTGGCTTTTAAGTTGGTGGAAACTAGTGGTCTAATAAATGAATAGATTCCAAAAGGTTTTTTAATTTATTCACCACAGGATGTTAGTTCTGACACGGATGTGGGCAAGAAATGGCTGCTCTGGGGGCATTAGAACTAGCCCAAGATAAGGTAGTTAGCCTCCAGGACTGAAGCATTCCAGTCACTTCAGTCTTGGCACGCACAGCTATGCTCCAGGAACCCCACATTACCATGTTTGGTCTTTACGAGGATGCGAGGGCTTCCTGCACTCAGGAGACACACTGCGGAGTTTGGATTCCGAGAGTCGAATGTTTGGCACCAAATTCTCCCAGCATGCAGTGTTTGCTGTGCTGATAAGTGAAGGGCTTTGGATGCTCATCCGTTTGTTTCACAGTATCTTCAAAGTCCCGTTGGGTTTCTTGGAATATAACCTTTTCCTAAGTCGGGAGTGTGTGTGTGTGTGTCGGGGGGGTGACTTTGGCCACACACTACGGCTTCAGGAAGTCTCTGAGCGTGCTGTTTCAGTCGGCCTTTGTTGGACAGGGCATCATGATGTAGACATAGGCGAAAGGATGCTGAAGACATCTTGGTAGACGTATAGATATTAATTAGAAAGACTTCAGCAGAAATGTGTTGCTTTTGTGTGTGCAACAACAGGAGGTTGATGCCAGGAACTCTTGCACTCTTTTCCCTTTATTTAATTCTTTGTGTGTGCTTGTATGTGTGTTGCACAAGTATGTGCCTACATTACTTAGGTATCATTCACCTTACTGTTTGAAACAGTCTCTCCAGCCTGGAGCTTGCCAAACAGGACTGGCTAGTGAGACCCGGGAATCCTGGGAATCCTGGGTCTCTGCCACTCCAAAAGCTATACCACCACACAAGGCAGGTTGTTGTTGTTGTTGTTTTCGAGACAGGGTGGCCCTGGCTGCCCTGGAACTCACTCTGTAGACCAGGCTGGCCTCGAACTCAGAAATCCACCTGCCTCTGCCTCCTAAGTGCTGGGACTAAAGGCGTGCACCACCACCGCCACCACCGCGGGGCCTTTTTTTTTTTTAAATTAAGTTATTTGTTTACTTTACATCCCAATCACAGCCTCTCCCTCCCTCTCCTCCTGGTCCCTCCCTCTCTCCTCCTGGTCCCTCCCTCTCGCCCCCTACCCTCCACCCCCTACGGGACTCATATGGTGGTTGTGGATTCCAGGCAGGTGCTTCATCAAGCCCTTACGCTCTCTCTATTGTGCCTAGGTAGAAGGAGGTACCATCCTGTTTTCAGCTGACTTTTTAAAAAATGATTTAAATATTATTTTGTTTCATGTGCACTGGTGTTTTGCCTGCATGTATGTGTGTATGAGGGTGTCAGATCCCCTAGAACTAGGAATTATGGACAGTTGTGAGCAGCCATGTGGGTGCTGGGCATTGAACCTGGATCCTTTGAAGGAGCAGCCAACTGAGCCCTCTCTACAGCCGCCCCCCTCCCCTCCCCCCCATCCTCCCATCAGCTTCACCCAGTCTTCTCTGGCTGCAGGTCGAGCGGAGATTGGGGCTGATCATCCAGTCAGTACTGTGGGCTTTTTACATTTCCCTTTTATTGTTGTGATGAATGGTTATTCGAATTCTTTTTTTTTTTTCTTCAGAAGCCTTAAATTGCACTTCTGAACCCCAGTGGGTGTGCCTGCTTGCCTATTAGATTTACTTGAAAGCCTTTGTCACGTGTCTGAGGTTTGCTGGAGAGAGGGAGGCAATCACAAAGTCAGCACATTCAACATTTTCCTCACCCCCCCCCCCCCCCCCCCCCCCCCCGCCCGCTTCCCCAGACAGCACACTCTGACAACTGAGGTTTCCACAAATGGCTTTCATTTTAAATGACTATAAATTGGGAAATTTCTTGTCTCATTCATTTACAATTATCATGTTTTCTGTCAAGAAAGTTTTTTTAAAAAAATTATTGTATTTTGTTTAGTTATTTTTTTTAAAACATATATAATTTTTCCTTGAGAATTTTGTGTAATATGTTTTGATCATATTTTTCCTTCCCCTGATCCCCGGCTCCTCTCAGATTCTCTCCCCTGTACTGAGAAGATGCCTGCAGTTGGAAGTGGGCAAGAAATCCAACCTCATTATACCAACGAAGTAGAGGCAGGGGATCTCTGTGAGCCTGAGGCCATCCTGGTCTACAGAAAGAGCTCCTGGACAGCCAGGAGTAGATTCTTCATGTTTTCACCATAAAGAAACAATTAGCATTTAAGATGACGGTATGCTGTTGCCCTAAATTAATCATTATCCCATGTACACACGACCTCAGACGTCACACTGAACCCAACGGCTATGTAAAATATGTTAGTCAACAAAGTAAATTAGTTTATAGAAGCCTGCTGTGTAGAATCTGTGACGTCAGCAATCCCCAGTGACATCTGCAGACCACATTTCATTGGGGACAATTCCTGTAACTGGGGACACAGTGAGAAAAGTAAGTGCTAAGAGACAAGCTTCCATGCAGCTGGATTTGTTGTTAATGGATTCTCCTTTCTGTGTAGGAAGGACAGATAAAAATATTTTTATTTTACATGTGTGGGTGTTTTGCCTGCACGTATGTCTGGATAACATGCGCATGCTGTGAACTGGATTCCTTGGAACTGGAGTTACAGATGTTTGAGCAGCCAAGGGTGCTGGCAATCAAACCCAGGCCTCCTGCAAAAGCATAAGATGCTCTTTTGGGGGTGGGGGGGTGGGAGGTTCAAGACAGGGTTTCTCTGTGTAGCCCTGGCTGTCCTGGAACTCACTCTGTAGACCAGGCTGGCCTTGAATTCAGAAATCCGCCTGCCTCTGCCTCCCAAGTGCTGGGATGCACTTAACCACTGAGCCACTTCTTTAATATTCTCTTTACAAACGATTTTTTTAAAAAACTTTTATTGCATGATTTCAATTTATCTGAATTTGTTAACATTTAAGAACATATTTGAAGTAAATAGAATTAAATCACATTCTTGTTTCCCTTTTGTACCCTGCTCCTCCCAGAGACCCCCTTCAATACTTACAATATCTTTTTTTGTCATATTCTTTAAAATTTATAAAACATTATAAAATGAGTATTTATAAAACAATAAAAATGAGTAGTATAAAAGTTGTTTGATATAAAACAACAATCAATTGAACAGTTTTATGTAGATGCTCGTCTACAGCAATAGTGAAAATACATTTTTCTCAATATAAATTTTAAATAACTCCAAACATATTAACTGTATACTTCAAAATAATACATCACTACTAGTATTTTCTTAAATGAACATAAATATATAAAGTCTTTTTGTTTGTTTTGTATTTAGTAGAGTTTAAAATCTTGGCTCTTACTGTTTACAAAGGATTTTTATTGGCACATATTCATTGTCCTCAGTGATAGATAGATTTGGTAAGGTATTTTTATAGAATATATCATGTACATTTACCATATTCACCACCACATCCTCCTTTTTCTCCCTGATCTTCCCTCTAAACCCTTTTATTCCCCCAGTCTTGCTTTTACTTCCATGCGGGGGGGGGGGGGGGGGGAAGGGGAGTCGTTTTGTGTATCTCCATAAAACCCAAAATCTAAAAATGAGAGAAAATGTGATTATCTATCTGTCTGTATATCTGTCTGTCTGTCTGTCTCTCTGTCTGTCTATCGAGAAAGGCTCTCATTATGTAGCCCTGACTGGCTTAGAACTTGCTATGTAGACTAGGTTGGCCTCAACCTCACAGAGACCCTCTTGCCTCTGCCTCCTAAGTACTGGAATTAAAGGCATGCATTACTATGCCTGAGTTTATTTTCTTTTTAATTACTTAACTAACTAATTAATTGATTAGGCCTTTGAGAAAGTCTCTCTCTCTACAGAGCCCTGGCTATCCTGGAACTCACTATGTAAACCAGGCTATCCTAGAACTCTCAGAGATCCACCTACCTTTGCCGCCTGAGTACTGGAATTAAAGACATACATTGCCATACCTGAATATTTTCTTTCTCAAAAAAATACTTTTTAATGTACATAAGTGCTTTGCCTGCATGCATGAATGTGCACCAGATGTATGCCTGGTGCCAACAGAAGCCAGAAAGAGAATATTAGATCCTTTGGAACTGGAGTTATAGGTGATTGTGAGCTACCATGTAAGTCTTGGGACCTGAACCTAGATCCTCTGGAAGAGCAGCAAGTACAGTTAACCACTGAGCTATCTCTCTAGCCCAGTGATATTTCTTTTGAGTCTGACTTCTTTTGCTTAATATGATAATCTCTGGTGGTTAGCATAATTTCATTCTTCATCAAGGCTGCATTCTCACATCAGTGACCTGGAGGGGACCCTGGTGTCTCTTCAACTTTAGGCTCCTGGGGTTGACAGTCTCTGAGTGCTTTTTATGCGACCTTGGCTGCTGGCTTCGCCCTGTTATCTGATCCTTCTAGAAGGATTCTCATAACACTTGTTCAGAGACTGGTCCTCAGCGGCACAGCGGCCTTGCCAAGCCGGCTTGCTTTCTGCTCACCCACAGCGAGTATCATGTAACCTACACTGATTTCCTTGTATTCTGGACACTTATTTCCTTGTAGTCTGGGCTAATAAGAAGCTTAAAGCAATGTTTAGCTCTAGGCTGGGCAAGGTGTTACATACCTGTATTTCTATCACTCAGGAAGTAGGGGCAGGAGGATCAGGAGTTCAAGTCTAGGCTTGGCGACATACTCTCTAGAGGTCAGCCTGGATTATGTAAGACCCTATCTTACAAAACACCAAACAGTTCTCTCTTATTGTCACTATGACAACCTAAGGATTGTGTGGGACTGTTTCTTCTCCTGCCTGTTACAAGGCACTACCTGTTTCTTTGATCATATTCTGGTCTAGTCCTAAGTCTTCCAGAAGTTGCCCAGCTCCATTACACATACACACAGTACCCACTAGGAACTTTTGAAGGCTGATAGAGATGGTTGCTAGGATATTATTGTTGATGTTAGGTGGGTGCACAGACAGACTCAACAGAGCCTAAGGGCCTTGTCCCACCACACAGCCAACATATGGAAGCCAGAGTCCTTTTGACCTGGCACCAAGTGCTGGGCTTCCTATCCACTTTCACTTTGAATCACTTTAGTATTTAATCTCTCTCATCTTTTTTTTCCTTTCTTCTCTTTCCTTCCTTTCTTCTTCCTTCCTTCCTCTCTCACTCTCCCTTCTTTCCTTCTTTCCTTCCTTCCTTTCTCTCGCTCTTCCTTTTCTTCCTTCCTTTTCTTTGTTTCTCTCTCTCTCTCTCTCTCTCTCTCTCTTCCTTCCTTTCTTTCATTCTTTCTCCTTTTGAGATAGTTTCGCTGGATAGCCAAGGCTGGCCTCAAACTCACAATGTAGCCCAGGCTAGCCTGAAGCTTGTGATTTTCCTGCCTCTGCAACCATACTAAGAGTCATAGTCCCCAGCTTCCCTTTTTGTTTTCAGTTAGGAATAATGTATCGGCAAATACATATATAGGTCTTAAGTGTACAACTTGAGTGTTTACACACACATATCTATACTTCTAGTAGGCATCTCCCACCCAAGAGTAAGATCATAACCCAGCACTCATAGAAAGTCCTAACTCATCTCTTTCCTTCTCCGCATCCACTATTAAGACAAAAATCATCACGTGTTACTAACCTGATCTTGAACTGGGATGAGTTTAGACAGTATAAGCTTGTTTATGTTAACTCGGTTATCTGTCAGAATCATCCATGCTACTTCATGTAGCAAAGGTTCAGCCTTTGTTATCACTGTATAGCATTTCATGCTATGAGGATACCATAATTCATTTCCTTGTTCTGCTCTGGAATGACACCTGAGTTGTTTCCAATCTTGGGGTGCCTTGATAAGTTTCTGTGAAGGTCACATGACTTGTCATCTTTTGATGGGTATGCTTATTTCTCTTGGGCTGGTCTACGTAGGTCTGTTTTTATTTCCTGAATGTATGTACTAGGCCTTCTTTGGCTTTGCTGGATGTAAGACCTTGGTTTTATGTAGACTCTGGCATTCCGTAGCAAGATCTGGTAATTTCTACAAGGAAAGAAATGAACTCCAAACCATGTTAGGAAAAATAATTTGCAGCGAAACACAGCATTGGGTCTTTATAGCACCACAGGGTGTGCAATGTCACCATTTGCAAAGGTCATATTGTCATGAAGAGTCTTCTGTTCCATCAACAATTAGCAACCAAATTCCAAACTATGTCAAACCGGGACTATGACGACACAGGCACAGAGTGGTCATCTCCCTTCAGGCATGACTGTATCTAGGGGCTATGTCTATCACCAACACTCCTTTCTACAAATCTCTTGTCTCTGCCCTCTCCCTATGGGTAACGTATAGGCAAACCTATTAGCAACTAGTGGAAGCTTCAGGCTTAAGCTTCCTGGATACAATTTCAGACAAACAAACAAAACTCAGGATTGATTCTTGTCAGCTCTGCTGGGTGATATGCCCTCACCTGGTCACTGTGCCCTGGAGGAAAAGAATCCCAATCAGGTCCAGCCCACGGGGGCTCCCAATAGGGAGGGATCCTATCCAAGGAGACATGTTTCCACAACAGTGAGAAATGGATGCCAGGAAGGGAGAGAAGGCGGGTAAGCTGACTCCCATGGTGCTGAGCTACCTGGAATCGAGTTGGCCCATGAACTTTCTGAAGACATAGCTGAGTGCAGAAAGTTAATATTTTCTTAAGCTTTAGTTATTCAAAGCCTAACCCATGTCATTTACACAGAGATAAAGTAGTCTAAGTTGGCCAAGCTCTACCGTCTTCCACTTCCTTCTTCAAAAGTATCTCCATTTACCTAACCATTCAGGCCTGAAACTGCAAAGATGTTTGAGTTTTACTTTCCTTATTTCCCGCTCTGGGCTAGGCAACAAACCCTATTGACTCTTCCTGTTGACTTTCTCCTTTGCGTATTATTTTCTCCTCCACCCACACTGATACCACTCCAGGCTGAGCTTTTAACCTCCTTGGAAGAGGGGCACCTTCTCCTCAGCAAGTCTAGGCTAGACCCCTTAGACCTAAGGGGGTACATGAGCCCAGTCAAGACCGGAACCCTGTGGGCAAGGGGATGGTGGGTTCTGATTCGTCATGCTGGGTCACGTGATCGCTATGGTTCGGTAGGTCGGTGCAGTTTCTGTACCATCTGCAGTAAGCGGCAATGGGAGGATTTCCTGGGGGGGAAATCAAGGCATTGATGCCAGAGAAGGGAAACGGACAGCAGAGCACATCTCCAGGCCATCCAAAGAAAACCTTAGCACTTGACTGGAGGGTGCGCCCCATTTGAAGAGTTCCCAGGACTGATAAAGTCACATTTTCAAACAGAAAGGAATCCTAGCCAGTGTCCTTACTCGAGTCTTCTTCTCATCTTCATAAGTGATTCTTTTTTTGTTCACTCATGTGGATTTGTGCTTTTAACCCTAGAAACAGAGCAATCAAAGTGTTCAAGGTTGAATGTGGTGGCCACTCCTGTAATTTCAACATTTGAGAGGCTGGAGCAGGAGGATTGTGAGCTCCAGATCAGAGTGGGCGCCACCGTGAGACCTTGTTTCAGACAAACTAGAGAAGAAACAGCTCAAAGATGATCTGTTTCCTTGGGCTAGGGCACAGCTCAACTGTTAGAGCGTTTGTCTAGTGTGCAGGAAGCCCAGCACGGCTTACGCCAGGCATGGGAGCATGTCTGTAATCCTTGAACTTGGGGTCAAGTTCGAGGTCATTCTCCGGTACATAGTAAGCTCAAGGCCAGCCTGGGCTATGTGTGACTCTGCCTCAAAAAAAATTTTTTTTGTTCTTTCTGAGCTTTGGTTCATGTCTCTTCTCTCCCCCTAGTCATGCAGATATATTCTGTAAGATATAACTGCTGCTGTAGGTATCAGCACGTTGAGAAAAGGCAGAGGTTTATTCTCTTCCCAACAGTAGTCTGTGCTGCTAGGATGGCTTTGCTTAGGGGAGTTGCTTACCACTCAACTCTCCATATGTTGTGCCATTGTCCCTACACAGAGCACTGTCAGTCTCATGATGCAAGACTGCTGTGCACCCAGCTCCATTCCAGCCCATAGAGGTAGAAAGTTGGGATACAGAGGAACGACTTCAGTCCTTCAACAGCATGCATGACCTTGAAGCTGTAGATAGTGCTCCTGCTGGCCTGCCATTGAGCGCTCTCATAGCTTTATTCTAGTTGTGGGGAGTCTGAAAAACTCAGTCATTGCTCCCGGAACCTGAGCACCTACTTATCAGAGAGTGGGAGACTGCAGACAATTTGTGCAGGGAAGGAAGAAAAATAGCTTACTTTTCCTTTCCATTTTGATTTTTCAGATTAATAAAAAGGTCCATGAGTTGCTACAGATAACGGGATGCTTTAACACAACCGGGTGAAGACTCTGCAGCATCATGTCATCCTTCCACAGGAATAGCAGCTACATGGAGGATGCTGACTACCCTGGTTATTCAGGGTCTCAAAACCACACACAGAACTATTTGAAAACTCAAGATTATCCGGAATTCCCAGGGTCTCTGGACAATCCAGGCTTCCACCCTCCCAGAAACAACCCGTATTCTTCGGACTCTAGAACAGATCCAGACTACCACCATGCCCTAGCGGAACCAGATTATCCTGGATCTCCGAGGAACACAGACTATCAGGATACCAGGAGCCACCCATTCTCTGCACATTCCAGAACCAGGCCAGACTATGAGTCTTCACTTGAGCCAGACTATAATGACTTCCAGAGTGAATCCTACCACACAGGTTTACCCATGGAGCCTGACTACCCCGGTTCTCAGCGTCATCCTGGTTTTGCAGGAGTCAGAAGAAGCAGTGTGAATTATACAGGCCCTAGAACCAATCTGGGCTATTTGGGATCTCTGGAAGAGCCAGACTACCCTGGAGCTCAGGGCAACTCATATCACTCTGGCCCCAGATCCCATTCCAACCAGCCAGGCTCCAGAAGAGATGCAGGTTATGCTGGGTCCAGAACCAGTTCCTACCCAGACGATTTTGGGGAACCTGATTATCCAGGTGCTGAGAATCAGCCAAACTCTCCCCATTTTTATGGAAAGCCAGACTATCCTGGGGCTGAAGAGGGTGATGGTTATAGTTCTTCCAGGTCCCTGGGAGTCATCAGGAGGTGAGTCCAAGTATATTCCCCCATTGGAGGCCCTCAGCATGCCAGTGGATGTCGGCCCAGTGGATTCAATTAGGGACACATATTCATCACCTTTGTGTGATTGTGTCTAAAAATGGCCAATGCAAACAACTTACAGGACGAGGCATTTGTTTCAGATCACAGAGTTCAAGCCATGGCGTCTTGGTCCCATGCTCTTGGGCAGAACATCATGGCCACAGGAATGTGTGGCAGAGGAGAGAGTTCATGTCCTGTAGACCAGGTAGCAAAGAGAGTGAGACCAGGTAGATGGTTGAAGGTCCAGAGACAAGACTCCATCCCTCAGTGACCCTCTTCCTCCACCCAGATCTCATCTCCCCAAACTTCCAGAAATTCCCAAAATAGTGTCACAGCTGAGGACTGAGCATTCAGCTCACTTGTCTGTGTGGGATAAAGGACTTTAGCATCTGCCATTTCTGGTCACTGTTATCAGGTACTGCTTTAGACTGTCACAGTGTTGGCTGGGTGCCCTAGCTGGGCCAACTCTGATTTTCCTGGGTTAACTTTTTCAAAGGTCATGTCAACAACAATACTTATTTCTTCGTTGAGTTTTTTGTTGTGCTAACCTATACCTTTTATCATGTGAAATTTTAACTCACACAGGTCTTATTTTACATGTACCACTTCCATTATAATATTTATAATTTGAGTATTTTGGTTTTTATTTTTTTTAAATAGCTGTCTTAGAAGTGATGATACATTCCTGGCATCTGAGCACTTTAGAAACTGAGGGAGGGGGATTGTGATATTAAGGCCTGACTGGGTTGCATAGTAATATCTTTTACAAAAAGAAGGAAGGAAGAAAGGGAGAGAGGGAGGGAGAGGAAAGGAAGGAGAGAGGACAAAAAGAAAGGAGGAAGGGGAGGGAAGAAGAAAGAAACAACAAGATCCCCGTGGCCTGCATTTGTGTCAGGGAACAAGGGCCCAGGACTTGGTGGGCAGCTCTCAGATAGATGCCTTCAGGACCGAAACAGTGGCCCACAGGAACAGGCCGCATGTGTTATCACCTCTGACTGTCTGAGTCACCATTCTGAGAGCCACCTTTGATCCCAGCAGTCCCGTTCTTTCCATATCTCATGGGTCCTCCTGTCCTATGAGCAAGGTTCTGCTTGCTCTCTTACAGACTGGGAGAAAGAAGTACAAGGTCAACAACAGAGCAAAGTGCCAGCCCCAGACCAGCTGGCCTTGCTCCTGTCCCTCTCCGATCTGTGCTCCAAGTCAGTTAACTGATTGCTTATTAAAATTACTCTGTTACCTGGAGTCCTTTAAAAATTGATATAACAGCCGGGCGGTGGTGGCGCATGCCTTTAATCCTAGCACTTGGGAGGCAGAGGCAGGTGGATTTCTGAGTTCAAAGCCAGCCTGGTCTACAGAGAGAGTTCCAGGAGAGCCAGGGCTACACAGAGAAACCCTGTCTTGAAAGCAAACAAACAAACAAACAAACAAACAAAAATGATATAACTAGGGCTAGAGAGATGGCTCAGCAGTTGAGAGCACTCACCACTCTTCCAAACGATGCAAGTTTGGTTCCCAGCACCCACATGATAGCTTGCAACCACCCGAAATCCAGTTCCAGGGGATATGACCTGTCACATGTGAGATATATATATATATATATATATATATATATGCATGTGTGTGTGTATACGCATATATATATATCACAAAATAAAGGAATAAAATAATATATACATATATATACATACATACACATGCAAACATATATATATATATATATATATATATATATATATATATATTTATAGCTTAGTTGGGTATGTGGATACATAGCTTAATCCCAGTGCTCAGGAGACAGAGGCAAGCAAATATCTGTGAGTCTGAAGATTGGGAGATAGACAGACAGACAGACAGACAGACAGACAGATAGAATAACAGGCTAACCAGAGCTATACAGTCATATCCTGTCTGAATAATAATAACAATAGTAATAATGATGATAATAATATAACGGGAAGCAGAAGAATCTAGACAAGTTTCAAGTCAGCCTGGGCTATGTGCTAGGACCCTACCTCAAAAAAATTAATAAAATAATAATAATAACAACAGTAATACAGCAATAGCAGCAGCAACAACAATAATAATACAAAAATAAAACAGATCTTGGCCCAAGCTCTGATACTACTGTCTAAGATGCAGTCTGTGTATTGATATATATATAAAACTGAACATTATTGCTGCAGGTTAACTGTTTTTTTCATTGTGTGTGTGTGTGTGCGCGCATGCACCTGTACTTGTGCATGACTTTGGGTATCTTCTCCTGGTCTCTCATTGAACTGGAAGCTCACTGTTTTGGCTAGGTTAGGATCAATGAGCTCCAAGGATCTACTTATTTCTGCCCTCCGATGCTGGGGTCATAACTCCCAGCTTTCCTGTGAGGCTGAAGATTCAAACTTAGCTCCTTATGCTTGCACACACACATTCTTGCCCTCTGTCACTTGGTTTTTACAGCATTTGTTACCCTGATGTTGCTGGATAGAGTGGGATTGTGTTAGTGAGACTTCCTGCCACTGTAATAAACAGACAAAAAACAAAAACTGACATAAACTAAATGAAAAAATATGTATCTTGACTTATAGTTTCAGAAGTTTCAGCCCATCATGAAGCCGATCAAGTAGAACACTTCATATCATAGTGACCAAGAGACAGACAGATGGGGAGAAAAAAAGAGAAAGGAAGAGGGGAGGGAGGAATGGGCAGAAGGAGGGAAGGAATATGTGAGAGGAAGGAGGAATGGGGAGAGAGGGGTGAGGAGAGAGACACTATGCATATACATTCAGGTGAATTTCTCTTGGTTCCCCTTTGATTCCTCTCCCCCCCTACAACCTCCTCCCCACACACACACTTCTGCCCTCATTAGGGAGGATCTTCCCTTAGATAATCCTCTCTGGAAATGATCCTCACAGGCACTCCCAGATGTGT
The DNA here is from genome assembly GCF_008632895.1 of Mastomys coucha. NCBI lineage: Eukaryota > Metazoa > Chordata > Mammalia > Rodentia > Muridae > Mastomys > Mastomys coucha. The sequence goes on from NW_022196904.1 coordinate 107,579,670, forward strand.
GCTTTATGAATTCCCTAGGCCTTGTCAATCCAGTCAAGGTGAGAAAAAGATGGACCATCACAGGTAGCCAGCCATGCTTTGGGAATTTAAAGATGCTCAACCAAACATATTCAGTGTGATCCCTGTTTCCTTGCAGGAGTAATGGCCCTTTTGGCATGCTAGGGAGGGAGAATGAAGATTATTACCCTGAAGGCATTGAAATGGCATCCATGGAGATGGCAGGTGATCCTAGAAGTGGCTACTGTAAGTATGTGTTCAGGTGGCATTAGTGTCCCAGCAAGGAAGCAAAAGGCAGGGAATACAGGCATGCCACAGCAGCAGCAGCACCGGCTCCTCCTCCCGCAGATAGACGACCTCCTAACATACATAGAACTTGGTGTGTAGGAAGCCAGGTGTCATCACTAGGATCAAATAGTAGAGGGGAGGGGAAGGAAGGGGAGGGGAGGGGAGGGGAGGAGGAGATGGTGAAGCAGGAAGAAGATAAAAGAGGGATGGATAGGGAAGTGGAGAAGGACCGGCTAAGGACAGCACAGATGCTGGTACTATAAGGCACAGGCAGAGCTTCATAAGCTGCAGGGAGTGCTGGGAATGGCAGCAGAGAGGAAGGGACAGGATGCAGCCCTCTAAAAGTCCACTGCATTCTAGGCATATTGGACCATTTCACATGTCTTAACAGATTGCTCCACCAGCAATCCTGTGTAACAGTCAGATTGCAGTCCCGTCCCGTGCTTTACAGATGAGGACAGTGAAGCTCAGAGACTAACATGCCTGGGGGGAACAACTGGAAACAACAGAGAGAGCTGAGAATTATTCCCAAGCAAGAACTTCTAGAGTGCACCGTATTCTGTGTTGTTTCCCTTTTGTCCTTAACATGAATTTCGTAAGCATACATCGGAATGTGACACTGTCACACAGATGCAGGGAGCGGACTCTGTCCCTAGGAAAATCAGGCCATACTTAGCCCATGCGTCACAAAACACTACAGCTTCAAGGAACCTTTGCCTCACCTATGCGAGTGGTTTCAATGTGATTTGTAACTCATTAACTAACAAGTACAACCAATTACAGAGTGAGATAGAAATTTAAGTATATAAATTTAAGTTTATGTAGTTAAAATAGAGTTTTGTAAAATGTGTTTATCAGCTACATGAGCATGGTTTTGTGCTGAATCAAAAGTACTAATTTTATAAAAATTATTTTGAGGCTTTTTTTTTATTTAATGTATATGGATGTTTTGCCTGTGCGTATGGCTGTGCACAACATATGTGCGGGTGCCCTCAGAGGCTAAAGGAGGCAGGTGGCTGTGAGTTGTCACCAACAGGAACCAAACCCAGGTCATCTACAAGAGCTGCCAGTGCTCTTAACCACTGAGCCATCTCTCCAGCCCCTAAGTAGTTTTTTAATAGTGTGAGTTTTGTATTTTAGTCCTATTTTCTACCCAAGTTCTTAATCTTGGATCTCATAGGACCTCAACAGTGTGGGTGCCCCTTCCTGGCCACTGGGAGCACAGTCAGCCATCACCTGTTCCTCAGTGTCTAGTGTGGAAGCACTGATTGGCCATGTTCCCCTCCCCATTGCAGTGAACCCTGCTTATGTGAGAGGAAGTAGTCCTGTCTGTCCAGATAGAAACCTGTTGCTGTGCGCAAGTGATTGGCACACATCACTCCAAGGTAAGTCTTAATGGATCATCACTAGAAAGTCAGCCCTGGGGAAGGACTGGGCTCAAGGCAACCCAGGTACTAGAAATGGCACTTCATCAAGATTCTTGGTCTTCTAATGGATGTAGTGGTGCTTCGTTTATCGTGAGAGTTTTCTTCCTGCCTCCCTCCATCCATCTATCCCTCCCCACCTTCTTTCCCTCTTCTTCTGTGGGAACTGAACCTTGTGAGTCTTGTGAGTGGTCAGCACACACTTTATTCTTTAACCTCATTACTCAGAGTTTCCTTGTAGACAATACAGGTTTCCCCGTCTAAGAATCATCTAAAACTCTATTTTAACTACATTAGGAACCATCTGGTTGGAGGCTGGAGGAATGGTCCAGTGGGTGAAGTGCCTGCTATGCAGCCATGAGGACTTGCGTTTGACTCAGAAGAACACACACACACACACACACACACACACACACACACACACACACACATGCTATGTATAATGTCAAGTACCCGTCGTAACTCAGAGCAGGGGCAGACAGGTGGATCCTGGGAGCTCACTGGGTAGCTAGTCTAGTGAAAATGGCAACCTTCGGGTTCAGTTGAGAAACCCCATCTCAAAGTTGGAGAACAATAGAGGCAAGGCATCCTGGCATCAACCTCTAGCTTCTACATGTGTCCACTCGGACAGGTGAGTGCCCCCATACAAACACACATACACATTTAAAAAATCCTTATCGGTATAATGGAAACCCAGCTCATTAGCAAGGAATGTATTAGCTTAAGGCAGAAGGGTGTAGGAAAACTTAAGAACTGAAGGTCATAATAGCTTACACTTCCTCAAATGGTGCCCGGCACAAAGATAGGTTAGGGGTTTTTGTTGATCAGTTTGTTGAGTATAAAAACCATCGCCTTAGCTGGGCAGTGGTGGTGCACGCCTTTAATCCCAGCACTTGGGAGGCAAAGGCAGGAGAATTTCTGAGTGCAAGGCCAGCGTGGTCTACAGAGTGAGTTCCAGGACAGCCAGGGCTACACAGAGAAAACCTGTCTCGAAAAACAAAACAAAACAAAAAACATTGCCTTAGAGTCTGCAGCCAGGGCTGGGTGTCACTGGATCCATTAGTCATCCACCTCTCACCCTTGCTTGGTTCAGCTTCTCTTTAAACTTGACCTCCATAGACATGAGGGTCAGGTTGTCAGACCCACAGAAGCCCCTCAACACAGCTATCTTTTGAAGGCTTTCCTTTCTCCCTGGCTGTCCAGTGCCACAAGGAACACATACATGCCCACGTTTGAACCAGTCCTTCTAACATAGGTGACAAAGATAGGGCCACCTGTCTCAAAGCTAGTGCTTGTGTTTCTGGGGACAAAGTCCAAAAATAAATTGTGAAATAATAAAGCAGCTTCTGTAACGTCAGCATGTGTGTGTTGCTGGAAGTGTGTAGACCGAGGGGAAGCAGAGGTTGCTTCTTACGTGTATATGTTTGTGTGTGTAGTATGATTCCGTGTATGAGGGTTTGAGAGTGTGTATGTGTGCACTTACGGAAGTCAGGAGTTGACATCTTCCTAGTGCTTCAACTTACATATTGTGGCAAACTCTCCTACTACCTTAAAATTACATTTTGGCCAGGTATGGCTGCACATACCTTTAATCCTAGTATTTTGCAGGTAGAGGCAGGCACATATCTATGAGTACAAAGATAACCTAGTCTAATTAGCAAGTTCCAGGCTAGCCAGGGCTACATCATGAGACCTTTTCAAAAATAATGTTTTTGTTTATTATTTATTTGTGTATGTGTGTGTGTGTGTGTGTGTGTGTGTGCGTGTGTGTGTCACAGTGAATTATGGAGGTCAGAATACAAACTTGGGGAAGTTGGTTCTTTCCTTCTACCATGTTGGTGCCCAGGCCTGAACTCAGGTCATCGAGATGAGTCAAAAGCCACTTAAACAGCTGAAGCATCTCAATAGCCTCATACAAGAGAGCTTTTGGGATTCCTAAATCCCATCTCTGCCTCCCAAACACTAGAATTACAGGAGGCAAACACACTCAGTGCTTGCACGGATACTCAGATTTTAACTCACTTCCTCAAGGTTACCTTCAAGCATACATTGAGCCCTCTCTGCTGAAAGAGTGAAGGCTTTGAAGTATTAGGAAACTCTAAATATCTAAATATCATGTGTGGCAAGAAAGGCTTTAATTAGAGGCAGAGACCAATAGACCCGAGGAAACCATCAGTGAGACACTAGAGAAGGCCGTCAAAGGCAAGCCTATGAATACAGAGGACCAAACAGATAGGTTCTTATATCATAATGCAAATCGAGGGACCCTGCAACCTAAAGCTATTTCTCTGTCAACTCAGTAACATATGAGCAGCTTTCAGACTCATCCTTCCAGAACCTTCCCAGGCTAGAGTGTAACTTTTATAGGAGTTAAATACTACAGCCTGGCAGTGGCACACAGATTGGCTTTAATTATTGAGGAAAAGCAGTATATTGTCCATCATTACACTGCTCTATCAAGCCAACATGAGGTTGGAAGAAGAGAACCCCAGAGGCAGAGGAGGGTGAAGAAATAGAAGACACAAGCTTTTAATCTCCCCATTTCCTGATTTTCAAATCACATCACTTGGTGTATATGAGGCAACCAGATCTTGGAGGCCAGTGTTTAGCATTACAATACATAACAAAGGACCAAACCTCAGCATACTTGTTTATTTATGAGTGAGTGATGAATTAATACACATTAGCACCTTGTTCTAGAAGGAGACAAAGATGAAGTACTCAAGCTCTCTGTTTTGGGTTCAGACCTTTAGTGCCACTGATCTCCTGACATCTTAGCCTTAGGTAAAACTCTGTCCGCTCCCCCTCCCCTGATTGGGCCTCAGTTTTTTTAGCTATGAAATGGGATAACTGAGAAAACCTGAATAGCATACTTGAATAGTTAAGAGTTCTCTAGAGTCACAGAACATATGGAATGTCTTTCCATATTGAGAGAATTTGTTATGATGACTTACAGTCTGTAGTCCAACTCCCCAGCAATGGTCAGCTGAGAAATGGAAGTCCAAGACTCTAGCAGTTGCTCAGTCCCACAAGGCTAGCTATTTCAGCTGGTCTTCTGTAGACGTAGATTCCAACAGATGTGCTGGCAACAAGCAGTGAAGAAGAATCTTCCTTCTTCCAATGTCCTTATGTAGGTCTCCAGCAGAAGGTATGGCCCAGATTAAAGGTGTGTACGACCAGGCCTGGATGTGAGACTTGTTTTGTCCCAGGATTGCCTTGAACTCAGAGATGATCTTGCCTTAGTCTCCTGGGATTAAAGGCATGTACCTTGTGCCTTGGCCTAAGCTTTTCATGCCTCAAAATCTCCATGCCAAGATCCAGGTCAAATACTTGTGTCTTCCAGCCTCAAGATCTGGATGACAGCCCTCCAATTCTGGACTGTAGTTCATTCCAGATATGGCCAAGTTGACAAACAGGAATAGCCATACAGTTCTCTAAAGCAGCAGTTCTCAACTTATGGGTCTCAACCCCTTTGGGAATCAAATGACTCTTTCAGAGGAGTTGTGTAACACTATCATAAAACAGATATTTACATTATAATTTATAACAATAGCAAAATTACAGTTATGAAGTAGCAACAAAAATAATTTGGGTTGGGGGTCGTCACAACATGAGGAACTGTATTAAAGAGTCAGTATCAGGAAGGCTGAGAACCACTGCTCTAAAGTATCCGTCCTCAGTAAAGCTACTGAGATACTAACCACTGTGGGCAGGAGATAAGAAGTTCTTGTCCAATCCTGACTTGTAATAGCAATCAGTGGACAGAGTATGTTGTATCATCTATCTGCCCTTAGTTTAAGCCACTGGAAAAATGAGCAAGTTGGTCTGGGTCACTTGAAAATTGTATTTGTACAATAATTCTGTTCAAGTCTCTGGCACTGGGGCAGACCAATACCTTAGTGATAATTTATTTTTCTCAAGGAACAGGAAGAGTTGAGAGAGTAATTCAATAAGGAAGCTATTTTCATGATTCTCTCAAGGACTAAGTTTCCTTCCTTCCATCCATCATCCTTTGCAGATGAATATCTGCTTAGTTGTTTTCAAAACAAGAAGGCACAAAGACAGAAGAATGGTGAAGGGAAAAAAAAAAAAGCCAACCAAACCAACTCTTTTTAAAAACTCCTCCCACCCAGTCCCACAACACCAGAGAAAGCCACACTTCCAGGTGGTCTAACAAGCCCAGGATCCCAGGATCCCAGAATCACAGGATCACAGAGACAGCTTGACTCTGAGGAG
>NW_022196904.1:107586257-107586477 GCF_008632895.1 Mastomys coucha
ATGCCCATGAACATACAAGAAGCCTACAGAACTCCAAATAGTCTGGACCAGAAAAGAAATTCCCCCCGTCACATAATAATCAAAACACCAAACGCACTAAACAAAGAAAGAATTTTTAAAGCAGTAAGGGAAAAAAAGGCAAGTAACATATTAAGGCAGGCCTATCAGAATTATACCAGATTTCTCACCAGAGACTATGAAAGCTAGAAGATCCTGGGCA
>NW_022196904.1:107587277-107595578 GCF_008632895.1 Mastomys coucha
TGACTTTATGGATAGACCATCTTAATACACACATCATTTCTTAAATGAATGTAACCTGTTCTCTGTGGTCTGAGAATAAAGTCACTCACTCAAGTCAAAAATAAATAAATAAATAAATAAATAAAAAATAAAAAATAAAAATAAAAACTCCTCCCAAAAGCTGTATTCTCATTGGCTAAACCTGGGTCACATGACTACTCTTAGCTGCAGAGGAAACTAGGAGAATCTTGACTGAGCACTGTGTCTGTCCAGGAGCTTCTGCTGGTGTGAGGAAGATAGATATTAGAAGGCATACCTGAGGTGATCGGGGAGATGATAATAATGTTATGAACTCATGTGAGTTTCTATAGAAGACATTTAGTCATTAGTGTGCACAGGCTCTTGTGTGGAGGTCCAGGAAAACTTGCAGGAAGGATCGGTTCAGTCTTTCCACCATGTGGGGATTAAACACAGGCCATTCATTGGGCTTGGCAACCAGTACCTTTAACCACTGAGCTATCTCACTGTCCCTGAAATAGATATATCAAACGATGAAAGTAAAATTGACAAGAAAACTGTGTCCTGTGGTTACAGGTCATTTAGAAGACTCCCCACCTTCTGTTTCTAGAACCCGATTGTCTCTAATGAAGGGTTCTGTTTAAAATTTCTCACTTAGCTACCAAGGCAGAATTCTCTGTAGAGAAATGTGTCTCCTCCTGAGGAACCCCCTCAGGAGCCCCCTCAGGGACAGAGGCAGGAGACATGTTGTAATTTGTGTGGAGCTCTTTGTGAATGGGGCATTCTTTCTCCGATGTCATCGCTCTTCCCTGGTGGGCCCAACCATGGCAGTCTGAATACTTATGAGACCTTTGATAACCAACCCTGTGAAGAACAAGAGTCTTCGTAGGCAAGAGATGCTGTCAGACGACCAAGGGAATGAAATTATCATAGAAGTGGAGAATGTTCCTTCTGGGATCCAAAAACACCTAGAAACAAATCAAATTCCTCTGAGAAGGTCATTAACAAAACCCACCTTCAGCAAGCTTTCCTTGTCAACCACAGACACGGCAGACTGTCAGATTTTCAACCGTGGGAATGACAGAAGCTACAACGGGTTGTTGAGGTTTTCATCTCTGAATGAATCAATTTCTCAGATCTATCATGGCCCAGAGTGCCTGGGCATGGATGAAACCTGTACTTTTCATGAAACTGTTCAAGGTATAGAATGCTCAGAAAAAAGTTAGGGAAGTAGCTTTAAAGCTGTCTATAGGTTGTTGTTTAAGTGTGTGTGCATGTGTGTATCAGGAAGGCATGCTTGCACAAGGGCTTTTACAAGCACACTCATCTCCTGCTGGCCCCTCCTCTGCATTCTTTTGAGACAGGGTCTTTCACTGAATCTTTAGCCCCAGGACTCAGCTGGACTGGCTGGCTGCTCACCCCCAAGGCTCCATCTATGTCTGCCTCCCCATGGGTGAGCTGATAGGAGTCTGCTGCTGTGCTACTGTGCTGCTGTGCTGCTGTGCCCAGCTTTTTACACGGGTCCTAGGGATCCAAAGGCATAGACTCACACTCCCGTGGCAAGCATTTTACACACTAAGCCATCTCCCCAGCCTTTAATTTTTTTTAAAAAAAATACCAAGTTATTTGACAGTCAGGAAGCTAAAGGATATTGGAAATGAAGAGAAATCTCACTTTGGGACTTATCTAGTAAGAGCTCATTTTCCAGACAACCATATTTCATGTGCCTGGAGTTTAGTTTTGTTAAGCCTTAAATTTACTTGTATTTTGTCTCACCCCTTGCACCTTTGAGACAGGCTTAATGAAGAACCTGAGGCTCAGGATAAGTCATTGTCACCATGGTTTCATGGGATGAGACAGGATGCCTCACAGCTAAGTTTGCCCTTAGCCTGAGTCTTAGCTGAGACCCTCCAGCTGCTGAGCTCCTGAGGCCAACTGAAATGCTATTTCTCTTTTACCCCATGATACTCCAGATGTGGGCTTGGGCCTGTGGCTCAAATGGTAGGGTGTTTGCCTAGCATTTAAAAAAAAACCTCTGGGCTCCATCCCCAGCACCACATGCACAGGGCATGGTGGTATATGTCTGTGGTCCAAGAACTCATGAGGTGTAAGGGGGGAGGGTCAGAAGGTCAAGGTCATCCTCAACTGTGTATAGAGGTTGAGACCAGTCTGAGTTGCATGAGATCTTATCTAAGAAATTCTATTAATACACTTGATTAACACTTTTTTTTTCATTCTAGGTACAAAGTCTAGCATGTGCCAGTAAATCCTAGGAGAAGGGGGAAATGTACCTAACTCTTTACTAGCTTATACTGTGCTCCTCTCAGAAGCCACTCTGTGATGGTCCTGCCTCTCCCCTCCCCTCTCCTTAACTTCCCTCCCCTCCCCTCCCCTCTCCCTTGCTCATCCTAAACGGGAAAACAAAAGCTCCCCTTTTTCAGCAAAGTGAGTTATTTTCCTTGAGGTCACCCCCTTCCACCTCAGTGAACCTGGAGCTTCCTCTGAGGCTTTCATTTTGAGCATACATGTATACACATAGGCATACACACACACACACACACACACACACACACACACACACATGTCTTCTGGTCACTTCCATTTGTGGTTTTGCTTTTTGAGACAGGGCTCCACTATGTAGCTCTGGCTGATCTGGAACTCACTCTGTAGACCAGAATGGACTTGAACTTAGAGATCCATCCACCTGCCTCTGCCTCCCAAGTACTGGAATGAAAGGTGTGTGTCACCTCAGCAGACCCCATTTGTGATCTCTGCATTCCCTGAGTCTATATTATCTCCGGTGTCAGTCTGTATGGTGCCGAGTGTTCATTGTTTAGCACTGGGAAACAGAGAATGTAGCTACCAGTTCCAGGCCAACCTGAGCTATAGAACAAGAATCTGTCTCAAAATAAAGCATGCTCTAGTTCAATATCATGTCTCATTGATTGATTATTGATTGATTGACATATTTATGGGGGATGAGGATAAGAGAGGACCTCACAAGGTAACCCAGTATACTAGTTACTCTTCTATTGCTGTGGTAAACCCTGTGACCAGGCCACTAACAGAAGGCATTTGTCTGGGCTTCCGGTTCCAACTGGTTAAGAGCCAGCCGTAGTGGAGAAGCATGGCAGTAAGCAGCAGACATGGCAGCCAGAACAGGAAGCTGAACACTCGTATCTTGAACTGAGAGCAGGATGTAGAGAGAGCTACCTAAGAAAGGTTTAAGTCTTTAAGCTCTCAAAGCCCGCCTCTGTGTTGCATTTCCTCCAACAAGTGCACACCTCCTAAACCTCCCCATACAGTACCATAAACTGAAAAACAAACATTCAGATGCATAAAGCTATGGGGAACATGTCACTTGGATCACCCTACCCTGATTGGTCTTGAACTCATTATGTAGCTCAGGCTAGCTTTGAACTTGTTATCTTTCTACCTCTGTTCTCCAGTTGTGGGATTATAGGCAAGCACTGCCAAGTTTCACTCCACTATCATCTCTTAAAATATTAAGACTGTATTAAAGAAAAAAAGACAGAACTCTGATCTTTTTCTTCTGCAGGACAGAAACTAATTGCATCACTGGTTCCCATGACAACTAGAGACAGAATCAAAACCATCCGGAACCAGCCAAGGACCATGCAAGAGAAGAGGGAGCTTAGGTATGGCCATTGTTCTTACGTGGGAGCCGCAGTCTACTGCTTTTGTCCCATCTCAAAAAGATAAGAAACAGATAATGCAGGTGATAGTTCTTCTGCAAGGAAAACCTTTAAAGGGTGGACCCCCCCCAGCTCTCCTCCATCCCTCCCCACAGGCATTTATTATATAGTTGTAACTGTCCTCAAATCCAGACTCCTCCTGCATCAACCTTCTGAGTGCTGAAATAAAGGTGTGTATCACAACCAGTTTTTGATTCCTAGTGGTGATCCAGGCTCTTAACTGGCCCAGGCTGCCCTGGAGCTTGCTATATAACCAAAGACTGTCTTGAACTCCTAATCCTCCTTCGTCCTGCCTCCACTTCCTGAGTGCTAAGGGTTGAGGCTTGACCTGTCTCCCAGGAGGCATGGGTACCTGTTGTATGACTGGCAAGTCTCCAGTGAGGTCTAGTTATGACTGCCCAGGCCAGGTACTCGCTTGAATTAGTTTCTTCAAAGATAGGACATGCTCTGTGGTCCTCTCTTCCAAAGCCCAGATGCCAGTCTAACCAGAAAGATGCATTAGTCAGATCCTCCAAAATCTCTGACTCAAACATCTTCAGGTCATCAAATACAAGGAAAGTTTGAGAACCTGACGTGAAGTAGAGGATTCTAAAGAGGCAGGAGAGCAGATACAACGTGTGCAGCCAGGGAAGGCTGGGAGGAGGAACTAGGAATCTCTGAAGTGAGTATCAGGAGCCTAGGGACCTGGTGATTCCAGGACCTAGTCCAGGACTAGGTGATTCCAGGACACAGGCATGCTAGCTTTGTTTGAACAAACCTACTGTCTTAGTTACTTTTCTACTGGTGTGATAAAACACCAGGACCAAGGCTACTCATAGAAGAGTTTATTTGGGATCATGGTTCTAGAGCATTAGAGTCCATCATGGCAGAGGGCAGGCATGGTGACTGGAGCTGTAGCTAACAGCAAACATCTTGAGCCACAAGCAGAGGTACAGACTGGAGATGGCCTGAGTCTTTGAGACCTCAGATGTTCAGAGAGCCACACTTCCCAAAGAATGCCACTAACTGGGAACCCAGTGCTCCCCCACCCCACATCTGGGGAACATCTCTTTCAAGCCACCACACCTACCATGGAAAGTGAACAGGGGAACCTGTGAGAAGAACAGTGGGAACAGTCTGCATAGTCTAAAAAACTTCATGTAAATTTCAAACCACTCTAAATTAAAACTTTGCTTTAAAACAAACAAACAACAAATAGGAAAATCTGGGAAGAAAGCTCAGTTGGAAAATGATGCCATGCTAGCATAAGAACCAAACTTATATCATCAGTACCCATGTAAGCTGGGCAGTGGTGGTGTACGCCTTTAATCCCAGCACTTGGGAGGCAGAGGCAAGTGGATTTCTAAATTCGAGGCCAGCCTGGTCTACAGAGTGAGTTCCAGGACAGTCAGGAATATACAAAGAAACCCTGTCTCGAAAGCCCCTTCCCCCCCCAAAAAACCCCAATAGAACCCATGTAAAAGCTGACACCCTTGTGACCACCCTTATACTACCAGGCTGGGGCCATTGAGATCCAAGACTTGGTGATTCTGCTTTGTCCCCCAAGGGGCTGGAACTACAAGCAGGGGTCTCTGTGTCCAGGAGTGGCTAGTCTTTTCAGAAATGAATTCCACTGATGTCCATTATTTTCTCCTATCATTTTCCACAGAAAAATAGTTGATAAGGAAAAGAACAAACAGTCCCAAGGCACCCTCGAGGCCAACTGCTGTGCTCACTGCCTGAGCTCCCTTTCACTGGTAAGTCAACTTTTAAAGACATTTTTTCCCCCATGCCTTTGATCTCAGTCCTGAGGAGGCAGAGGCAGGTAGGGCTCTGTGAGCCGGAGGCTGGAGCTGCTCTTCATAATGAGTTCCAGGGTATCCAGGGCTACATAGTAAGACTTGGTCCCAAACAACGAAGTTTCCATTAGCATATAATTTGCATGTTACTTCCGTCCCACGTGCTACCTCAACACCTTCATACAGGCTGCATGGATCAAGTCTGATTAATTAGCATTCTCCTCTCCGTGTCCTTCTGTAAGTGAACAAATTTCTGTTTCCTGCTGACAAGGAACCAATTAGCTTGGTGAAACCAGTCAGGTTGACTATGATTACCTACAGGGCACAGACAACTTGCAGGCTGTTGCCCCCTGAAGATGTCTCTCTCCCCAGCAACTCTTAACTGCGTTGTGTGTGAGCCCCTCCCCCAGCAGCTGTTAACTGCCTACATATGTTTTTTGTTTGTTTGTTTGGTTGGTTGGTTTTTCGAGACAGGGTTTCTCTGTGTAGTCCTGGCTGTCCTGGAACTCACTCTGTAAACCAGGCTGGCCTCGAACTCAGAAATCCACCTGCCTCTGCTGGGATTAAAGGCATGTGCCACCACCGCCCGGCCAAGTGCCTACATATGTTATGGGGGAGCCAGGGCTTTGAGTCCTTGCTCCTGTCCAGCATGGAAAATGAGTGGGTCCAACCTTGCACAGATCTCCTGAGTACCCACAGCTGCCGTGTCACAGCCAGAGGCTGGCATCTCCCAGTCTTCCTCCTCTCTTCTTCCTACTTACCTGCCTTCCTTGCTTCCTTTCTGCCCTCATTCCGTCCCCTTTCCTTTCTCACTCTCTCAGTGCTGAACCAAGGTTGAGCACAAGCTAAAATGTTCACTCTACTCTTGTAGCCCTTGAGGTCCTCTCTTCTAGATCCTTATACAATATATACTATTGTGAGCTACAGTCACCCCCACCTCGAAACACCAGCCCTCATTCCTCCTTTACCCCAGGCCCTCTCAATCCTTCCTGCCCTCAGTTCTTCACTGCCTTTAGTAATCACTATTCCACATTCTTCTACATATGAGAGGGAACAACATGCAGTATGTGTCTTTGTGTGTCTGGATTATTTCATTTTGCTTAATGTATGATTTCAGCAAATGATACAGTTTTATTCTTTGAAGTATACACACACACACACACATACTGTCTTTACCCATTCCATGCACTGAGGACAGCTAAGTTAATTCTTTATCTTAGCTCTTGTATATGGTACTACAGGAGTTTCACTGGTGTGCTGACCTCATTTCCTTTCATTATATTCTATGCTAGATTGCTTTCTATTAGTATTATAATAAAGCACCATAACCAACAGCAGTTTGGGGAGGAAGAGTTTATTTGGCTTATGCTTCTGAGATCACAGTCCGTGGGGAAAGGACTTCAGAGCAGGAACTCAAAGCAGGAACCTGGAGGCAGGAACCTGGAGGCAGGAACCTGGAGGCAGGAACTGAAGCCGAAGGCATGGAGGAGTGCTGCTTACTAGTTTGCATCTCATGGCTTGCTCAGCCTGCCTTCTTATACAGCTCAGGACCACCTGCCCTCAACTAACACAGCCCACAGTGCGCTGTCCTCTCCATTGCAATTATTCAGGAAAATGCCCCCTACAGATTTGGCTATGGTCAATCTGATGGAGATATTTCCTCAATTGAGGTCTTCACATCCTAGATACATCTAGGTTTGTGTTAGGTTGACAAGAACTTCCATACATGTGGAAGTGGGAGGCTGCATCATTTGATGGTTTAGTATTTATTAATTCATGTGGGTAAATGGGATAAGCTGAGCAAGAATGTGACAGCAGTGAGGTCAAGGGTCAGGGGTAAAAGGAGATGGAGGGAAGGGAAGCCCAATGTTCAAGCTGCGCAGGCCAACATGGGATGGGAGTAAAAGGATGGGAATGGGAAGGTAGAGTATTAGTGAACCAGCCTGCCCATTTAGAACAACCTGGGGAGGTGATAGTAGGGATACACGAGAGGGTCATTGTGAACATGAGTGAAGCCACCTTAGCCAGTGACCCTTGAAGCTGCCTGGCTGGGAACAGGGCTCGTGGAGCAGGGCTATTTGGCTATTACAACACCCACTCAGGAGCCACTTGTTTAGTGAGGATCAGGCCTCCTTCTCTTTCTCTCTCCACCCTAGGCTTACCGCAGAACCAAGAGCAGCCTTTCAGAGCTCCTCAATTACATCACCTTGTGGCAGAAGAGATTCAAGGTCATCGGAGGCAAGTTTGGAACCAGTGTCTTGTCCTATTTCAGCTTCCTGAGGTGGCTTTTGAAGTTCAACATCTTCTCATTCGTCATGAACTTCAGCTTCATCATCATCCCACAATTCACTGTGGGTGCGAAGAACACCCTCCATTTCACTGGCTTGGAGTTTTTCACAGGCGCGGTAAGTTCTGTGTTCCCCGCTCAAGTTCACCATGATGGAAGGTCATGCCTTGCACTTACTCAGACCTCTCATTCTGCCTGATGGAGAAATGGCTGGTTCTCTCTCAAGTGCTGAGTGGGGCAAGACAGTGAAACATCCAGAGGTCCAGAACCAGTGTTACAGGTTGTTTTAGCCATACCCCACTTCTCTGCACATGAACCAGGCACTCCATTCTTATGAAAGATGAGTGTTCCTTACAGGATTCTTACTCTTTGCTTTCTTTCCTTTCGCATTCTGCAGTGCACACATAGGATTAGAAATCTTACCGGGCAGTGGTGGCACACACTTTTAATCCCAACACTTGGGAGGCAGAGGCAAGTGGATTTCTGAGTTCAAGGCCAGCCTGGTCTACAGAATGAGTTCCAG
>NW_022196904.1:107595894-107613727 GCF_008632895.1 Mastomys coucha
TCAGAAATCCACCTGCCTCTGCCTCCCAAGTGCTGGGATTAAAGGCCTGCACCACCACTGCCCGGCCTCTTCTCTTTTCTTTATTCCTACAAATACAATCAATCCTCTTCTGGAAAATTCTTACTACAGAAGAAAATGAAGGAAAGTCTATTTTCCTTTCCTTCTTTTCTCTATTCTCCAAGCTGGGATGTATCCCCTAATATATTTTCTTTTTCTTTTTCTTTCTTTCTTTCTTTTTTTTCCAAGACAGAGTTTCTCTGTGTAGCCCTGGCTGTCCTAGAACTCACTCTGTAGACCAGGCTGGCCTTCAACTCAGAAATCCGCCTGCCTCTGCCTCCCAAGTGCTGGGATTAAAGGCCTGCACCACCACTGCCTGGCATTAAAATATTTTTAGTATTTTTATTTGTGTGTGTGTTCACATGTATGTGGTACCTGCAGAGGTAGAAGAGAGCATCAGATCCTCTGGAGTTACAGGTGGTTGTGAGCTGTGCAATGTGAGTGCTAGCAACTGAAGTTAGGTTCTCTGGAAAAGCAGCAAATATTCTTAACTGATGAGCATTCCTGGAAATTTATTCTTAATTTTGTTAGACACAACAATGGTGATGTGACCATAGGAATGGATTCTGCATTTTCAGAGTTGCATGTTGAATGATTTCAGAGTAAAGTGACCTGATATATGAAAATGTTTGCCTTTGACTCTTTTTCAGTCAGTGTGCACTCACAGACAAACACACACATACACATGTGCACACGCACATACACAGACACATACATATACACACACATACAAACACAAATATACACATATGTATATACACACATACACAGATACATACACACATGCACATATGCACATGCACATATGCACATGCACACACACATATGCACATATACACACATGCACCCACACAGACACACATACATATACACACAGACACAGACACATGTGCGCTCACACACATACTGGTACCCACGCGCAGTCCTAGTTCATAGAGACGCAGAGGCAGGTTCCTTGGGGTGTAGTTGTAGCAGCCCTGTTCTACAGACTCTCAAGGGCAGACACTTCTTCAATGCCAGATCACAGAGTAGAGGTTAGATGCTTCAACAGGCAGCTGTGTTGATACACTCTGACTGATGTTAAGAAGGACCCAGGTTTATAAAAACTCTCCAAGATGCATGGTAAAGCATAAAACAAACAAACAAACCTTTTGTGTGTTTTATTTTTTATCTTGCAGGGAAGCCAAAGCTCAGACTTCCCATATTCCAAGCAAGCACTGTGCAGACAAGCAACACAACCAGCCCTCCTCCTTTATTTTTAACGAATCATTCCCCTGTGTTTATGCTTCTTTATTTACCTAGTATCTATCGTTTATGTACTTATTGATAATTGCTGGGTTGATGCTTATATGGGAAGAGAAAATAGTCTACAAAGATACATCATTTCCCCCTTATTACAAAAAGTGGCGCCAGCTAATATGCAAGCCCTAATGATGCACTAGCCTTCTGGAATTGTCTGACCACTTCCTTAGGTTTGTTCTGTCAGGCCAACACACTGAGTAGATGGCAGAGGTTGATGGTGCCTGAACATCTGGCTTTCAGGATGCTTGGCTTGATCCCCAAGTTCAGGTGCTCACAGTGGGGTTCCCCAACTACAAAATCACCTTGGTTTGAAATTCTCTCCAACTCTAGGAGCTCAGTTTTAAAACATCTAGGTCTCTTTCCTAGGAAACTACAATCAACCTTTCAGTCCCACAGTTCTAAACCCTTTGATTCACTCAGCCACAAGTACAAAATATGTTTTTAAAGTTTGTGTCTATGACTGGGGCATGGCAGGGGACTGACTTGGTAAGAACCCTTGCTGTACAAACATGAGGATTTGGGTTAGGATACCCAGCACCCACATGTAAAGCCAGTTATGGCTGTATGCACCTGTAATATGAGCACTTGTGGGCAGAGACAGGAGGGTTATTGGACATCCAGCATAACCTTCTAACCAGCAAGCTCCACGTTCAGTGGGAATCCCTGTCTTAAGGGAATAAGGTAGAGAGTCATAGGGCAGAACACTCGTTTCTCCTCTGGTCAGCAGCACACTCATGCACGTACACCATGCACACACACACACACACACACACACACACACACACAGAGAGAGAGAGAGAGAGCACACACTGGCATATGTGCACACACACATTCACAAATAATACATTTTAAGAATTGTGTCTATAAGCATGTAAGCAGTCCTGGTCATCATCATTATTCCTTAATTACACACTATAACACCTATTCATGTTGTATTAGGTGTGTCACCTCAAGATGACTTAGAACCTGGGAGGGTGGGCACAGGTCCTATGTGGACACTAAGCCATGCATGGAAGGGACTTGAACATCTGCCCCTGGTGGATTCTTCAGCAGCCCCAGAGCTGATCTCCTTGGATGCCAAGAAACGACCATGAATGTGTGAATAACTGCAGACAGGGACCTGCAGAAACAGCCACTCACCTTTCTCAAACAAGTGGCTTAACTTGGATCTCTTTACTATTCCCGTCAGGGTTATTTTAAGGACACGGTGATGTACTATGGGTTCTATACCAACTCTACAATCCGACATAGGGTGGGCGGAGCATCCTACAACATGCAGCTGGCCTACATCTTCACAATCGGAGCCTGCCTGGTCATCTGCTTCTTCAGTCTACTCTTCAGGTAGAAATTCTGATCTGATCCTAAAGCTTATTTTAGTTGTGTGGGTGCACACATGTGCATTTGTATGTGCACATGTGTACACATTAGTAGGGCTCAGAAGATTTGTCCACATTTGAGGACAGAAGACAACTTCTGTGCCTCAAGTACTCTTTATCTTTCTACCTTATTTTTTTGTTTGTTTGTTTGTTTTGTATTTGATAGGGTCTCTCTTGGGCTTGGAACCTGACCTGGAGGCTTAGCTGGCTGTCTCTTGAGCTCCAGGGAGCCAAATGTCCTTGCTTCCCCAGCGCTGGAATTATAAGTGTCCACTGTTGTGTGCAGATTACTTTTTACATGGGTTCTGGGAATTGTACTCCTTCTTGTTCTTGGGTGACAAATACTTTACCAACCGAGCTGTGTTCCCAGCCCCTAAGGCTGATCTTAGATTTAGGCAAACTCCAAGAAACTCCAGCAATAATCCAAGAAGCTGGGCATAGTGGTGCACAACTGTCATCCTAACCCTTAGGTGGTGAGGAAGGAGGATTTTGAGTTCAAGGACAGCCTGGGATACATAGAGAGACCTTGCCTCTAAATGAAAGCTAGCCCAGAACACAGCTTCTCTGCAATGGTGATTTCCTACGGCTTCCTGTGCACTCCTTGTCTTACAGTGCAGAATATGAGAGGGATGGAAGAAGATGCTCCTGTGCCTTTAAAAACATTAAGTGATCAGTCTAAAAACAGATGATGTCACCAAGCAATTGCACATGCTAAACAGGGTGGGGGGATGGTTGGCCGAGAGGAGGTCCAGATGGGAAGTGAGCTCAGGAGTGTGTGTCAGCGTCTGTTTTCATTTGCAGAGGACCCTGGCACAGATGATTAAAGCAACAGAAATCTGTTCTCACAGGTTTAGAAGCTGGTAGTTCTAGATGAAAGTGTTAGCAAGGTTGGTCTCTCCTGAGGCAGCCTCTCTTTGGTTTATCGAAGGTCATCACTATAGCTTAGATCTAGGATGTGAGAGGTGCAGTCTAATGGGAGATCTTCAAGTCATTGAGGGCCTGCCCTCAGAGGGAGTTGTGGGGTTCTCTGACCCCTTCTGCTCTCCTGGCCATGAGCTGAGCAGGTTTGTTCAGTGCCCTCCTGCCTGTCAGGATGCATTGTTACGGGTCCAGAGCAGCAAGGGTAACTAGACTTTGACAGAAGCCTCTAAATCTGAGCCCAGCAAACCTTCTCTCTGGATAAGCTGATTGTCTTAGATATATGTGTTACAGTGATGGAAAGCAAACCTTCTCTCTGAATAAGCTGATTGATTGCCTTAGGTATATAGTTTATAGTGATGGAAAGCAACCCTTCTCTCTGTATAAGCTGATTGTCTTAGGTATATGTGTTACAATGGTGGAAAGCTAACTAGGGCAGCCACCTTTCCCTGTCTTCATTGTGTCCTTTACTGTATCTGTCTGGTTCTAAATACCCTCCTCTTCACCTGTTTTCTTCCTCCTATCTCTTCTCTCCCTTCTCCTCCTCTTCTTCTTCCTCCTCTCCTTCCTCCTTCTCTCATTTTCTTTTGCAGTTCTGGAGAAGAGTTGCATCCCAGCTCTAATTTCTTCTAATAAGAATGGCAATGTCTTGGATTAGAACCCACCCTGAAGTCTTCATTTTACTTTAATTATCTTGTTTTCAAAGGTTTTATCTCCAAATGCAGTCATATACTAATGTCCCAGGGCTTCCAACTTTCACATCTGAATTTGGGGGACTTATAATTCAGCTCATGTAACCTCCCCAACAGAACCATTGTTCAAAGAAAAAAATTGTGACTCCGTTGAAACTTATCAAGCTAGAACACATTCTTTCAGCTGTCACCCAGTGCAAGGCATCATGGGAGGGCAGTATTGGTTTCACTTCTCATTGACAATGTGCCCAGCTGTATACCAACAGACCTCTGGTCTGAGACACTCCATAATCTCACAACAGAGGCTAATGAATGTCTCCTGCCATTGCTCCTGTGGTTTTCTGACTGATGTCCCCCCAGGATTCCTGTTTCCTGACTCCTAGAATCCATGGGCATGTTATTTTGTATGGTGTGCTTATCTCTATTATTGACAAAACTGTTGCCATATACAACTCAGGGCTTCATGTCCATGGTCACTTGGATCCACAGCTCCTGGGCCAGACAGGGTGAGGCAGAACAGTTGATGGAGATGCAAGCTGCTTACCTCTTCGTAGTCAGGAAGCGGAGAGAGCTACACACTGTAGTGAGGGAGCAGAGAGGGCTACACACTGTAGCCAGGGAGCAAAGAGAGCTACACACTGTAGTGAGGGAGCAGAGAGAGCTACACACTGTAGCCAGGGAGCAGAGAGAGCTACACACTGTAGCGAGGGAGCAGAGAGCTCCACACTGCTCAGCTTCCTCCCCCCATCTTTCTCTCATCTAGGCTCCTACTACATTCCCACCTTTATGGTGGCCCTCTCCCCTTTAGTTAGTCATCTCTGGAATCATCCTCATAGATACCAAAGAGTGATTTAGTACTAGAGGTATCTCTTAGTCTAATCAAATTGGCAAAGATTAACCATCACACAACACAAATGGGCTCTGGCCAGGGTGGTGAACATCTGTGATTCTGCAAGAAAACCTGTGCAAGTTTGAGGCCAGCTTGATCTACATAGTGAGTTCCAAGCTAGCTTGGGTTACATAGGGATGCCTTGCTCAAAAATAAATCAATACCTGAACTCTACAAATGTTGACTGAGGCTCTTAAACATGGGGAGAAGTGTCTTGGATTATCCAAGTAGGTCCAATATTAACACAGGGACCCTGAAGAAAGAGATGAAAAGTCAGAGGGAAGGGAGTTGTGGGAGGGAAGGGAGGAGGGTGTTATCTGCTGGCCTTGAAAGTGGGGGAGGGGCTACAAGCAAAAGATGGAGGGAAGCTCCTCAAAGCTGGAGAAGGCGAGGAAATCGGCTCAGTTCTAGATCCCTCGGAAGGCCAACCTGTGGCATCTTGCCATATCCTCTGTGTGTGTGTGTGTGTGTGTGTGTGTGTGTGTGTGTGTTTGCATGTGTGAGCGTACACATGAGCATGTAAAAACCAGAGGACAACCTTGGGTCTCTTCTTAGATGTTGTCCATTTCTTTTTAGACAGGATTCCCCAGGAGGCTGTAGCTAGACTGGCTGGCTGGTGGGGTTCAGGACAGACTTGCTTCTGTCTCCTCAGATCTGGGATTATGAGCACATGCTTCCATACTCTGCATTTTTACTTTGGCTTTAGGGATCCAAACTCAGGTCCTCGGGTTTGCACAGCTAGAATTTTACTGTTTGAATCATATCTCTAGACCCTTCTACACTTCTGATCCCAGAAATGTGAGATTATGCCCCTACAGTGTATTAAGCAATAGCGTGATGATCTTTTCTTTTAATCTTTTTTTTAAAGATTTATTTATTATTATAAATAAGTACACTGTAGCTGTCTTCAAACACACTAGAAGGGGGCGTCCGATCTCATTATGGATGGTTGTGAGCCACCATGTGGTTGCTGGCATTTGAACTCAGGACCTTTGGAAGAACAGTTGGTGCTCTTACCCACTGAGCCATATCACCAGCCCCTTGATGATCTTTTGTTGCAGCAACATGGATGATAATCTCATAATCTCTCTGTGAGGTTTTTTCCCCCATCATTGTTGTTATCCCCATCATACAGATGTGGAAACTGAGGCTCAGAACATTTAATGGGGCAAAGAGCCCTCTATTGTCAGACTTCAGGCTTTCAGGCTATGCCTGTCTGATCCTGTTACCTGTACAACATTGTGCTGGTAATTCCCCTTTCTCGGAGAGAAGAGTTTGGACTGCCCATATTGCCTTTCATTATCAGTGAGTGACATGTCTCATCCCTGCGTGCCTCAACGCCTTCATGGTAATGTTTGGACATTTTGGTTTCTACCTCCCCCAGCATGGCCAAGTACTTCCGGAACAACTTCATCAACCCCCACATATACTCCAGAGG
This sequence comes from Mastomys coucha, assembly GCF_008632895.1. Classification (NCBI taxonomy): domain Eukaryota; kingdom Metazoa; phylum Chordata; class Mammalia; order Rodentia; family Muridae; genus Mastomys; species Mastomys coucha. The sequence goes on from NW_022196904.1 coordinate 107,602,567, forward strand.
GATTGCTAAGCTCATCTTTTGCTGGGACTTCACTGTTACCCATGAAAAAGCTGTAAAGCTAAAACAGAAGAATCTGAGCACGGAGATCAGAGTAAGTCCCAGACTCCAGAGTCTTGCCACAAAGTTCTCCTCCACCAGCCTTCCTCCCTGCAAAGTCCTCCTCCACCAGCCTTCCTCCCCTCAAAGTCCTCCTCCACCAGCCTTCCTCCCTGCAAAGTCCTCCTCCACCAGCCTTCCTCACCCCTGCGTGTCTACAGCTCTTCCTCTTCCTCTCCCTGCTTTTCCGTCCCTTTCCCATTTCCCTTTCTCTTTCCTTTTGAGATAGGGTTTCAGCCAGGCTGAGGTGTGTACACCTTTAATCCCAGCATCTCAGGAGGCAGGGACAGGTGGATTTCTGTGAATTCCAGGCCAGGGAAGAGGGGTGTTCATGTGAATCACAAGCTCTCCTAGAATTTAAGATCCTCCTTGCTCAGACTCCCCGGTGCTGAGACTATAGACCTTTGCCTCCACCTCGTGGTCTTGTCTATAAGACGTTTAATTATGGATAATAGCTAATGCCAGCCAGCGCATGGAGACCTCAGTCAGGCTTTGTGATTGTCTTGGCCTTCACTGGGGCCAGTTTAGCAATTCCTCTGAAAACACATCCACTTCTTGGGCTTCCACATTAAAAGTTTTACCCTAGAGCGGTGATTTTCCACCTGGAGCAGCTGTGTCCCTCAGGGGGAGGTTGGGCTGTCTCTGGAGACCTTTTTCAGTTGCTACGACGATTAGGGTAAAGGTGTGGTGCTGTCTAATGGGTGGAGGTTTGGGATGCCACGAAGCGTTGTGTACAAGGGAAGCACAATCTTCACGCCAAATGCAGAGGCTGAGCTGCCCTGGTCCACAGAGACAAATGCAGCAGCCCGGTATGGTGGCCCATGCCTTTAATCCCAGCACTGGAGAGGCAGATACTGGAATCTGAGGCCAGCGAGATCCACTAACTAGTTCCAGGTCAGCCAGGGATACAGAGTAAAACCCTGTTTCAAAATACAAATCAAAACAACAATAACAGAAAAGCCCACTAAAATAAAATAAAATAGAGCAGTAATTATAAATTATCAATAAATGAGCTTTGATGGCAGCTTTAACTTTCCCCCCCATGTGGTTTTCGGAATTGTTCATTAAGAAAAGGCTCGGAGCCGGGCAGTGGTGGCGCACGCCTTTAATCCCAGCACTTGGGAGGCAGAGGCAGGCAGATTTCTGAGTTTGAGGCAGCCTGGTCTACAGAGTGAGTTCCAGGACAGCCAGGGCTATACAGAGAAACCCTGTCTCGGGGAAAAAAAAGAAAAAAAGAAAGAAAGAATGAAAGAAAAGAAAAGGCTTGGGTTGAATGTTTTGTCGTGGTGTATACCTGTTGTCCTGGGGAGGCAGAGGCTGGGGATTATGTGTTTAAGGGGTAGGCTAGGGCTACACAGTAAGACCTATTTACCCCAAACACAAAGATAAAAGAGAAGGAAGGCAGGAAGACAGTGCCTGAGGAAGAAGGGAAAGAAGGGTGGAGGGAGGGACGGAGGGAGGGAAGGGAAGGGATGAAGAGAGACAACAAGGAGGGAAGGAGGAGGAAAGAGAAAGAAGGGGCAGAGGGAGGCAGCACAGAGCGTACACCATGACCCAGGGCCTCTTATGTCTCTCTGTTTGTCCAAGATGGAAATGGAGTTTGAAGTCCTTGTGCTTCTCTGCCGTCCTGAGGTTCCCCCTTGGTCTCCCATGATCCACCTTGTAGACATGCAGCACAGACTTACCCTGCAGCTCCTGTGTGGTCTGGGCTGGCCCTGTATTCCTGAGGATCTCTGCTGACAAGCAGGGAAGGGCCAGTGGATCCCACTGACTGCTCTCCTGGCACTTGCAGGAGAACCTGTCTGAGATCCGCCAGGAGAACGACAGGCTCACGTTCAACCAGCAGCTGGCCCGATTTTCTGCTCATGTAGCCGCTTGGCTCGTCTCTACTGGAGTGACCGCAGCCTGCTGTGTGGCTGTATACTACTTGGCTGAGTATAACTCTGAGGTAATTGTGTGGGCCAGAGCAGAGAGAGCTGGGGAGGACTGTGAGGCTGCCGGGCAGATGCAGAGTAGAGACCTTGAGCGGGGCCCTGTGACCAGGAGCAGCTGCATCCATAGAACCTTGCTTCAAACTGCAGAACCAGTCCTCTTTTCATGGCCAGATCTGCACTTAAGAGTCCCCATGGTGTAATGCACAGCACTCCAGGCTCCTGTGGAGGTGGGACTTTGGCAGAGAGCTGGGATCAAGTCCTCAATTCTTTTGTTTGTTTTGTTTTGTTTTGTTTTGTTTTTCTTCTGCTTTTTTGAGACAAAGTTATACAGCAGAGTCCAGCCTTAAATTCCTTATCCTCCTGCTTCAGCCTCCCAGGTGCTGAGACTGTAGATGCTCTGTCTCCATGCCCTGATGAAACCTGACAAAGTAGACACTCTAACACGTGGGTGAACTCTCTGAGTGGCTTAATTGTCCTTGGCCCCAGTGTTTTCTCCCCTGGTTTAAAAACAACAGGTATGGGATTATGCAAACCCGAAGGGTCGACACTGGCCATATTAAAGTGTGACTTGAAAGAGGGGAAACTGAGTCACAGTCCTTACAGGCCTGCCTTTGGCCACCCCAAGTGGAAGCTGTAGCTGAGCAGTTACAAGTGAAAAATGTTTGCCTCCCATATCTGCCCTGAAGTGCAGGGCTGCTACTGAGAGACTCAGAAGTCCTGGGCCTAGATACCTGCCCTACGCTAAGCAGGATCAACTGCTCACATAACCCAGTGGCTGTCAGTCACCGACGACCATAGCTTCCCGTGGCTGAGCTTGACTTTATTTCATCTTGCTGAATTCTAGTGAGTCTCTGTGGCTTGAGGGATGCTCCTATGGCTCAGAGATGCCAAGTCCCTAGGTTTCCCCTCAGCTGGTCAGTATGGGCTAGAGAGGCTGCCTTAGGCATGCCAGCTAATTTCCTCAATGATCTGACAGAAACAGTGCCAAGGAGGAAGGATGTGACTTGACTCACAGTTGGGAATGCCAGTCCATCTTGGAGGGAAGACATAATGGCTAGGCATGGTTAGCATAGGTGGGAGTGGGTGGGCCCTCTTGATGGATCAGGAAGCAGAGAATGTAGGAGGCACCAGAGGCTGCCTTTTGACCTTCAAAGGCTAGACCCCTGTAATACACCGTCTCCAACCATGCTTCCTGCCTAAGGACCCACAGCGTTCCACAACTTGTTACTGGGGACCAAATACACACACACACACACACACACACACACACACCTCTAATTTCACATCTTACCCATGATATGAGGGTTCCAAAGAATTACTAAGAGGTGAGAGGTGCTTTCAACGCCTCTATAAGTGGATCCAGGTTGGGTCAGGCCTCAGGAGAAAGAGAATGAGACATGGGACACCAAACACACCCACAGGAATCATTCCAAGGAAGATGCCTGGCAGAGGGCCAAGCACCAGGGGCTACATCCTCATGTAAAGGCCCTGCATGGGCAAGCCTCTTTCCCAGTTCAGTTCTTAGCACAAAGGAAGTCTGGTGAGCCTGCTTCAGGCTGTACTACAGTAGCAGGGACAGTCAGCCCTGAAGTCCTATACATACAAGTAACATCATATGGCCTGATCAGGTTGAATCTATATGTTTGTGAACATATATGCATATGATATATGTGTAACAACAATTAAAGAAAAAAAACATAAATTTGAAATAGAGAAGAGTGAGGGATACATGGGAGAACAGTGAGGAGTAGGAAAGAAAAGGGAGAAAATAATGTAGTTATATTTTAGTTTAAAAAAATCAAATAAGAAAAAAACCAAATAAGGACTGGAGAGATGGCTCAGAGGTTAAGAGTACTGACTGCTCTTCCAGAGGTTTTGAGTTCAATTCCCAGCAACCACGTGGTGGCTCATAACCATATGCAATGGGATCTGATGCCCTCTTCTGGTGTGTCTGAAGACAGCTATAGTGTACTCATATATAAAATAAATAAATAATTTTTTTAAAAAAAATGTAAAATAGGGAGGCAGACATGGAAGCACATGCCTTTAATCCCACCACTTGTGAGGCAGAAGCAGGCAGTTCTCTGTGAATTCAAAGTCAGCCTAATCTATGTGGTGAGTTCCAGGATAGCCAAGCCTACATACTGAGATCCTCTCCTAGCTCCGCCCCCCCCCCCCCCCCCCCCCCCCGCCTAATACACAAATAATAATAATGATAATATAACAACAGTAATAAAAGAGCAGCAGGAGAAATCCCACAGTGTTTAGTTTCCTTGCCTCATGGCTAAAATAGATTCTGTTTCCACAGCAAGAGAACTCAGTTTCGTAGCTCAAGGTATCCTGGTGAGGAGAGCCAAGTTCCAGAAAAGCTGTGTGAGCTTAGGTCACTGTTCTCGTTTTGCTCTGATGTCACGCTCTAAATAAAACCAGTTTGGAATGGAAAGGACTTACTTGGTCACAGTCATCCCTGGGAGTGGAGGCAGGAACCATGGGGAAACGGCTTGTGGCTCCCTCCCTGGCTCATACTTAGCTAACTTTCTTATACAGCCCAGGAACACTGTCTAAGGTTGGTGCTGCCTACGCTGTGCTTGGCCCTCCTGCATCAGTTAACAGTCAGGAAAATGTCCCCACACACGTGCCCATAGGTCAGTCTGATCTAGGCGATTCTCCAATTAAGGTTCCCCCTTGGCACTTGACTCTAGGTTGTATGGGGTTGACAAGAAAAACTCACTAGCACACCGCTCTCATCTTGTGCTTCCTTGCTGGGTGACCCTGGGAAAACGTATTTACCAATCTGAGACTCAGTATGCCTCAGAGGAACTGCGTGTGTGTGTGTGTGTGTGTGTGTGTGTGTGTGTGTTTTCCTACTTCAGCCCCTCTGAGTGTGTGGTGAGGGTTCAAGGCTCTTATGGACCTCTCAGGTTTATCCTCCAATCCTGCAGTTCCTGAAGACGCACAGGAACCCTGGGGCGGTGTTATTACTGCCCTTTGTTGTGTCCTGCATCAACCTGGCTGTGCCTCGCTTCTACTCCATGTTCCGCCTGGTGGAGAGGTATGAGATACCGAGACAGGAAGTCTACATTCTCTTGATCAGGTAGGTGTACTAAGCCTGGTTTTAGCTCATTTCCTGGAGCTAGAAGGAGTTCCATTCAAATGTCAAAGTTCTGTCCCCGAAGGAAGGCATTCCAGGAATGATGTGTCAGACGCTGGATTAACAGCTGCCTGTGTTGGGTTTTTATTGCTTCCATGAAACATCGTTGCCGAGAGCAAATTGGGAGGAAAGGGTTTATTGGGCTTTCACTTCCGCATTGCTGTTCATCACTGAAGGAAATCAGGGCAGGAACTCACACAGGCCTGGCCCAGGGATTAACCTAGCCCTCAAGTGTAGGCACTGTACAGGCGTCCTGACTAAGAAGCCCTGGTACCGGGCTGGAGAGATGACTCAGCAGGGTAAGAGCACCAACTGCTCTTCCGAAGGTCCTGAGTTCGAATCCCAGCAACCACATGGTGGCTCACAACCACCCATAATAAGATCTGGCGCCCTCTTCTGGTGCATTTGAAATTGGCTACAGTGTATCTATGTATAATAATAAGTAAATCTTTGGGCCAGAGCAAGCAGGAACTGAGTGAGCAGAGGTCCTACAACCAGATGAAGGCTCACAACCATCTGTACAGCTACAGTGTGTACTCATATACATTAAATAAGTAAATAAATAAATCTTAAAAAAAAAAAAAAAGCCCTAGTACCCACTGCTTCATGTAGGAGAAGGCATATTTTTATAATTCATCCATCAAAACAGAAGGGAGACTGTTCTTGGTGACTCTCTGGCCCAAAGCCAGCACTCCTTGGTGATGCCCATTTGTTGGTAAAGAGATGTGTTTGATGAAGAAGAACCAAAGCTACCCAGTTTCTGTCTGTCCTTGCTAGTTAGCTCTGGCTAACTCCTGGCTCTGACCATGGATCTGCACAAAGTGTCCTCACTGACCACCTCCAAAGCCCTTCCTCTCTGTGGCCTCTGGCCTGAGGCCCATGTGCCAGCCTCCTTTTCTGTCTGACTCCTCATCCTGCCCTGCACTGGCCTCCCAAGTGTTCTCAGACAGGTCTAGCTCCATAGCTGCCTCTACTCTGGCTGTTCTCTCTGCCTGAAAGCCTCCTTCCACATACAGCCCTGGAGTTCACTGCCTGTCTTCAGTTTTACTTCTACTCAGATGTTGTCCCTTCATGGAGTTCTTTCCTGCCACCCTCACTCTTTACATTATCATTTCTTCCACTTCGTAGTAATTTATCTATTATCTCTCCCAGCAGTGTGCACATGCGTGTGCCTCTCTGTCTCTCTATCTGTCCCTGTCTCTGTCTTTCTGTCTCTGTCTCTGTTTTTCTCTGTGTGTCTCTCTGTCTTTCTCTGTATCTCTCTCTCTCTCTCTCTCTCTCTCTCTTTCTCTCTCTCTCTCTCTCACACACACACACACACATACACAGTGTATGGGGAAATGGTTTTATTATTTATAATACCTGGGACATACCAGATGCTCAAGAGTAATTAGTGAATGACTGACTCAATCAATCAGTGAGTCAATCATTTTCAATTTACATTATGAAAATTTTAATCATAAGTGATTTTTGTACCACCATTATTCCTCCCAGTCGACCCACAGGTCAGGGGTCCACTTTCTTAGGTGTGATGGCTAATATTGATTATCAACTGGACAGGATCTATAATCATTTAGCAGACAGGTCTTTGGGCATGTCTGTGAGGGAATTTCTAGGTTGGGTTATTAGAAGTGGGAAGACCCACCCTAACTGTGGTGAGTCCTCAGGACTAGGATCCCTGACTGAATGAAAAGCAAAGACTAGACTAAGCACAGGATTCACCTGTCTTTGTTTCCTGCTTGTCTGTGCAATGTAACTAGCTGTTCATGTTCCTGCTGCCATGTCTTCCCTTATGTGATGGACTTCACCCTCTAACTGTGAGCCAAACCAAACCGAACCGAACCAAACCGAACCGAACCAAACCAAGCCCTCTTTAACTCACTTCTTACCAGGTATTTGGTCACAGCAATGAGAAAAGTACCTAATACATTAGGCACGCACGAAGGGTAAATATTAGAGGTTGCTGTGACAGGTGAAGGTTGGGTAAAATAGGTACCTGTGATAGAATAATAAAGTTTAAGGGAGATGATTCATTAAGGACCTCAGTAGAGCATCTTGGGTAAGTATTCTATAAATTAATATTAAGCACGTTTCTTATTACTGTAATGGAAGAGAAACTGGTTCGTTTTCGGGCTCCACAGAAGAGTGTATTAGTCAGAACACATTAAGTTTTGCTGCAGCAACAATCCTCCCCAAGTCTCAGTGACCTGAGGCATAAAGGTTTACTTCTTGCCAGTGTTACACATACATTGTAGACTGGAGAGAGTGTTGCGTGCATGCCAGTCAGCAAGGGACCAGGTTGAGGCACCAATGCACATCTAAGATAGTGTCAACTGCCCTTGCAAAGGACAGTGTGTTCTGGAAGCTCTCGGGTAGCATGCAGTGCTCCAGGCCAGAACTGACACACAGCACATTTGCTCACAGTTCACCTTCTAAAACCCATCTTAGGGCCACATCCAGCCTCGGAGCTAGGTGGGCGGGAATGTGTGTCCTATCGAATGGCCACAGGGAACAGAAGACTGCCAGTGAGGGTGACCCACGAGGGTGACCAGAGCTGTCTTCTCTTCCGTTATATAGAAACATCTTTCTGAAGATCTCCATTGTTGGAATTCTTTGTTATTATTGGCTCAACATTGTGGCTCTGTCTGGCGAAGAGGTGAGATTTATGTGTTGATCTGTTCTGCCTTGAGTTGTTTCTTGACCTTCAATCATTAAAGAGGCTTTGAGTTTCCTGAAAACCATCATACTTCATTTTGGGAAGAGGAGAAAAGAGAAGCTGGTCTGGGAGGCAGCACAAAGCAGGAGGGCTTTGTGGAAAAGCTGAAGTGCCAATCAAATACACCGAGTCTCTGTAGCTTCAGTATCTGTAAGACAGGTACTATTCACTATCGGGTAGTGCGAGTACTGTGACCAACCACTGGTAGGCATACAATAGACTGAAATTTTGATGCTAATCTTTCCAAATAGCCCGAGGTTGGGCACAAGAGCCTTCTTGAGGGTTGGTGCGTTTTATCCATGCCCCAGACACCGTGGGCTCTGCTGAGTTGCAGACATGTAGCTCATCTGCACAGTCACATCCAAACCCTGACTGGCCCTCTCACACACTCAGCATGGCTTTTCTCCTTCTCCTGCTTCAGACCATGGGTTTCTTTTTTCTTGAGATTCATTTACTCTTATTCACTGTAGCTTATACACTGTAGCTGTCTTCAGACACACCAGAAGAGGGCATGGGATCCTGTCACAGATGGTTGTGAGCCACCATGTGGTTGCTGGGAATTGAACTCAGGACCTCTGGAAGAGCAGTCAGAGCTCTTAACCTCTGAGCCATCTCTCCAGCCCAGACTCTCTGGTCCTTGCCCCTCACAGTGGTGCCCCATGTGGCCTCAGGAGAAAGCTAAACCAAGAGGCTTTCTCCTTGGAATGCCTCTCCTTCTGAAACCACTTGTTTCCTGTGACAAACAAAACAAAAACTTGTGTATCATACAGAGTCTCTAGGATGTGACACAGAATAAGAGATCTCCTACTGCCAGTGCTAGGACACGCGGGGTTCCTGAGGGCCCACACGGACCAAAAATCATTGCTGTGTCTGGACTCAAATTATTTGCATAACATAGTATTTTCACTTAATCCTAATCATTAAAGATATTCAAAACCAGCTTTTCAAGTTAAGATATTAGAGAAAAATATCATGTTGTGCTTCTGTCCACCCATTTATTCTTCCATCCATCTATTCATTTATTTATGTATCCATCCCTCCATTCATTAACCCAGTGATCCATTTATTCATCCATCATCTGTCCACCCAGTAGTCATCTATCCATCCACCCATCCATCCATCCACCTATCCACATATCTCTCTATGCATTCATTTATCCAGTCATGTTCCCATCCATTCATTCACCCATCCATCTACCTGTTCATTCATCCATCTACCTGCATTTTCCCCTTCATCTACCAGCTATCCATTTTTCTACTCATCTATCTATCCACCCATCCATCCATCCATCCATCCATCCACCCATCCATCCATCCATCCATCCACCCACCCATCCATCCATCCATCCGTCCATCCATCCACCCACCCATCCATCCATCCATCCGTCCATCCATCCACCCATCCATCCACCCATCCATCCATCCACCCATCCACCCATCCATCCATCCATCCATCCACCCATCCACCCATCCATCCATCCATCATCCATCCATCCATCCACCCATCCATCCACCCACCCATCCATCCATCCACCCACCCATCCATCCATCCGTCCATCCATGAATCTTTAGGCTGTGTGGAAAGCTTCCTTCTCCTTCAGCTAGACATGGAAGGTGCCAGTATGTTCTCTCATAGTTCTGACTTCCTGTAGAGGTTTCTGTCTACCAGCTCACACCAACTTGTGAAAACCTCTAGTCACTTTTAAAAATAACATATTCATTACTTGCAAGTTCCATATTTTTATACAATGTAGAAGTCAGTAAGCAGAAAGAGGAGGGACATTCTTACCCCTCCGTGCTTCTTACTCTCCTGAAAAAAAAAATGCTTAGCCCTGGTGGGGAAATGGGGTCTAGAAGGGACAGGGCAGACATGAAATATCTTAGAAGTAGAGCTTATGATATGGGAAGACTTTGGTACATGTGAGCAGTAAGTCTTATGGGGTATGGAGGGAAGTACAGAAATTGCACGCGGTCACACACACACACACACACACACACACACACACACACATAGTCACACACACAATCTCTCACACACACACTCACACACACACTCATAGCTATTTTTGCAGATTAAGCCTCCTTTTCTGGATACAGAGGGTGTGATCAAATTGAGCCTACATGGGCTCTGATCTGAGCCATCAGCCCTGATTCTGTCCATGTCTGCCTTCCAGTGCTGGGAGACCCTCATTGGTCAGGACATCTACCGGCTCCTTCTCATGGACTTCGTGTTCTCCGTGGCCGATTCCTTACTGGGGGAGTTTCTGAGGAGGTAAACATTAGTCAGTTGTGAGTGGCACTGTAACCAGAACCTGATTCCTGGCTGAGGAGAAAGTGTGTGTGTGTGTGTGTGTGTGTGTGTGTGTGTGTGTGTGTGTGTGTGTGTGCCATGCCTGCTGTGTGTCTAATCCACCCATTGTCCTTCAGGGCATTGTTCTCTTCTAACTTAACTACATTCCACCTCAACCTAACAGCTCACTGGGTTTAGGTTGACCCTGTCCAACCTTCTCTTTAGACAAAAATTCCAGAAATAAAACAGAAATGGAGCCACTTGGAATCTGTCTACCCCTTTGTCTTTTGTCTGTGATGTGGAAATGGAAATTAGGTCTTCCGAAAGCCAGGCAGTTGCTGCACCACTGAGCTGAATCTCCAACCACACGTTGTGTGAGGTGTGGCAGTTGTGAGCCACTCAGTGAGAGTCCTTGGGACTCAACCTACATCTTCTACAATAGTAGCCAATACTCTTAATAGCTGACTATCTCTCCAGCCCATGCTAAACTCCTTACCTGGTGTAGAGGATTTTATTATTACAGTGTGTATTCCTCCATATTTGTGGGTGTTGTTGCTGTTGTTTGAAACAGAGACTTGCTACACAGCACAGGCCTGCCTTGGACTCCAAGCAAACCTCCTGCCTCAGCCTCAAGTGCTGGAATTATAGGTGTGCACCACCATACCCAGCTAGACTGACTTCTCTCCCAGATTTCTCTACATACACATTGCCACACATGTGGATACTATATCGTAGTCTATAATCTCCAAAAAATGCAGTTCTTGTGGTTTGGCTGCACAGAGCATAAGGATCCTTGTTTAAGGTTAGCAGGATCCTAGCAGGCAATGCTTTTATGTAGCAGACCATGTTGGACATACCTAGTCATTGTTTTAAGATAATTGAGTCACTGGTGTTTATTTTAGGTCGATGTACAGGACTGAGGCACTGTGACCACTGGCCAGATGTGGGGTTTTTAATTTTTTTTTTTTTTTTTTT
>NW_022196904.1:107613910-107616337 GCF_008632895.1 Mastomys coucha
AAATCCGCCTGCCTCTGCCTCCCAAGTGCTGGGATTAAAGGCGTGCGCCACCACCGCCCGGCCCTGGGGTTTTTAATTTTTATTTTTTGCAGTGCTGGGGTGGAGAGAGACACAGGGCCTCAGAGTGCTAAGTGAGCAGCACCCCACTACGAGTCCTGCGTGGCTTCTGTTTCATTTTTATCCGATCACTCTGCAGTAATTTGATGTGTGCGTCCCTCTTCTTTCTAGGTGTTGCTTTGCTGAGGCTGTTCCCCAAGGTCTGGGACTTGTAAATCCTCTCCCACTGAGCGACACCCCAGTCCTGAACACCCCTGTGCTGCCCCCAGTGTCTCTAGAGTGAGATGCTGTGATATAATGCCAGGTTCTCTCTGTGGGGAAGCTGAAGTTCTGGACAAACTTGCTTTTATTTCTGCTTCTGTCCAGAGCCTGGATGTAAAGAGGAGAAGCATTTTTGTTGTTTAACAGATTTGGGGGGACATGGAAACTCCATGTATAATGAAATCTGGCTGAAGAGATGGCTCAGTGAGTGAAATATTTATCATACAAGCATGAGGACCTGAGTTTGAGTCCACAGAACCCACATAAAGCCAGTCGTGGTGGCACATATATAATTCTAGTGCTTCCAATGGGAGACTGGGGAAGTGCCCCCCACAAACTACTTATCAAAAGGCCTATCTCAAACAAGGTAGAATTGAGGGCTAATACTCAATATGGTCCTGTGATTTTTGTATGCACACTGTGCCATGTGTGCACGCACATAAATGTTCAGATGCACACATACACATATCAGACACATGAACAAAGACTTAAAACAATCATAGTAAGAGAAGAGAAAAGAATGTGTTACTAAAGAATGATGTGATCCAGGCAGTGGTGGCACACACCTTTAATCCCAGCACTCAAGAGGCCCAGGCAGGTAGATCTCTGTGAGTTTGAGGGCAGCCTGGTCTATAGAGATAGCTACAGGACAGCCAGGTCTACACAGAAACCTTGTCTCAAAAACCCAAACCCAAAGCCCCCCTCCAAAAGTGGGTCCTGGTAGGTCAGCCATGTGCCAGGGCCAGGCAGGCCAAGCCCCACTGCCAAGAGCAGTTGGAGAACACAAGCTGGACTTGCCAGTAAAAGAGAAGAATTCAGAGTTGGGTGGGTAGGAAGGGAATGTTGAGAAGGATGGATATGGGAGGACAGAGAGGGTAAATATGATTAAAATGAGTTGTGTGATAGTCTCCAAGATTTAACAAAAATATTATTTAAGAAAAAAAGAAAGAAAAGGGTCAAGTTTCCTGAGGCTGGAAAGATGGCTTAGTAGTTAAGAGCACCAACTGCTCTTCCAGTGGTCCTGAGTTCAAATCCCAGCAACCACATGGTGGCTCACAACCATCCGTAATGAGATTTGACACCCTCTTCTGGAGTATCTGCAGACAGCCACAGTGTACTTAGATATAATAAATAAATAAATCTTTAAAAAAAAAAAAGGATCAAGTTTCCCCAAAGTATACAGTGAACCTGTTTTCTTCATTGCAGAACATAGGCCATCGCTGGCTCCAGAGCAGTACCCATGCCCTTGGCTCAGTGGCTCAGTGGCAGAGTGCATGCTTAGCATGTGCAAGGCCCCAGGTCCCATCCTCAGCACCAAAAGAAAAAAAAAGTTTTTAGAAATGCGTGTGTCAGGGGTGCTCAGTTTGTCTGCTTCATGGAGGGAAAAAACTAACAATCAAAGACTGGATAAACCAGAACGTAGGCGGGCCAGCTGAACAGAGGGCAGCGACTCCCTCTAGAGCTGTCTGCATTGACTGCAGTAAGTAGTTCCCTGCCTGACTGCCATGTTAGGCCTGCACCTCCCCAGTTATCTCCACTCCTGGAGAACGTGCTGTAGACTAGGGGCTTCAGCATTTGCTCTGGGACCTGCAGCTTCATTCTTAACTACTGAGGGTCCCCGCTGCTGTTTGTCCCGGTTGGTGGAGGTCTCTGAATTGTCATTTGAGTTCTAAACCCAGAACGTCTTCACAGGCTCATCGGGATGAAGTTCATCACCAGTCTCAGCCTACAGGAGTTTGACATTGCCAGGAATGTTCTAGAACTGATCTACGCACAAACTCTGACCTGGTAAGTTTTGCAGTGCAGTGTGGAGTACCCCAGTCACTTTCCACCTTGGGGTGGACTTGGGAGTTTTGGTTTTAGGTCCCTGATCTGTTGTTTAAAAATCTCCATAGGTGGCAGCAGGCACAGCTAGTCTGAAAGGTGAGAGTACAGCATGTGTTCTAGATTATTCTTTGCTTTCAGGAAACCCTGATGATGTCAGATGAGAGTCAGCTTAGGGCAGGGAAGCAACCTGGAGACCTACAAACCATAGGCAGCTACAGTCCTGGTTTGCACCCTCCCCCCATCACACCCTCCCCCATCACACCCTCCCCCATCACATCCTCC
>NW_022196904.1:107616396-107647537 GCF_008632895.1 Mastomys coucha
ACACCCTCCCCATCACACCCTCCCCATCACTCCCTCCATCATCACTCCCTCCATCATCACTCCCTCCACCATCACACTCTCCCACCATCACACCCTCCCCTTCCACCCCTTCCATAGTGCTTTTTCTAAAACACTGGATCACTCCCTGTAGTGTTGAACAGGTTGTCTTTCCCTAAAATGCTTTCTCTGTGTTTGTCTGTGTGTATGTGTTTGTATACATGAGTGTGAGCTTGTTCATATGTGTGTAGATACATGTATGTGTGCATATATATGGAGACCAGAGAAAAATCTTGTGCCTTACAAACTGTCTACTGGTGTTTTTTTTTTTTTTTAATTTTTTTTAGATAGGGTCTTTCATTGGAACTTACCCAGTAGGTTAGGCAGTTGAAGGAACCCTTGGGAGCCCTCATCTCTGCCTATTCAGGTCTAGCAATATATCACATGCTATCATGCTTGGCTTTTAAAATATAGGTTCTAGGGCTCGAACTCTTTTTTTTTTTCTAAAGATTTTTTTATTTTATTTGTATGAGTACACTGTAGCTGTACAGATGGCTGTAAGCCATCATGTGGCTGCTGGGAATTGAACTCAGGACAGCCCCACTTGCTCTGGCTCCTCCCCACTCGCTCCGGTGTAATTCACTGTAGCTGTCTTCAGACACACCAGAAGAGGGCATCAGATCTCATTACGGGTGGTTGTGAGCCACCATGTGGTTGCTGGGATCTGAACTCAGGACCTTTGGAAGAGCAGTCAGTACTCTACCCACTGAGCCACCTCGCCAGCTTGGGCTCGAACTCTTACTTACTTACTTAACAGATGGGCACTTTACCAATTATGCTGTGACCCCACCTCCATGTAATTCTTACACTGAAACAGAATCACCAATGTGATAGAATTAGAGTGAGATTTGGCCTTAAAGTGGAGCCACCATTATGGGCCCTTATAAAAGAGGGCCAAGAGAGGCTTCTAGATCCTTCTATCATGTGAGGATAGTGAGAAGGCTCCATCCATGAACCAGGAAGTGAGTTTGCCAGCCCCTCAATCTTGGACTTTGGGCCTCTCAAATTTTGAGCAGTAAACCTATGTTGTTCTAAAGTTAACCAGCTTAAGGTGTTTTGTCATAGTGTTCCAGATTAGTAAATAAATTATCAATACTTTTTATTTTATGTTATGTATATGGATGTTTTTCTTGGATGTATGTATGCCATGTGTGTGCATTGCCTGCAGAGGGCAGAAGAGGGCATCAGATGCCCTGGAACTGCAATTAGATAGTTATCAGCAGCCATATAGGTGCTGGGAATTGAACCTGGATCCTCTGAAAGAGCAGTCAATATTCTTAATCACTGAGCCATCTCCCCAGCCCCTTATATATATTGTTCTTTGTTTGTTTGCTTGCTTGCTTGTTTGAGGCAGCTTAGAGCAAGATAGCACTATGTAACTATGGCTGACCCAGAACTCACTATATAGACCAGGCTGGCCTGGAACTCACAGAGATACATCGTTCCCTGCCTCCCACCATGCCCAGTCCAATCAGCAATACTTAAAACACTGAAGATTTCATACATAATCTCTTCAAAGATCTGGCCTTGAACTATATATAGTATGTGGTCCAAACTCCACTCTTGAGTCTCCAGTGTCCCCAGTATTGGTTTGTCTTTCAGTGAATTCACCCTCCTCTCTCACAGTGGAAAACTTAATTGCACTCAAATCTCCACAGAGAGAATGAAGGTGGAGGACTGCTTGTTTCTTATCCCTGTTCTAAAGGTTTTCTCTCTCCCCCTTCCCTCCTTCTCTTGCTCCCTCCCTCCCTCCTTCCTTCTGCCCCTCTCTCCTCTGCTTTCCTCCCTGCCTTCCTCTCTCCCTCCCTAGATTAGGTGTTTAAGGATAGTCAGATAGTTGTATTATGGAATTTCATTCTGCTCTGTTTCGGTGGTGGTGCTGGGGATCAAACCCAGGTCCTCATGCATGATAGCCGAGTGTTTCACCACTGAGATATCCCTCCTAGCTCCTGGCATCCCTCCTTTCCTACAGGCACACTTAGAAACCTTAGAGCAGCCCAAGAGTCTTTCCTTACTTATTATTTTAACATGATGGAATCAATACCAGAGTTTTGTGTGGCGAGATCTATGAGTGTATCTTCTGACATTACTAGGAGACACACTATCACAGCACACTCTCTGATCCGTTGGCTCTTAAATTCTTTCCCCCACTCTTCTGCAACACAGCCTGAGTCTTAGGTATGGGAGTGTTTTGTAGACATATCTATTGGAACTGGGCTCCACAACTCTACAGTTTGATTGGTTGTGATTTTTCTGTAGCAATCTCCATGCGTTGCAGAGAAGTTTCTTTGAAGAAGGGCAAAAACTACACTTACCTATATGGACAAATGCTTGTCTGTTAAGGACACATCGATTGTTGTTAAGGATTATCATAGCTCGATTTCTTAGACGACCCAAGACCACCTGCCTAAGGATGGTACCACATACAGTGGGCTGGACCCTCCTGCATCAGTTACCAATCAAGACAGTCCCACCCAGACACACCCAGAGGCCAGACTTTAACTAAGGCTTGCCTCTCAAAGATGACTCCAGACTATGTCAAGTTGACAAACTAGAGCTACTCCTGATGTACTCTTCAAAAGAGAGCACCCCATAAATGTAATCAGAGTAAAACAGAGAGCACCTGAAGGTTGCCCAACATGCAGTTGGCACTGTTGGCACAAAGCAAGGGCAGTGTTCTTTGTATGCTGAAGCACTCTGAGAGAAGAAGGAATTTCCTGAAGTGGATAAAGAAAAATGTAATAGAAGGAAAGAAAGAATTCAAAGAGAAAGGCACCTAACTAAGTTCATGTGAGGTATCAGCCTGCTCTGTCAAAAGAGGGAATGGAAGGGACCCAGCCTGTACTAACAGAGCTTGTGATTCCTGGAATAACAGAGTTTTTTAAAAATAGTAATAAAATATCTCTACTGAAAAGAAAATGGGCGGTAAATTACCCAACCTGGGTAAAAATAAGGAGCGTCTACCTTAGAACAGCCTTGAAATCCTAAACTTGGGCTCTCCAGCTGCCAACCATTTGAAATGTAAGTGGCAAGGCAAGCAAGGAGAGTTACATTTAGAAATAGCCAGATGAGGGCTGGTGAGATGTCTCACTGGGGAAGAGCACCGACTGCTCTTCCGAAGGTCATGAGTTCAAATCCCACCAACCACATGGTGGCTCACAACCGCCCATAATGAGATCTAATGCCCTCTTCTGGTGTGCCTGAAGACAGCTACAGTGTACTTGTAATAAATAAATAATAAATAAATCTCTTTAAAAAAAAAAAAGAAGAAAGAAAAAAAGAAATAGCCAGATGAGAGATCTTGCCTTGAAAGAAGATAGAGGATGTTTGAGGACAAGGCCTGAAGTTGATCTCTGATCTCTACATGTGTGCCCTATGTCCACACACGCCTATATCACCAACAAATGCACAAACACACAAGTTTGCATATACAACAGCCATCTACATACACACACACACACACACACACACACACACACACACACACACACACTGGCCAGTATGATTGACTGACTGATTGATTAATTGATTGATTGAGACAGTGTCTCATTTTGTAGCCCACCTGACCTGGAACTCACTCTGTAGACCAGGCTGTTCTTGAACTCACAGAGATCCACCTGTCTCTGCCTCCCAAGTGCTGGGATTAAAGGTGTGTGCCACCATGCATGGACTCAGCCATTCTACTCTCTGGAATTTTTTGAGCTGCCCACTGATAAGCACAGTTGAAAATGGTATTTTGGGGGATAGAGAGATGGCTCAGTGGTTAAGAGCACTGACTGCTCTTCTGAAGGTCCTAAGTTCAAATTCCAACAACCACATGGTGGCTCACAACCATCCGTAATGAGATCTGATACCCTCTTCTGGTGTGCCTGAAGACAGCTACAGTGTACTTAGATATAATAAATAAATAAATAATCTTTTAAAAAAAGAAAATGGTATTTTTTTCTTTCTCCATACAAATTACAGATTTAGTCTTTTTAGATTTTAGGATATTCTCCCCATTCCACCCCCCATTTTTCCCCTTTCAACATTGAGATCAAGCCTAGGGTTGTGTGCTTGCTAGGCAAGGGCTCTACTTCTTAGCTATATCCCCAACTGTAAAAATTGTCCTTAAAGATGAGTTAAAAACAAAAACAAAAACAAAAAACCCAGTGTGATCACCAAGGAGAGTGAGTGTGGCAGGTGGGTGTGATGGTAAGGTAAGGAAAATATGCCTCCCAGCCTTTGCACAGCACTACTGCCTACCAGCTTGTTAGCACACCCACACATCACCCGATTAATATTTTCTTTTAAATTCTTTCCTTTTTTTATTCAAATCCATAAAACATTTACTCATATACACAAAATACATAAAAGTTGTATTTATTATTTGAGAATTTCATATATTATATCTTGATGATATTCACCTTCCTCTCCCACCCCCCCTCAGAGTCAACCCCCATTCCATAGCTAATCAACTTTGTCTTTATTTTTTCTAAGTCCTATTAAGACTCCCTATATACACTTGCATATGTGACTAACCACTGAAGCATGTTAGACCTAGTAAGGGCCACACGCTTAAAAGAAAGTTACCTCTACATCCCCTGCTAGCTGTCCATTTCCACTAGCTCCTCAGCTGAGAGTGGGACGTCATGCCTACTTCCCTTCTCCAGGCTTGAGCTTGTGCAGGTCTTGTGCGTGTAGTGCGTGTAGTCACAACTGCTGTGAGTTCATATGTGTGACTGCCTGCCCTGGTGTATCTGAAAAACAATTTCATTGTGGTCATCCATTGTCCCTGGCTCTTACAGCCTTTCTACACATCTTACTACAATTACCCATGAGCCTTGGAAGAAGGAGGTGGGATACAGATGTCCGATGTAGGGCTAAGCACTGTGAGGTCTTTTTCTCTGCACCTTGACCAGTTGTGGGTCTCTGTTAGTCACCATCACTGCAAAAGGAAGCTTCTCTGCTGAGACTTGAGAGATGCCCTGATTATGGGCATGACAGTAAATCATTAGGACTCAGCTTAACACTGTGCCCACTTATCAGAGTAATAGCAGTTGGAGCTATGATCTGTCTAGTCACATGCTGTTAGTCCCAAATACAAGTTCCAGGGATAGGTTTCACCTTGTGGGCAGACCTGAAGTCCAGTCAGTGAGTGGTTGGTTACTTCTATAACAGTTGTAGCACTATTGCACCAATGGGCATGTACATACATGCCAGGCCAGTCATTACTGTAGCTTCCAGGGCCCACAACTGGGTGAGACTGGTGATTACTTTCCTTCTTTGGGAGCCTGCACAGCACCTTCTAGCACTAGGAAAGTTAGCAGTAAGCATTATTAAGTGTCCAGATGAACACCAGCTCAATTTCTCCATGTTATGATGTCTTCAGCAATAGGAGCTTACCATCAATCCCTGGGAAGTGGCCAAGAGCACTGGCAATAACCTGTAATATTGGAGGGTGTCCATGGGACTCCAATAGAGGTAACCCATTCCTAGCATGGGGGGTGGTTATTTGTTGTTCTGTGGTGTTGAGCAGAGCAGAGGCATTGCCACCTCATTACAAGGTAACTCCCTTTCAACTCTTTTTATACATGTGTATGCTTATAGCTTAGAAGCTTCTTCAGTAGTCATTTTTCATAAGACTTTTCCAGAAGGTCTTTTTTTTTTTTTTTTTTTTTTTTTTTTTTTTTTTTTTTTTTTTTTTTTTTTGAGACAGGGTTTCTCTGTGTAGCCCTGGCTGTCCTGGAACTCACTCTGTAGACCAGGCTGGCCTCGAACTCAGAGATCCGCCTGCCTCTGCCTCCCAAGTGCTGGGATTAAAGGTGTGCGCCACCACCGCCCGGCTGCCAGAAGGTCTTTATTTTAGTTATTGCTCTCCTTACTCCTGCCTTTCCCTTGCCCTCCCATACCTTACCACACTTAACCTTTCTTGTTTCATTAATCTCCTTCCCCCTTTACTTCGCTACTGCTTTTTATCTCCCTCCCCCTGAATGTCTCCTTCCATGTTAGCTTTGAATCTTTAGATATGTGTTCATTTCAAATACCCATACAAGCCAAGAAACTACTCAAATATATTTTAAACCATCTTTATTTTACTATCATAAATGGAAAACTAGTGCCAGGCTATATAAATCATAAGTTATTGGGAGAATTGAAGCAACCCTGTCCCAAACAGTCCTTAGACCCTGCCTATATGTTCCTGTCTTCTGAGACTGTCAGTTTAAAGACTGCTCTTTATGGGTGTGTAGGTGGGGAAAGTGCTCCAGTGGTTAAGAATGCTTTGGCTGTGTAGGCATAAGAACCTGAGTTCACATCTCAGCACCCACATGTAAGCCACTATGGCCACGTGTGCCTCTCCAACCTCAGCGCTGTGTTGCAGGGAGACAGAGATTTTTAGGGATATTGCTGGCCACCAGCCTAGGCCCATGTTTGGTGGGAGACCCTCTCCCTACATCTCAAAAGAGTAAGATGAAAAGTGATGGGAGAGGACACCCAATGTCCTTCTTTGATTCTGCATACATATGTGTGCATTCATTGCACACACATATGCTATACACACATAGGTAAACATTAAAAAATTTAAAGTGTGGGGGTTGACAGATGTTAGGTGTTAAACCCATCCAGGCACCAAGCTTCCTTGGGAATACTGCAAGAGAGTTGGAAAGACTTTCTGACCTGTAACTTAGTGCACTTTATTGTCTAGTCCCTGCGGGCCTTCTCATGTACCATGGAAAGGATGGGGGCCACACATGGGAAGGATGACCTCACATTTGAGACACACTAGATTAGGGCATGTTGAAGGGCCTCTGATGGTTTAGTGGCTCTGTGGCAGGGTAGAGAGATGTTCTTTCTCTCTGCAAAGCCTTCCCAGATCTGAGGAGGGAGTAGCCATGGTGGGATGTCTCTAGTCTGCTGCTATTCAAATGATCCCCCCTCTGCATTAGTCTCCTATGACACTACACACCTAAAGGAACACTTACCACAACGAAATACCGCAGTCACAGTGTTGGCAAGTGGTTCCTTCCCAAGCCCACAAGGTCAGGGTTTGCCCCCGTCTCTCTCTCTAGCTTACAGCTAGCCTCACCTTCCCTGTGTCTTCACACAGTTTTCCACCTGTTTGTGTCCTACTCAATTGTCTTAAGGACAGTACTCATACTAAATTAGAGCCTACCATAGTGACCACGAGCCCACCCCATTCCAATGTAATTCCTGTTTTAACAACTCTGCCTCTAAATCCAGTCATGTTGTGAGGTGCTGTGGGGTGTGTGTGTGTGTGTGTGTGTGTGTGTGTGTGTTAGGACTTCATATATGAATTTCAGGGAGACACTATTCTCTCCCTTGCCTCTGCACCCTGTTCTCATGTTGCCCCAGATCTCTGACACTCCTGTTTTCCTCACAGGCTTGGAATTTTCTTCTGTCCTCTGCTGCCTTTTATCCAAATGATCACTCTCTTCATTATGTTCTATGTGAAAAATGTGAGTTGGACCCAAGTTACAACCAATTACTTTCCTTTGGTAACTTATGACCTTGGGGCAGGGGGATTTCCCAGCTGGGAAAGGGCTGTGGGAAGGGGTCAGGAAGCCAAAAACCAGGAGGCTGTAAGTAGATGGTGGGAGAATTGGCCCTTGGTGGGGTCCTAGGGGTTGTTCCGTGGCAGCAGGTGGAAGGACTTCCATCTCTCTCCTCAGGTCAGCTTGATGATGAACTTCCAGCCTCCAAGCAAGGCCTGGCGGGCCTCCCAGATGATAACCTTCTTCATTTTCTTGCTCTTCTTCCCGTCCTTCACGGGAGTGCTGTGCACCCTGGCTATCACCATCTGGAGGTAGGGACTGTGGCCTAGGCTGACGTTTTAGTGATGGGGTGGATAGATGTCTGTTTTTAAACATGGGTTTAATCATCCAGATATGAAGACAGTTGCCACTGAAATCACAGATTGTTATCCACAGCTCCCAAGAAGGGAAGGTTCTCCATGGTATGCAGGGCCACATGAGGGAAAGGCAGACCGGGTAGTCAGGAGGGAGGTGGACTGACAGACAAGAGCCTTTACTGCAGTTTCTAGGAGAAGGAACAGACAAGGCAAGGCAGCAAGGCTAGGGATAGCCACTTTGGGTCTTTTTAGAAGGTTCTACAGCCTTGGGGGCTATTACAGGTCATCGAGATCCTGACCATGGGGTGATCGGAGCCTGGGAACATGCTCCAACCATGAAAGCTTGTTAAAAGAGGTGCTGTGCTGTGGCTAGGTTTGGGGTATCTGTCTGCATAAGAAGTCATGCTTCCTAGGCTTTTCCTGGCAGAGGAAGTCTCCCCAGAGTCAGTAAGACTCTCAGATGGTAAACATGAGAATAGAGACTGTGCTTAAGACAGAGCTCAGCTCATGTTCCTGGGGTAGCCCACAGATACAAGGACCAATGGAAGGAATCCATCCTACCCTGGATTTATTCTGTACATCCTACACCATATTTAGAAACCATTTTCCCCCTTCTGCCAAGTCTTCAAGCTTCCCAAACTGGGAGAGGCCACTTCCTCCACAAGGAGAAGGAAACTTGACTGAAGTGAGCCAGAGGTCCTGGCTGAGCTGGCTTCTCCCTTGGACACGATCTCACTGTGACCCCAAAGCTCCTGCTCCATTTCTAGGGCCCAGTGAGTCCCTTTCCACATGGTCAGCATCCTCTCTCTGAAGTGCTCTCCCCATTTGAGTCTCAGCTCCGAGGTCAACTCGTCTAAGCATCCTAGACACCCCTGGCTGCTGCTGGTCCCTTGTCCCTTTCCTCTATGGGGCCCACATGTCCGTCCATCATTCCATGGTTCACAGTTTGTATATAGGAACTTTTTTTGTGTGTATGTGTACCATGTGTTTCCCTGCTGCCTGCAGAGAATAAAAGAGGGCCTCAGCTTTTCTGAAATTGCTATAGATGGTTTTGAGACACTATGTGGGGGCTGGGAACTAAACCCTGATCCTCTGCAAGCATAGCAAATGTTCTGAACCTCTGAGTCACTTACCCTCTCCCAATCCCCACTTCTTTTGTCATATCTATTTCCCACTCTCTCTTCTTCTTCTTTTTCTAAACAATATTTATTTTATGTATGTGAGTATACTGTTGTTGTGTTCAGACACACCAAAGGCATTGGATCCCATTACAAATGATTGTGAGCCACTCTGTGGTTTCTGGGAATTGAACTCAGGACCTCTGGAGGAGCAGTCAGTGCTCTTAACGGCTGAGTCATCTCTATACTCACACATACTCACACACACTCTCACACATACACTCACACACACTCACATACACTCACACTCACCTTTTTAAAAAAAAAAAATCATTTATTATTATGCCTAAGTACACTGTAGCTGCCTTCAGACACACCAGAGAGGGTGTCAGGTCTCATTACGGGTGGTTGTGAGCTACCATGTGGTTGCTGGGATTTGAACTCAGGACCTTCAGAAGTGCAGTCAGTGCTCTTACCCACTGAGCCACCTCACCAGCCCCTCACACACCTTCTTAATCTTCTAGTTTCTACTCATCTGTAATAGCTGACAGCAGCCGAACGCAATGTCACACGTGGCTTCCATAGCTAACGAGCTTCCCTCTTGGTGGGTCTTAAATCTCATTGCCAAAAAAAAACCTCTCTGATTGCTCCCAAGATGCTGTTATGCTAGGTCATTGCCTGGAGTCTGGATTGGCCGCTGTAGTGGGTGATACCACTGCTCTGAGGGTTGGTCCTCAGGCAGCAGGCAACACCAGGCAAGGCTGAGTGAGAACGCCTTCCACGGAAGTAGAGTGTGGAGAGAGACGGCAAGGTTTTCTGTGTCTAGAGCCCAAGCCCAGAAGGGACCCCTTGATTCCGAAATGCCTGCATCAGAGTCTCAGGCAGCAGATGGTTTCCCGGTTTTGTCTTCAGATTGAAACCTTCAGCTGACTGCGGCCCGTTCCGAAGTCTGCCTTCCTTCATCCAATCCATCTACAGCTGGATCGACACCCTGAGCCACAGGCCTGGCTACCTGTGGGTCGTCTGGATCTACCAGAACCTCATTGGAAGTGTGCACTTCTTCTTCATCCTCACCCTCATTGTGCTGTAAGTGGGGTTCCTCTGGAGGTGAAAGGGGGAGAAGCTAAAGGTTCTTAGGAACCCTGTGTTGACATGAGATGACCATGGTCCTAGGGATGTTCATTTGGGATGCAGAGCAGTGAAGCCAGGATGGTCTCAACTCTTCCCTTGAATAGTTTTCTTTTTTATTTTTTTAAATATTTATTTATTTATTTAATGTATATGAGTACACTGTAGTTGTACAGATGGTTGTGAGGAGCCATCATGTGGTTGCTGGGAATTGAACTTAGGACCTCTGCTCGCTCCAGTACTGCTTGCTCCTGCCCAAGGATTTACTTACTATTATAATTTTAAGTACACTGTAGCTATCTTCAGACACACCAGAAGAGCAGATATTATTACAGGTGGTTGTGAGCCACCATGTGGTTGCTGGGATTTGAACTCAGGACCTTCAGAAGAGCAGTCAGTGCTCTTACCTGCTGAGCCATCTCACCAGCCCTTGAATAGCCCTTGAATAGTCTATAAAATGTCATTTAATATTTTTGTTTAATATTTAATATAACAAATATTATATTATTAAGTAAATGGTAAGTTTATATAAGCATATTATATAAATATTTAATATTTTAAAGATATTAATATTTAGTATAAATTTTTAATATTTATGAGGACACTGTTGCTGTCTTCAGACTCACCAGAAGAGGGCATCGGATAACAGATGATTGTGAGCCACCATGTGGTTGCTGGGAATTGAACTCAGGACCTCTGGAAGAGCAGTCAGTACTCTTAATGGCTGAGCCATCACTCCAGCCACATTTAATATTTTCATATCTAAGCTTTTTTGTATGCTCTACAAAGATAGCATACTTACTTTCTCCCTTTTTGCCGGGGATCTAGCTCAGGGCTAGGGCATGAGCCTGACTAACATGTGCATTTAATCCTCAGTACTAGAAAAAAAAAAAAAAAACACCAAAGAATATCAAAATACAATTTTTAAAAAGAATGAAAATGTGTGAGAATTCTCAGAAAATTTCCTTTGGAGGCTACGAGATAGAAAACTGGCCCAGACTTTGTTGACATTTAGGGGTTTTGCATTTTAATTTTTAAAACTATCCATTTCTGCCTTCTTATGAAGAGTCATACACGCTGGGTTCACTTTCCTGCACAGAAGAACTGGTTGGCCAGCTTGCTGCAGCTTAGCCCCCATGGCATTAGACAGGCCTGCTCCTTGTCAAGAGACACAGAACTCAAGGGCTCAGACCGTTAAGAGTCAGCCATGGATTACAGAACAATGTAATCCATGTATCTGTGCTTTGCAGATAAGGGCAATAAGTCAGTCATAGGTTGGATGCTGTTACAGGCTCCACGTTGCAGAGCCTGATAGTGGAGGCAGAGGCTCCTAGCTCTCCATGATGCCCCCTCCCCCACACTACAGCAGCAGCAGCTGTGACTGGCACTTTAGAATGGTAAACCGGTCTCCAGACCTGCTGCCTCTGCCGCTCTTCTCCTTCACTGGCCCTGTTGCTGTCTCCCTTTGTTTTTCTGACACCAAATGTGGATGTGACAGGGAGAAGATTTTTCTGACACAAAGCAATCCTTCAACACCACAGGCACCCGCTACCTAGCCTACTGTCTCAGTCAGTTCTGAGCCTGGACCTGGATGGCATCAACCTCACAAGTTAAGGGCTCGGTCCTACAAAGTGCAGTTTAGATGCCAGGTTCAAGACCCAAGTGTCACCTGTAGTTCTGACTGGACTTTGAAGGGTGCCATAATCTCCTCCTCATAGCTAATAATTTGCTAAAATGATTAGCAGAGCTCAGAAATTATCTACTTATGATGTCCAGTTTATGATAAAGGTTGCAACTCAGGAAGCCCAGGGTAATGTATATGGGAGAGCATTCTTTATCAGTTTTTGGCTATTGGTGTTTAATTCTGTTTCCAGCACTTCCCCTCTCTATAAGGCCACAAGAGACAAGGACTAAGCAGCCCACCTCTTGCCTTATTTGAGACAGAATGTTATGTGGGCCAGACTGGCCTTGAATTTGCAATCCTCCTGTTTCAGCCTATGTCCAGCTCTTCAACCATGCCTTATCTGTGTGATAACTAGTCCTCCATCTTTAAGGCCTGGAGCCACCAAACATCTGATGTAAATTCAAAAGACATTCACCATTCGGAATATCTTAAGAGTTTTTAAAGCTATGTACAGAAATCATACACAAATACAACGTGCTTGTGTTTATTACACCAGAAGCTTGATAGAAACACAGAATCTGGGGGCTGGGATGGCTCAGTGGTAAAGTCCTCTCTGCGTGGGCATGTGTATCTAAGTTCATGACCCCAAAAGCCGGATATGACAATATAACACTAGGGAGCAGAGACAGGGATCTCCGAGGCTCAGTGGCCAGCTGGCCCACCAGTTGGCGAGTATAAGCTCCAGGGAGAGTCTGAAGAACAAAGTAGGGTGGAGAGCAATCCAGTGGGATGCTAGACTTTGAACTCTGGTTTCCATGCATGCATTCACAGGAATGTGCATGCACGTGCACACACACACACACACACACACACACACTGCAGAATCTTAAGTTCTACTAAACCCAAATACATGGAATATGTGTTTGCAAAATACAAAAGAAAGAAAAAAATTCCAAGAAATGTACATCACTTTAAGTTTGAACAGCACTTGTGCAAATCACATAGTCTGGCTACACACTCAAACTTTATATGTTTTAAAAATGTGGAGCCAGGCATGGTGGTGCATGCCTTTAATCCCAGCACTTGGGAGGCAGAGGCAGGCGGATTTCTGAGTTTGAGGCCAGCCTGGTCTACAGAGTGAGTTCCAGGACAGCCAGGGCTATACAGAGAAACCTTGTCTCAAAAAACCCAAAAATAAAAAATAAAAATGTGGATGCCTGGTCCCTTGCCCAGAAAATGTCTGCCTGCTTGATCTAAGGGCCAGCCATGATGTGAGGCTTATTTCCACCTCCCAGGTGTGCATCCATGTTGAAAAAATACTGCTCTAAAGCAGTGGGTTTCAACCTTCCTAATGCTAATGCCTCTCCCCTTTAATACAGTTCCTCATGTTGTGGTGACACCCAACTATACAATTATTTTTGTTGCTACTCCATAGCTGTAATTACAAATCATTATGTAGCTGGGCAGTGGTGGCACACGCCTTTAATCCCAGCACTTGGGAGGAAGAAGCAGGTGGATTTCTGAGTTCGAGGCCCCACTGGTCTACAGAGTGAATTCCAGGACAGCCAGGGCTACACAGAGAAACTCTATCTCGAAAAAACAAAACAACAACAACAAAAAATCATTATATATTTTTATGATCTTAGGTAAACCCTGTGTAAATGGGTTTGACCCACAAGTTGAAAACCACTGCTCTAAAGTCCTTAGCCTGCTACCCGATTTTGACTTCTCAGGGACATACTTGGGTCAAAACCTGTTTGCAAGCAAATATTCTGGTCCTTCTGTACCCCACTAAAACATAGAGCCTCAGAACACTGTCAAGAGTGTCTGCCATTTTCTTCTCTTCCAGAATCATCACCTATCTTTACTGGCAGATCACAGAGGGGAGGAAGGTCATGATCCGGCTGCTCCATGAACAGATCATCAACGTAAGGCTCACCTGGCCCCCCTTTCCCCAGTACCCCTTTCCTGTAATACCTCCTTTCTCTCTCTCTCTCCTCTGTCAGGAGTATAATAGAAATTCCCAAACATATTCCAAGACAGAAAGACTAAATAGTACAATGAATCTCCAAGGCATCATCACCTACGCATGTGTGTACATGTATGTACTTTTGCGTGCAGGTACACATGTATGTGTATGTACATGCCAGAGGACAACCTTAGGTGTCATTCCTCAGACTCTGTCCACATTTAAAAATAAATGAATAAGACAAGGTCTTTCAGTGGCCTGGAACTTGCCAAAAATGGCAGGCAGGCTGGCCAGTTAGTCCCAGGGGCCTGCCTGCCTTCACTTCCTCTCCGCTGAAATTAGAAGTGCGTGCCACCATGCTTGTCCTTTTTGTATAGGTTCCAGTGACGCAACACACTTGTGAGCATGTCACTGATGGAGCTATGGCTTCAGCCACCATTGGCATTTATATAATCTCATTTCATCCCTGCAAATATGATATATATATGTTTACGCATTAACTATCACTCTCATCACTGTGACACAATACTCAACCAGAAGCAGCTGGAGGAGGAAGTATTTTTGTTGGCTCATAGTTTCTTTCTATCATGGCAGGGAAAGTAGAGGGCATAGTTCATGATGCTGCCATCATGTGGCATGAGACCCCTCACGTGTTGGCAGATCAGGAGGCAGAGAAGTTGGGCTGGAAGCAGAAGCAGGTGTCACCTCCAAGACCCACCCCCAGAAGCCCACTTCTGCTGGATAGGCCGCACTCCTGATGGTTTAGCAACTACCTGAGAGATTATCATTCCTGGGGGCAGTCCTTCCTTCTGGGGGAAGTCTGGTGGGTGAATGTAACAGCAAGGAGGGAAGTAGAAAGTGATCTTGAGGCAGAAGCCACAGGAATATTAGTGTGAGCGGCATTTACACGGTTAAGGTTGTTGAGGTAATTAACAAGCAGGATGCTTAAATCAGTGGAGAAACAGGCATGAAGTTGGAGTGCTTATGCCTGTGTGAAGCTGGGACAATCATGCCTGTGTGAAGTTGGGGTGATAGAGCCTGCATAGAGGAGACGGCTATGCTCACCTGGCTCCCCACATAGGAGGAATAGTTCATACCTTCCTGCTTTAGGGCTCACAGGTGAGCGATTCCAGCTTCCTGGGAGAAGGAATACTCCCTCTGATTCTCTTTGAACTGTTGAGGCACAGATCTCAGCCAACACAGATAACTTCTCTCATTAGAAGTATGGCGGCCATTTCCTTCCAGCTCATGGATCCCTTTTTATTCATACCTTCTTCACCTCGCACAGGCACATGTTTTCCATGCTTCACCCTTAATTTTTCCTTCTTGGCAGGAGGGCAAAGATAAGATGTTCCTGATAGAAAAATTAACCAAGCTACAGGATATGGAGAAGAGAGCCAACCCCAGTGCACTTGTCCTGGAAAGGAGAGAGGTGGAGGTGAGGCCACAGCTGCCCTGGGGACACACACCTGCATCCTTGTGACAAGTGTATTGGAGAGCAGACACCAAACTCAGGGGTGTGGGGGGGGGCGGTTCTATGTAACAGGCTTTCTTGCTGTATAGCTCAAGTTCTAGCCTCTTGAGTTCCGGGATTACAGGTGTGTTCCACTCCACCTGTGTAGGACCCTTCACTTTCTGTCTCAAGCATTTCTGTGCTTTTAATTATATGTATATGCATATGATGCATATGTGTATATATATTGTTTATTTAATGCCTACATGGCAGGCTGTGGTCCAAGTTATAGGTCACTGTGAGCTGACTAATGAGCTGCCCTCTTGGAGTTCACACTTGTTTGAAGTCACCCAGGAATACCAAGAGTATCCCACTGAATAGTTGGCCCTTTAGTGCACATTATTCCAGATCTTTACCCGGGACATCAGCAGTCACACCTTTGTCTCCCCAGACTTTGATGAATGGAGTATGGAAAGTACGGATTTCATATTTTTATAATCATAGCATGATATCCAAATGGTATTCTAGCTTTCCCCTCACTGAACACTGTATCCTGGACATGGTTGCATTCTGGACATGTTTAGTAGACACGAGTTGTTTGGGGGTTTTTTGAGTACCAAAACAGATATTGAATGAAACATTGTATTAAAAACTGTGATTTTGCTGGGCAGTGGTGGTGTATGCTTTTAATCCCAGCACCTGGGAGGCAGAGGCAGGCAGATTTCTGAGTTCAAGGCCAGCCTGGTCTACAGAGGGAGTTCCAGGACAGCCAGGGGTATACAGAGAAACCCTGTATAAAAAAGATTGTTTGCCGATCTTCATTGGTGTGTCTTAGTTAGGGTTTTACTGCTGTGAACAGACACCATGACCATGGCAAGTCTTATAAAGGACAGCATTTAATTGGGGCTGACTTACAGGTTCAGGGGTTCAGTCTCTTATCATCAAGGCAGTGTCCCAGCAGGTGTGGGGCAGACAGAACTAAGAGTTCTATATCTTTATCTGAAGGCTGCTAGCAGAATACTGACTTCCAGGCAGCTAGGATGAAGATCTTAAAGCCCACACCCACAGTGACACACCTACTCCAACAAGGCCACACCTACTCCAACAGGGTCACACCTTTTAATAGCGCCAGTCTCTGGGCCAAGTATATACAAACCATGACAATTGGTGTCCTGGAATGTACCAGTAAAAGGTAAACTCTGCTCAACTCAGAATGTTGACAACATAATTTACTATCAGAGTAAATTAATACTGTCATCACTGCCCCATCTCAACTGACCCCAGATTCTAATATATTAGCTGGCATGTCATGAATGCTCAGTAAATATCTATGGAATGAATGCAGTATCTGTCACTAAAATCTAAACACCTTGGATATTTCTGTGGTCAGCTCGTCTCAACCATTACTCCTTCATTTTAAAATAATGTCAGGCTCACAGATTGTACTATCTGTGCAACAAACTTAATGTCTGCATTTCCCCCTCCAGTGACATGGCTGTCTGTTTTCTTTATTTTCAGCAACAGAGCCCTCTGCATTTGGAGGAACTTGGTGCTGCTCCTGGTGAGTACCAACCAGAACTGCCACAGACAGAGACCCAGTGACATAGCCCAAAGTGAAGGCTGTGCTGTCACTCTTCAGCGGCAAAGCCTGACCTCGGATGATTTTGCTTTTGTTCTGGCCTAGAAGCTCACGGTGTCACTAGAACTCTGTTTCAGTCTGTTCAGGTCACATGATAGCTCTTTACACATCAGCCACTGTGTAAGGACGGCACAATAACATCGCTAACACCTCACTGCTTTTCAGGTCCAATCTGGTAGGAAAGAGTAGGGGGTTTAGAAATTTCCCATCAGTTGCATTCAGTCTGGTGTGTTCATCCACAAGCCCATTGATCTGACTATGAAAATGTGGCCGTGCCTATAGCCATACCCAAGTCACATGTTTCAGCTACTGTGCTGTTGATAAACCATACAGGTCACAGGGACTGAGAACCAGCTCCGTGTCCCAAGTCAGGGTCTGTTGCCAGAAAGGGAATGGACCCTGGGGAGGAAACAAACAAACCTGCTCATTCTTTTAGACTAGCTATGTATTTTTGTGTGTGAATGTTAGTATGTGTGGTGTGTGTGTGTGTGTGTGTGTGTGCGCGCGTGTGTGTGCGCGCACGTACATGTGCAAGGAGACCGGAAGAGGGAATTATGTGTCCACTATCACTCTCTACCTATTCCTTTTTGACAGGTTCTTTCCCTAAACCTGAGACTTGCATTTTCTTCTTAGCTAGGCTAGGAGTCAGCAAGCTCCAGTGATCCCCCTGCCTCTGTCCCTCCCTGTGACATCTGGGTGTATAGGCATGTATGGGAAACCTGGCTTGATACATGGGTTCTGGGATCCAAACTCTGGTCCTCATGATTGTACAAGCACTCTTTCTACTGAGCCACCCCTCCAATCCTGCACTTATTTTTGAAAACAGTATTTACTGACAACAGCCAATGAGGGGAGGTCAAGGGAGAGTCTAGAAACTCAAAAGGAAAGTGAGAAGGTAGGCAGTAACTTCTCTTTTCTGTGTTTATCCCAGACCTTCGATTGAGGCGGTCAGTGCAAGAAGAGAATCCCACGGCCTAATCACTGTTGTGAGTTGTGGAAGCCAGAAGCTAGTCAGAGGGGAAAGAAGATAAACATAAATGATACCACCTCCATGACAGTTGGGCCTCAGGAGCTTCCCAGGGGTGGAATTTAAGCGGGAGGCAGAGAGGAAGCTGACCCACAGTACAAACAGCTCAGTGAAAGAGGGCATGCTTTATTCCCAATCTGGACTGCTGATTTTTCTTCCAAAACAAAATACTTGAAAATTTCCTATTAAAACTGTTAAAATGTTAAAATTATTTCACAAACATCTGGGAAGAGGTAACCTGGGATGTTGCATTCTTATCTTTAGGAAATGTATGCCTGCATGGTGAGGCCTTTACGACTCTCTTCCCAGACTTGGCAGAGGTTTAGAAACTGGTGCTAATAATAATGGTTCATAATGAATAAAAAATGTGATTGTCAATCTGGGATGCAAAGCTTCTGAATGGTGTGACTTTGAACTAGAAGCAGCCTCATGTCATCTGAAGCTGAAGTATAATGAAAGGTCTTGTGGCTGGACTTGCCATATTTACTGAGTACAGGAGTCTTGGGATTGGACTAGAAATAGAGGATGTCCTAGCTAGGATTTCTGTTGCTGCAATAAAATTTCATGGCCAAAAGCAAGTAGGGGAAGAAAGGGTTTATTCAGCTTATACTTCCAGTTCATAGTTGTCTTAGTCAGGGTTTCTATTCCTGCACAAACATCATGACCAAGAAGCAAGTTGGGGAGGAAAGGGTTTATTCAGCTTACTTCCACATGGCTGTTGATCACCAGAGGAAGCCAGGACTGGAACTCAAGCAGGTCAGGAAGCAGGAGCTGGTGCAGAGGCCATGGAGAGATGTTCCTTGCTGGCTTGCTTCCCCTGGCTTGCTCAGCCTGCTCTCTTATAGAACCCAAGACTTCCAGCCCAGGGATGGCACCACCCACAAGGGGCCCTACCCCCTTGATCACTAATTGAGAAAATGCTCCACAGCTGGATCTCATGGAGGCACTTCCCCAAATGAAGCTCCCTTCTGTGATAACTCCAGCCTATGTCAAGTTGACACACAAAACCAGCCAGTACAGTGCTGCTTATTAGCTTGCTCCTTATGGCTTACTCGACGTACTTTCTTATAGAACTCAGGATCGCCAGCCCAGGGATGACTCTACTCACAATGGGTTGGGCTCTCCCCTATTGATCACTAATTGGGAAAATGCCTTACAGCTGGATCACATGGAGGCATTTCTTCAACTGAGGCTCCTTCCTCTTTGATGACTCTTGCTTGTATCAAGTTGACACACAGCCAGCCAGTACAGGGGAGGTGGAGGAAAAGAATGAGAGCTTGTACCTAGAAGAAGATATGAATGATCATTGTTATGGTCTGAATCTGAAATGTCTTCTGCAGGCTTGTTCCCTGGCTGCTGACACTATTGGGGAGGCTGTGGAACTTTTAGGAGGTAGACCCTTGATTGAGGAAGCAGGTTACTAGAGGCAGGCCTTTCAAGGATATACCTGGCCCCTAGTTTCTGCTTTACTCTTTTGCTTGGTCAGCCATGATGTGAACATCTGCCACACCCTTCTGCTGCCACAAATGTCACTGTCTTACTTAATGCCATCCTTACCATGATGGAAAGAAACTGTATGCCAAAATATGTAATTCCCTAAATTGCTTCTGCCAGACATTCTGTTACAGCAAAGCCAATATGATACAGCCATCTAGAAGCAAGCCCACAAGAAATCAGGGGTGACGTGTAGAATCCATGTCTGTACATATATGCATATGTACATGGCATGGAGTAGTTTTTACAGATCTGCCAAGTGATTCCCAAGGCATATGGCTCCTTAAAACTGGAGGCCACCTCCCAATAGTGCTGCAGACTAAATACCAAGCCTTGAACACGTCTGTATTGGAGTGGGGAGATACCTCCTTAACAGTCACCCAAAGGCTGGAGAACTGTAGCTGGAAAAGAAAGCTGCTTATGAATCTCTGCAGGGTCTCACCCTTTAGTGGCTACTGCACACACCCACTTCTGCACACCCTACCCAATGATGTAGGGTAAAGTTCAATTATAAAAGGAGAGACAGACTAAAACAGTATACAACTTGTCCTAATCTTTATAATCTTTGACTGGAAGACAAGCAAAGAAGTAAATTTGTTAGTGTGGTGGTGCTAATTAATCACTCCCTGAATTCTCACAGCCAGAGCTTCTGGGTGACATTTGTGTGGAACAGAGTTGGAAAGATGGGGACAGGGTGCACCAACGCCCTTGCCCTGATCATGCCTTCACCTGTACATGAGAACAAGGCCTTATTCCTGTGTCATAGTGCTCCATGTGTGAGGCCCACACACTAAGCAATGTGTTAGAACCCTTCCACTCCCAACCATCCCCACCATTTGTTCCTCCCCCTTTAAAAGATTTTTGTTTTGTTTTGTTTTGTTTTTTGAGACAGGGTTTCTCTGTATAGCCCTGGCTGTCCTGGAACTTACTCTGTAGACCAGGCTGGCCTTGAACTCAGAAATCTGCCTGCCTCTGCCTCCCAAGTGCTGGGATTAAAGGCATGCACCATCACTGCCTGGCTAAAGGTTTATTTATTTTATTTATATTAGCACACTTATTGTTGTCAGATACACCAGAAAAGGGCATTGGATCCCATTATAGTTGTAAGCCACCATGTGCTTGATAGGAATTGAACTCACAACCTCTGGAAGAACAATCAGTGCTCTTAACCTTGGAGCCACCTCTCCAGCCCATTTGTTCCCTTCTTCAGTACCATTACACTTTACTCTGTTTGGGAACACCTCCCTCTCATTTGAACTTTATTGCATTACATCAATGCTACACTGGGTTATGATTTGCCTGCAGCCTCAGTGCTAGCTAGAGACAGAACTGAGGGTGGACTGGCTGCACACATGTATCCCTGTACCCTCTCCAGCCTCTTGACAATGGCTGATGGGTGAGATGGGATCTCAAGGCAATTTTAGCTTGTGTTTCCCTGATGGTGAAGGATGTTGAACATTATTTCAAATACTTAATTTGCATCTCTCCCTTTGAGGGCTCAAAGGGAGTGTGTGTGTGTGTGTGTGTGTGTGTGTGTGTGTGTGTGTAGTTTTTTATAGATTAGATACTAGATATTAATCCCCTGTCAGACATTTCTCTGCTGAGCTCTCTATCTTGCCTCCTCTGCTGAGAATTAACTGATGAAATAAATGTGATTCTATTTCAGGAAAACATTACATATCCAGTTAAAGTATGTTTTTCCTCTTGTTATTTTTTGATAGTACTGCACTGATTGAACTTTATGTTCTAATTTATTTGCAGTGCTGAAGAATGGATCCAGAACCTCGTGTGTGCTGGGTTAGTTATACAATCACTTGGCTGTAGAGCAGCCCTTAACACTGTTTGAAGAGCTATTTAGAGCTCTTTATCTTTTCAGTTCTGACAAGTGTCTCCCAGTCCCGATCACCAGCCAAGGGGAAGTCAGGCACTTGTCTGCTCTTCTGTTATCTCTTGCCCTTGGTCAGTGCAGTTAAAGTCACCCTTGTCTCCATCTTCAGCACAGCCTCCTACTTCCCCTCCCTACTGCTATGGTTATAGGTGTGCACCATCATGCCCTGGTTCATGCATTGCTGGGGTAGAATTCAGGGTTTCCTGCAAGTCCTGCAAGCACCGTATCAACTGAGCCACAGCTCCCCTGGGCATGCTGGAATGTCAAAAGGTATCTCAGACATCTTCCCTAGCATTGGCTAGTTAAACATGGACAGATCCATGCATTATTCTAACTGTTAACACATCAAGAAATCGAGATAGTTCATGGTACAGGATTAGCCACCAACACTACTGGGCTGTCCCCGAATGAATCGCTTTAGATAGTGTTATTTAATGATATCGCTGATTTTATGAAGCAGGAATTATCCTCACTTTACAGAAGAAGAATCTAGGGTCCAGGGGCTACACCACCTGCCAGGGTCATACAGAGCCTAAGAGACTGAGCTGGGAGGCCCACTCAGTCTGGTCCAGTGCCTAAGCTTTACTGTAAGGCTAAAGAGACAGCACATATCTGAGTAGAGGAGCTGCTTCTGGGGGCCTGTATATACTACTATGTGTTAATATGTATTAAACCTCAAAAAAAAAAAACTGCATGTAACAAATTGTACACACATATCTGACCTCCATATCTCTTCTGCCATTCCTTCTGCTAATTCTTATTTTCCTTCATATGTTTAATTGTAGGCTTAGTTTTTTTCAAACTATTTAAGGCTCTTAAATGTTTCAACCTCCCTTCTAACCCACCAACCAGAGGTAGGGGTAAAAGAACGTTAATAAGAAACTGGTGCCGGGCAATGGTGGCACATGCCTTTAATCCCAGTGCTTAGGAGGCAGAGGCAGGCGGATTTCTGGCCAGCCTGGTCTACAGAGTGAGTTCCAAGACATCCAGGGCTACACAGAGAGACCCTGTCTTGAAAAAAAAAAAAAAAAACAAAATACAAAAAAAGAAAAAAAGAATAGGAACTGGTGTTGTGGACCTGTTTAGAAGTAGTTTCTTGAGCTGATTCCACTCTTCGTTGTCAGGACACCAGCGGTCCAGTTCAATAGCAAACATCAAACATGAATCAGCAGTGATGACACACACGATCCAGCAGCAACAGCAAGGATTCACCAGCAGGAGCCAGCGAAAGCAGCCAGAATCAGCTGGAATACCACAAGAAGTTTTTTTTGGTGCATTTCTCTCTATGAAATGAAGATCAATGAAGGCCAGGGGAAACCAGCAAAGCGTTTCACAGTGTAGCAATGCAAGAGCCTCTTCTCACTGTTTGTGGGTTCCATTTATATTCTTTCTCTATATCACTTGTCCTCTCGTGTCTGTTTTCAGCCAAATATCCCATGCCCTCTCACAAGACAGCTTCCAGAAAACATCATGTGACACAACTGAGTTGTTAAACAGACCAGAAGTGTCCACTTCATTTGATACAACTATTTATGTTCCTTTTTGCATATGTGTGTGTCATGTGAGTGTTTATGCACGTTCACACATGAATGGGCGCCATGTGAGTGGGGGTACATGCGCATATGGGTGAGCACTTAAGTAGAGACCTGAAGTTGACACAGAGTGTCCTCCCCCATCACTTTCCACCACACTCTGTCAGGGTCTCTCCCCATACCTGGAGCTCACCCCTTTGGCTTGCCTAACCAACCAGCTTGCCCCGGGGGGATTTCCTGTCTGGGATTACAAGTAGGCTGTCACATCCAACCAGCTTTTATGTGGGTTCTGGGAATCCAAACCCCTCAGCCATTTCCCTAGCTTTAGCCATTGTCAATCAGCATTACTAGATTGTGGTAAGAGAAAAGAAAACACTGATTTGGAGTTGCAGCTCTTGATTTCTGGGGATCCTATTTGTCACATGTCAGTTCAGTGACCTTCAGCAAGTATTTTGAAGTCCCCCAGCCTCTTCCAGTCCTTTGCCTTATAGAGAGAACACTAACAGAACCCACTCTGTCTGGCTTGCCTAGGAATCGAATGAGACAATGAAATGCTTTAAAAATTTTAATTTGAGCCTTGTAGAAGAAAGATTCGATCACTAGATATGTAGCAGAGATGTGGCAAAGAAGCACTGTCAGGAGCTGGGGGTCAGGAAGCTTACCCAGAAGTGGAGGGCCTGAATTCTGACCTTGGTCTGCTTATCCTAAACACATTGCTTGTTCAGCACAATCAAGAGCTATTAGAAGCCACAGCTGTTCAGAGACTTGCAGAGAGAACTTAACTGGCAGGTAGAGTGTCCACAGAGGCAGGCTTCCCACTTGCTCACGGTGCAGCCAGTCTTCCCTGATGTCTATGCTGTGGGCTGCTTAGAGTTTAGTTTTATTTATGGATTTATTGAAGACAAGGCCTCACATTTCACAGGCTGGCCTTGAACTTATTATGTAGCCAAGGATGTTTTTGAACTTCTGATCATCCTGCCTCATTCCTTGAGTGCTGGGATTATAGGTGTGTAACTCTGTAACCCTGCAACCCCTGTGTTTCCTACATGCTGGGCAAACACTCTACCAACTGAGCTACATCCCCAGCCCTAGGCAATGTTTCAAATGAAAAGGAGGATGTGAGGTAATACTTTCAGATGAGAAGGAAGGGAGCATGGTGAGCTGTTTAGAAAGTCTGAACTAGGAGTATGAGAATCTAGTCTTGACATGGTGGTGCATGCTTTAATCCCTATACTCGGGAGGCAGAAGCAGGCAGATCTTTCTGAATTCAATACCAACCTGGTCTAAAGAGCGAGTTCCAGGACAGCAAGGGCTACATAGTAAGAATCTGTCTCAAAAAGCAAGAAGAAGGAGGAGGGGAAGGAGGGGCAGGAGGAGGAGGAGGAGGAAGAGGAGGAGAAAAAGAAGAGAAAAAAAGAAGAAGAAGAAGAAGAAGAAGAAGAAGAAGAAGAAGAAGAAGAAGAAGAAGAAGAAGAAGAAGAAGAAGAAAAGAAGAACAAGAAGAAGAACAAGAAGAAGAACAAGAAGAAGAAAAGAAGAGGAAGAGGAAGAAGAAACTAGTTTTGAATGTGCTGATGGAAATGGGGGTCCTGTCCAAAAAGACTTAGTTCCAGTAATGCAAGCTTGTTCCTAGTGAGGAAAACAAAAATAAGACACCAACAATGACAAACAAAGTCAGGCACAGTGGCTTATGTCTGTAATCCCATCATTCTAGAGGCTGAAGGTAGTTCACAATGATTTTGAGGTCAGCCTGGACTACAAAAGAATGAAAGGACCATGTTAGTTGTATAAAGAACATGAGTCCATGGTAATATGAAGACACACATATAGGACACACATCAAGTCAAATTCAGAGTCCTAAGCAGTGGGTGCACTACCGTCAGTGCAGGAATTTATGATTTATCAGATGTTAACTTCTTTCTAATTTAGGTCATTATTCCTTGTGGCCTCAAATTTAATGGCAACATCAAATTGTAATTAATAGACAGCACCACCTTTGAATAAGAATCTGTTGAGCAGTTTTTCCACTGAGTTTGATTCTTTGCATCCTAAAGATTTTTACGATTTCTTAGGTATAAAATAATAACCCTACATCAAGAAGTTAATGGCCCATATCTTTAAGATGGATTAAATGCTATTTAAAACATTTCAGCCTTTCTTTTTTTTTTTTTCTTTTTTCAAAACAGGGTTTCTCTTATAGCTTTGGTTGTCCTGGAACTCACTCTGTAGACCAGGCTGGCCTCGAACTCAGAAATCTGCCTGCCTCTGCCTCCCAAGTGCCGGGATTAAAGGCGTGTGCCACCACTGTCCAACTCATTTCTGTCTTTCAAACAAATGTCTTTAAGTGAATGATCATAATTGATATTTCATTTTCCTGTTTTTAAGATTTATTTATTTATTGTGCATAAGTACACAGTAGCTATCATCTGACACACCAGAAGAGGGCATCAGATCCCATTACAGATGGTCGTGAGCCACCATGTGGTTGCTGGGAATTGAGCTCATGACCTCTGGAAGAGCAGCCAGTGCTCTTAACCACTGAGCCATCTCTATCCTCATTTTTCTTAAAGTTAAAGAGATATTTTTTTTTCTGTTTCTTTCTGACACACCATTCCATGCAACAGTGTCTTAGGGTTTTACTGCTGTGAACAGACACCGTGACCAAGGCAACTCTTATAAAGACAACACTTAATTGGGGCTGGCTAACAGGTTCAGAGGTTCAGTCCATTATCATCAAAGTGGGAGCATGGCAGCATTCCGGCAGGCATAGTGCAGGAGGAGCTGAGAGTTCTACATCTTCATTTGAAGGCTGCTAGTGGAAGACTGACTTCCAGGCAGCTAGGATGAGGGTCTTAGAGCCCACACCCACAGTGACACCTACTCCAACAGGACCTCACCTACTCCAACAGGACCACACCTTCTAATAGTGCCACTCCCTGGGCCGAGCATATACAAACGATCACAAACAGCAAAAGGAAACCTCAAGAAGTTGACACCTGGACAGAAAAATCTGTACAGGTAGACATGTGCTGATCATTTAAAACATAAACAAAGAAACAAACAAAAACAACAAAACTTTTCCCCCAATCTGTCTGCAGCCCAACTCCTAGACAGAACCCTGAGGTTAAGGTTGTACTTTGTGCTACCTCCAAGTTCTATGTTAAGAAAGTACAACTTGGGGCTGGTGAGATGGCTCAGCGGGTAAGAGCACCGACTGCTCTTCCGAAGGTCCTGAGTTCAAATCCCAGCAACCACATGGTTGCTCACAACCATCCGTAATGGGATCTCACGCCCCCTTCTGGTGTATCTGAAGACAGCAACAGTGTACTTGCATATAATAATAAATAAATCTTAAAAAAAAAAAAGGTACAACTTCCACAAAAGCCCAGCAATATAACAGTTCAGTGTACCATCTTCTTTCAGAGCTCTGTACAGGGGCAAACCATCCTTTTGACATACTGAGATGAGACCAGAAGTACATTTCCACAAGGTCACTGGTGTGGCTTGGATCTGAGCATGCTGCATCAGTCATCTGTCAGACAGCTTCTAGAGTCATGGCTAAATCCACAACCAACCTAAAGTCTCGGATTCTGGTGGAAGACTGGTTAAAATATAGCCATTCTCTCACTTGGAGAATGGTGTGTTATGGAAAGACATGTTCAAAGACAGTGGAGTTAATCTCCCCTGGACTTAGCTCAACTGGAGATTTAAAACATACAAAACCAACCAGCCAAACAAACAAACACCACACATTAATAAAAATCAAGAATAGCATATTCTCATGAGATAGTGAGCATTAATTAGCAAAGAAACCATCAGTTGTAGGTCTGTTTTTGCCTGGCCAGGCAGAGGCAGCTACCATTCTGAGCAGCCAGCAGGTGACAGTTAGCTCAAGGCTGAGAAGTCTTTTTTTTTTTTTTTAGTCTTTTTGTTTGGTTTGTATTTTAGGTTTTTAGTTTGCTTTGTTTGTTTGTTTGTTTTATTGAGACAGGATTTCTCTGTGTAGCCCTGGCTG
Source organism: Mastomys coucha (assembly GCF_008632895.1). Classification (NCBI taxonomy): domain Eukaryota; kingdom Metazoa; phylum Chordata; class Mammalia; order Rodentia; family Muridae; genus Mastomys; species Mastomys coucha. The sequence goes on from NW_022196904.1 coordinate 107,643,190, forward strand.
TCCTGAAGCTCGACCTGTAGACCAGTCTCGCCTGGCCAAAGAGATTGGCTTGCCTTTGCCTCTCAAATGCTATGACTAAAGGCATGCACATCCATGCCTAGTTTGGCTGAGAAGTCTTTAGACAAGCTTCCATGGACAGTCCACACTGACTTTAGTGGATACACCAACACATGGATAAGTTATTCTGGGCCATGAAGCTGCCTTCTGGAAATTCCGTCTCATTTCCCTCTACTGGTTGGATCTCTTATGAATCACATTCTTCTTTGGATGGAGGACCCCAAAGAAAGCAGAGGCATCTTCCAGAGTCTGGTCTGTCATTCCCAAGACAGCTGGCTGTACTTCTTCAGCTTGTTGGGATCTCGGGATGGAATGCAGGCTGTCAAAGTTGTCTTAGAACCTCTTTAACAGAGCAATCCTGGGCAACAATGTTCTCCCCGTGGTTCGTCAACTTTGGTGTCGGGAAGGGGACAGAGGACAAGGCCACTCAACAACACTCAGAGGCAGTGCCAAGGAAGTCACCAAGGCGTACTTAACTTCCCATCATACTCTACTGAAATCACAAAGCCTGTGTGAAACACCGCCATGTGTCAGCCATGTTAAATATTGTTCCAAGTTCATTTGCTTTCTAGCACATTTGACGGCATAAACATGTTTACATACATGAAAAGCACCTTAAGCTGAACCGCTGGGACTGAGGAGCTGGCTTAGTGGCTAAACACACACAAGGACCTGAACTTGAATCTTTAGTAACCATGCTTGCCTGTCACCCAGCATCATGGGAGGGAGAGGACCCAGACAGTAGGATTGTTGGTGCTTACTGGCTGCCACTCTTAACTCCAGATTCAGTAAGACAGCCTGTCTCAAAAGAGTAAGATGGGGATAGAGCAAGAATAAGACTCATATTGTTCATTAGACACACACACACACACACACACACACACACACACAAATCCTGTTACCTTCTTTTGCAGCCAATGTTATCCTTAAAAAGACCAAAGGGGAAGATATATAAGGTGACTAAACTGCATGATGATGATCCTGCCATTTTGATGACTGATTATAGTTTGTTATATCTGAGCTACTATGTATGTGGTAGCTGTGTTCCAATCATATTGATTGCTTACCAAACAGAATATCTGGTGTGACAGAAAACTGTGGTCAGAGGCTCAGAAGCATGCCCAGTGACAGCAGGAGAATGTACAAATTCCAAGAAAATCCATCACAAATCCCCTCCAACATGTGCTGTTCTATGTGAGTAAGAACAGGCAGAAATCAGCGCAAAGAACTCGGGTGTCTTAGAATAATAAGAACAAATTACTTCTGCCAGCAAAATCAAGTCTTTTTCCCCCCAGTTATTGAAAATAGATTTTTTTCCTTCACATAATATATTCTCCCATTTGGTTTGGTTTCCCCTCCTCTCCAGATCCACTGTTTCCTGTCTCATTAGAAAACAAGCAGGCTTCTAAAGGATAAATAATAATTAAATATAATAAGATAAAACAAACACTAACACACTGGAGTTGGACAAAACAGGAAAAGAGCCCAAGAAAAGACACAAGAAACAGAGACCCACTTGTTCCCACACTTGGGAATCCCACAAACACACAAACCTGGAAACCATAATATATACCCAAAGGACATGTAGGGTAAAGAGAGAGAAAAATAAAATAAAATATTTTCAAAACCAACACTATGAGATAAGGAACTTCCAAAGTTGCCATTGAGTTCCTTTCCTGTTGGCCTACAGCTGCTGGACATGGGACCTGCCTTTAAGAAGTTTGTTTCCGCAGTGAGAAAGTTAATTTTTTATTTGCAGGTGGTTATGAATTGGTGACAGGTTCTGGGTTAGGCATGGGGCATGTGCCCACTTCTCCTTTCAGCTCTTGGACTCTATCTGGTGCAGATACCTGCAGGCCCTGTGCCTGCTGCCTCAGCCTCTGTGAGTTCATGTGTGCATCAGTCCTGTTGTGTCTTAGAAGGTCTTGTTTTTTGTGTGTCCTCCATCCCCTCTGGCTCTTATTCTCTTTCTGCCTCCTATTCCACAAGATTTCCCGAGCCCTGAGAGGAAGGATTTGATGGAGATCTCCCATTTAAGGCTGAGTATTTGAAGCTGTCTCACTCTCTGAATAATGTCTAGCTGTGGGTCTCTGTATTTATTCCCATCTACTACAGGAGGAAGCGTCTCTAATGATGGGAACTGATCTATGAGTATTTAGCAGAATGTCATTAGGAGTCATCTTGCTATGTTCTTTTAGTAGAACAGTAGCATTTGGTTTTACATCAGGTCCTTAGGCTCTCTAGTCTCAGGTTCTCGGTCACCCAAGCAGTGTCAAGTATGGGTTTCATCTCATGGAGAGGGCCTTAAGTCAAATCAGATCTTATGCGGTTACTTCCTCAAGCTCTGTGCCACCACTGTACTAGCATATCTTACAGGCACTACACTATTGAAGATCAAAGGGTTTGTGGCTGGATTGGTGTTCATGTTTCTACATTGGTAGCAAGCAGAATACTTTACTGTACCAAAAACACCAGCCCACAGGGGTGAAGGCTCTATGTAGGCAGCAACTTGACTTCTCCATGTTCTGTGAGTTGTGTTGTCTTCAGCAGAAAGGCTGTGCTGTCAAGTCGCAGAGCGCAAGCTGCAGTCTCAGCAATAGCTCAGGTTGTTAGGAAGTTCCCACGGGACTAACAATGCAATGAGACATAATCCAATCCCAGTACGGAAAGCTTTATTAGGTGATAAGAGATGTCCAGTTGGGGCTCTGTATTCTCCATTATTTGGTGAGTTTATTTAGATAACCTCCATAAATGTATATATTTTAGGAAGCTTCTGCTGTATTAGGTTTCCATGCTACCCCTCAAGTGGTTCTTTTTTTTTTTTTTAAGATTTATTTATTTATTTTATGTATATAAGTACACTGTAGCTATCTTCAGACACACCAGGAGAGGGCATCAGATCTCATTACAGATGGTTGTGAGCCACCATGTGGTTGCTGGGATTTGAACTCAGTACCTCTGGGAGAGCAGTCAGTGCTCTTAACCACTGAGCTATCTCCCCAGATAAGTGATACATCTTTTTTGTTTTGTTTTGTTTTGTTTTGTTTTGAGACAGGGTTTCTCTGTGTAGCCCTGGCTGTCCTGGAACTCACTCTGTAGACCAGGCTGGCCTCAAACTCAAAAATCCACCTGCCTCTAAGTGGTTCTTAATTTTAGCTGTCTCTCTCCTTATTCCCTCCATTGTGCGCTGTTCCCTCCCTTCCTACTTGACTGCTTCATTCCAGCCCTGCCCCCATCCATCCATAACTATTCTATTTCCCTTTTCTAGGCAGATCTATCTTTCCCCCGAGTTCGTTACTCTATACCTAACCTCTGTGGTTCTATGGATTGTAGCTTGGTTATCGCTGACTTAACAACTAATAGCTGCATACACGTGAATACTTACCATATTTGTCTTTCCCGGTCCTGGGTCTTGGGTGTTGCAGCATTTTCTCTGTCCAATCACATTAGGGCAGTGACAGGGCTGTGATTGGACAGGAAGAGAGGTAGAGCTAGAAGTTGAGGAAGAAAAAGGGCAGAGAGCAGGAAGGGGTGGGGCTTTTTCATCATGGAGTAAGAGGAAGATGACGATTCAGATCCCTCGTGGTTATAACAACCAAGTTAAGGTTTTTACAAAGTTAGGATACTTGGTATTAAAATATTGTCTTTATCATTGGGCTCAGAAATTATTGTGTTGGCATCTTATAAATTGTGTCTTATTATTACATAAACCTGATTAGATAATTAAGCCTTAAGAGTCATGCTTTACCGGGTTCTAGGCATTAGATGAATGATTGTGGGGTTGTGTAAAGAGTTGCATGTGAACAAGATGTTGCTGCTAGCTGGGAGAAAATAGAAAGAGCCCTCCACGACATGGTGTTGCCGGACAGTACTGGCTCTGGAACACGATCCTGCAGGAAAGGGAGTTTGCGGGGTGGATTCGTTTTATTAAATATTCCTGCAGTACTTGGGATCCTTTCTTTGTGATGGTTTGTATATGCTTGGCCCAGGGAGTGGCACTATTAGAAAGCATAACCTTGGAGTAGGTTCGTCACTGTGGGTATGGGCTTTGATACCCTCATACTAACTGCCTGGAAGTCAGTCTTCTAGCTGCCTGTACCATGTCTGCCTGGACGCTGCCATGCTCCCACCTTGATGATAATGGACTGGATCTATGAACCTGTAAGCAAGCCCCAATTAAATATTGTCCTTTATAAGAGTTTCCCATACAAATTAATGTTTTATAGACCCTGGGAAAAGAATTTTCAGCCAAGTACAAAAATTTAAAGCATTTCTTTCTTTTTTCTTTTCT
>NW_022196904.1:107647547-107649217 GCF_008632895.1 Mastomys coucha
ATTAAAGGCGTGCGCCACCACTGCCCGGCAAGCACTTCTTTCTTTAATTTTGTAATTCTTTACTGTGGAATAGCTTGGGACGTCAGTACGTTCTTTCTTTCTTTGTCTCTTTCTCCCTCTGTTTCTCTCTCTCTCTCTCTCTCTCTCTCTCTCTCTCTCTCTCTCTCTCTCTCTCTCTCTCTCTCTCTCTCTCTCTCTCTCTCTCTCTCTCTCTCTCTCTCTCTCTTTCTTTTCTAGAGACAGGGTTTCTCTGTGTAGCCCTGGCTGTCCTGGAACTCACTCTGTAGACCAGGCTGGCCTTGAACTCAGAAATCCGCCTGCCTCTGTCTCCCAAGTGCTGGGATTAAAGGCATGCACCACCACTGCCTGGCTGTCAGTTCTGTTTTAAGAAGCAGAACTGATGAGTGAGCAAGGAAACATAATTTGGATTATAAAATTCTTGCTTTAATAAAAATTCCTTAAAAAGTAAAAAAAAAAAAATTAAAAAAAAGAGTTGCCTTGGTGCAGACATAGAGCAAAAAGAAGCAAATACACCCAAGAGGAGTAGATGTCAGGAAATAATCAAACTCAGGGCTGAAATCAACCAAGTAGAAACAAAAAGAACTATATAAAGAATCAACAAGCCGACCAGTGGTGGCACACGCCTTTAATCCCAGCACTTGGGAGGCAGAGGCAGGCGGATTTCTGAGTTCAAGGCCAGCCTGGTCTACAGAGTGACTTCCAGGACAGCCAGAGCTACACAGAGAAACCCGGTCTTGAAAAAAACAAAAAACAAAAAACAAACAAACAAACAAAAGAATCAACAAAACTAGGAGCTGGTTCTTTGAGAAAACCAACAAGATAGATAAACCCTTAGCCAGACTAACCAGAGGGCACAGAGACAGTATCCTAATTAACAAAATCAGAAATGAAAAGGGAGATATAACAGCAGAAACTGAGGAAATTAAAAAAAAATCATTGGATCAAACTACAAAAGCCTATATCCAACAAAACTGGAAAATATGGATGAAATGGACAATTCTTGACAGAAATAGACCAAATACCAAAGTTAAATCAGGATCAGATAAACCATCTAAACAGTCCCATAACCCCTAAAGAAATAGAAGCATTCATTAAAAGTCTCCCAACCAAAAAAAAGCACAGGATCAGATGGGTTTAGTGCAGAATTCTATCAGACCTTCAAAGAAGACCTAGTACCAATACTCTTCAAACTATTCCACAAAATCGAAACAGAAGGAACACTACCCAATTCATTCTATGAAGCCACAGTTACACTGTGTATTCTCCCTTAGAGATGGAACAGTTTCTGTCTAATCAGGAACTTGTCACAATTTCCTTTCATAGAGGACTTCATAAGAGATTTTTTCTACTTCTATCATGTTTAATATTCCAAATAGATTTTAAAAACTAATTGAGTGCATATTACTTTTAGCTTCAGAAGATATCATGTATATTTATGAGACATTTAACTATTATAGATTGTTTTGATGACTTAAAAATGTTAAACTGTTTAAATTATATGAAATAAAGCAATTATAACAATAAAAAAAGAGTTGCCTGGGTCATGGTGTCTGTTCACAGCAGTAAAACCCTAACTAAGACTTTCTTCTTCTTCCTCTTCCTCTTCCTCTTCCTCTTCCTCTTCCTCTTCCTCTTCCTCTTCCTCTTCT
>NW_022196904.1:107649304-107659390 GCF_008632895.1 Mastomys coucha
AAAAAAAAAAGATTTATTTAGTCTATGCATGAGTACACACTGTAGCTGTATAGATAGTTGTGAGCCTTCATCTGGTTGTTGAGAATTGACTTTTAGGACCTCTGCTCACACTAGTCAACTCCACTTGCTCTGGTCAGCCTGCTCACTCTGGCCCAAAGATTTATTTATTATAATAAATAAGTACACTGTAGCTGTCTTCAGACACACCAGAAGAGGGCGTTAGATCTTACTATGGGTGGTTGTGAGCCACCATGTGGTTGCTGGGAATTGAACTCAAGACCTTCGGAAGAGCAGTAGGTGCTCTTTCCTGCTGAGTCATCTCATCAGCCCCACATTTCCTTTATATATTCATCTGTTGAGAGACATCTAGATGTTTCCAATTTTTGACTATCATGTATAGAGCAGCAATGAACATAGTTGAGCTATGTTACATTTCGTAGGGCCTCCTGTGCTGGACTGCTGGGCCCTAGTGGAGATATATTACCCTGGATTTTATTGATTATAGTTTTTTGCTGGCATCTAGTCATCTGAGTTTAGGAAGATTGTAATTCAAGGTGCTGATATCTTGTTTTGTTGCTTGGTTTCTGTTACTCTTTCTGGTTCTTAGGAGGGTGTGGTAGCTATGTGTTGCCTGATAGGAAATTCTTCTGGAATCCTGCTAGGTGTAGCCACTGGGGTTTCTAGGCAAAAATGTGTTTCTAGGTAGGGAGCTGACATGGATAAGGATGGTCTGGGAGTTGGGGCTAAAGGGGTCTACAGGAGGGAAGAGAGCAGGGAATTCCCCCAGGATCTGCTTAGTCCTCTGAGAATCAAGCAGAGAGTGAGGTGAGGCCACAACTAGCAATAAGACTTGGGATTGGGCTGGGCAGTGGTGGCACACGCCTTTAATCCCAGCACTTGGGAGGCAGAGGCAGGCTGATTTCTGAGTTCGAGGCCAGCCTGGTCTACAGAGTGAGTTCCAGGACAGTCAAGGCTACACAGAGAAACCTTGTCTCGAAAACACCAAAAAATGACTTGGGATTGGAGCTGGAGGAGAGGAGGGAAAGGAAAGAGCTTCAGTTAACCTACCTGCTTCCTTTGCCAGCGTGGACTGTGGGTTCCCAGGGAACTAAATTCAACTCTTACACAAATGTCATATTATATCTGTGAACCTCTCATGGAAGGAAGATAGAAAGTAAGCTAAAGCAGGAGAGCAATGGTTTGGAGTTAGATCATCAGAGCAACTGCAGCCAATAAGGACCTTTTACTGTGCACATAGATACCCTTCTTATAATCAAGTTATATATCCAAAAAGCTGGGATTGTGAGGGGTGGTGGAAACAGCAGATGCCTGAAGTTCACTAGTGGGATCCATGAGAGTCCAGTTCAGCAAGAGTCCCTGTCTCAAGACAAATATACAAAGAGAGGTGTCGAGTGGAGCGTCTCTGTATAAAAATGATGCTCTCGGGCTGGAGAGATGGCTCAGTGGTTAAGAGCATTAACTGCTCTTCCAGAGGTCCTGAGTTCAATTCACAGCAACCACATGGTGGCTCACAACCATTTGTAATGGGATCCAATGCACTCTTCTAGTGTATGTCTGAAGACAGCTGCAGTGTACTCATATAAATAAAAATAAATCTTTTAAAAAAAACGAGGCTTTAAAAAATGATGCTTTCCCAAGACACCTCAATTAGTTCAGCTTCATGCTAGTATAATGTGGCATTAATAGATTCCATTATACCGGGTGGTGGTGGCGCATGCCTTTAATCCCAGCACTTGGGAGGCAGAGGCAGGCAGATTTCTGAGTTTGAGGCCAGCCTAGTCTACAGAGTGAGTTTCAGGACAGCCAGGGCTATACAAAGAAACCCTGTCTAAAAAAACCAACTACAACAACAACAAAATAGATTCTATTATATTCCATGATTTGTTGTATCTGCTCTCAGGTTGTAAAACTCAGCATTTTCTTCCTTGCACTGGTAAAGTCAGCATCTCTGTGATGTAAGCACCTGTCAGAAAGACTTTAAGGGAGGGGAGATTCATCCTGGCTCATGGTATCAGCGAGTTGAGGGTGTATCTGTTTGGTCATCCATAGGTAAGAACTTCTTGCTTTTTGAGATGGGGTTTCTCTATGTAGCCCTGGCTGTCCTGGAACTCGCTCTGTAGACCAGGCTGGCCTGAACTCAGAGATATCCCTGCTTCTGATTCCAGATTGCCCGGATTCAAGATGTGAACCACCACACCTGGCTTAATTTAATTTTCTTTTTAAAAAGAGGGCTATTGATATAACTCTGACAGAAGACTGACTTACCACATGTAAAGCCTAGGCTGAATTTCTAGCATCACAAAACCCCCAAAACTTTAAGGGCTAGTGAGAGGGCTCAACACGGAAAAGTGATTGCTGCCACACCCAATGATCTCAGTTCAATGCCAGGGACCCATATAGGGAAAGGACAAATCTGCAAGTCGTCTTCTAACATCCATGGCAGCAATGGTGGTATGCGTTGCCTCCCACTTCCTTCAACTAAAAACAATGCGAGCTCATGTATGTGTGCGCACATGCACATCCATACACGTACACACACGCCCTGTTTGTTCATGTGGGATGGTGAGGACTGGAACTGGATACTGACTGCGGGCTGACTGTACTATGGACTCAGGTATGTAACTAACTGTGGTGCCTCTGCTTCCTCATCTCTAAAGATGATGCCAACACATCCATAAGCTTTTCCCCAGGGCTGCAGATGATTGTGTATATAAGAGCCTCATTTAGTTCCTAGTCTAGAGAAAAAAGAAACAAACAAACAAAAAGGAACAGTAGTTCTCCTGAGACAGGGCTAAGGCTGTGGTCCCTGATGCTTTGAGGCTGCCACCAGTCTGGGTATCTACAATTGAGAAATGAAGAGCAGTCCTAGATCCTCAGAAGGGCCCTCCAGTTTCTTTCTCTAAGAACCTGCCAGTGCTTGAGTTTCTGAGCAAGCTGGGAAAGCTGCCGCTCTGCCCCCTGGTGGTCAGAAGTGCTCACATCAAGATGCCACCAGTAATTTCAAGTCTTGAAACTAAAGCAGGAGAGACCTCCAGGGTGCACAGAGCAGCCACCCTCCCCCACAAGGCCAAGAGCTGTAGGACCAGAAGATCAGTACACACAGTTTGCTCTCTGTTCACCTTTCAATGATTTTATTAGTATGGTCACAAGTTTGACACTTACAGGTCGCCATTAACAGAGCTGACGACAAATATTGGAAATAAGTGAATTACTGAAGTACGGCAAGATTTAAAATGTCAACTTGGAGTGATCATGCAAGCCCCATGCATTGGTGCCTGCGCCCTAATTGCAGGACCCACTCTGCTCATCCTCGTGGCTCTGTACCCTCAGCGGGGTTGGGATGGGGCCACCCTGCCTTTTTGCAGATCCAGAATTTTAAGGGCAAGTGTGGAGCCTTCCCTGGAGCATGGTCGCCATGACTGGTTTCTGCTTGTTGGGGTGACACTGTGGCTATTGCTAGTATGAGCCACAGGATCCCTGGGGCTTGTGCTAACAGAGTGTTCTCATGTCCCTGCAAGAGGCCTTCAGGCAGTTCCACAACTGTGTTTCCTTCTGGGGAGTCTAGAAGTGAGGTGCACAGTCTTCTAGCATGCTGTCAGTGATGTAGCTGGACCCAAGGTGGGACTCGTAGTAATTCTTTTCATCAAAGGTATTGACAGTCCAACTCACAACCTGGATTCCTTTAGCTGACCACTTCTTCAAATAGTCCCTAGAGAAAAGGGAAAAATCAGTTGTGTTAGAATGAATAGCTGTCCCTGGAATTGAGAGCTCAAAGCATGTGTTCTGTGAGTGTCAACTGTTCCCAGAGAGCCTCTAGCTGGCCTCCTACTGCACTCAGAAGGCTAGGAAGCAGGCATGGCCTATACCTGCTTTACATCATCACAGCTCAAACACAGCAGTCACCAAGTCCTATCTCTGCCCACTTACACCATACTGCCTGTTTCTCTCTGTACTGAAGAAGCCTTCCTTTCAGGTCAGTGGAACAAGCTCCTCCACAACACTGATGAGCTTCTCTGCCCTCCACTCGGGAAGAAGAGCAGTCTAAGCTTTCCCTCAATGCTCTCTTCCTTGCAGTTCACAGGCAGAGCTTAGTTTGCTCCTGGCACCCTGCACCATATCCTGGTGAACAGCTGACAAGTCCTGAAAGTGCTCTGACTTTATCTTGAGTATCTCCCAGGTTATGGGAAAGGTCACAATATAAAAGCAGTTGTGACACAAACCGGACACACACCTTCAAACAGCAAGCCTAGAACAACCACATTTTCTCTGATTCACAGGTTCAAAATCATTTGGTGACCTCCAGGCAGACAAAAGGCTCACAGCCCCGACTCCAGAACTGCTAATTCTTCAAGAGGAATGAGCTGGAGAAGCAGAGGCAGGTAAATCTCTGTGGGTCTGAGGCCAGCCTGGTCTTCAGAGTGAGTGAGCTCCAGAACAGGCAGAGCTACATAGAGAAACCCTATGATGCATAAGCTCTGCCACATACATTTACACAGACAGCAAGAACTTACGGATGGATATATTACACAATTAATATGTTATAATAAATTGTAATTTACTTTAAAAACATAATAAAAAAGTGCTTGTCGGGGCTGGAGAAATGGCTCAGCAGTTAAGAGCACACTGACTGTTCTTCCGAAGGTCCTGAGTTCAAAGCCCAGCAACCACAGGGTGGCTTACAACCATCCGTAATGTGATCTGGCGCCCTCTTCTGGAATGTTTGAAGACAGCTACAGTGTACTTACATATAATAAATAAATAAATAAATAAATAAATTTTAAAAAGAAAAAAAAAAGTGCTTGTCATTCAAGAACCAGATTTGGGTCTCCAGCACCCACATAAAAGCTGGGAGACATCACAGTCTATCTATATAGTCCCAGCACTCAGGAGATGGAGACGATCCTGAGGAAAAGCTAGCTTTCCCACAGGACCAGCTGTATCAGTGAGTTCCAGGTACACACACACACACACACACACACACACACACACACACACACCACACATACAAACACTACACATACACACACAAACACACACATACAAACACCACACATACACTCACCACACATATAAACACTACACATACACACACAAACACACACACCACACATACAAGCAACAAACAAACAAACCTATGAAATTGAGAGTATCTGGTCAGCCTGTTGTGAGTCAGTGAACCATGCCCAACATCTTCCCACACACTTCCAGCAGCTGACATTCCTCTAACTTACAAGACCGGGGACCTATGACTCAGAAACAACTCAGTCTGCCCACTTCTTTAACATCTCCTTTCCAGAAAGATCACCCAGGACACATGAAGCCAAGGGACAAAAACTTCTAACTTACGGGGAGACAAAATCCTTCTGCATGAGGAAGGCTGAAATCCCACACAGGTACCACAAGACATTGTGCATGCTCCAGTCAAGCAAGATGTCCAACACCACAAACACAGACTGCTTCCAGAAGACGTTGTAGCGAGGTTTCCCGTCTCCAGTGTGGCTCAGGCTCCACGGCCTGTGAGTCAGGGCTGTGATTACCTTCTGATCTGTTTGTCTCATCTGAAAAGGAATTTTGGAAAAGAAAATGATCATTTCTTAAGTCTACAATTTCTAAAAATTTTAGATTCACCAAATATTCATTTGATGAGGGCCCATAGTTACCAAGTCTGCCATCACAAATCCTTTGAGAAACAAAGTAGATGTAGGTGTGCAATACACACTACAATTGAGGGACTCTTTTTCACAGTCCTACAGGAACCGCACTATCAAACTGAGAGAACCTGGCTGCCAAGGGAGCCCAGCCTCAGAGTGGTAGCAAGCATGAGGCCCTAGGTTTAGTCAGAAACACACAGCAACTGAGAGAGAGAAAATGCCAACCACAGGGTCAAGCTGTATTTGTTTGTTTGTCTAGGTTTCTGGAGACTTCTGTAGTTCAGGTTGGCCAATCACACCAAGCCTCCTGCCTTGGGCTCCCAAAAGCTGGGGGCTACAGATGTGCACCACCATGCCCAACTTCCTTCCTTCCTTCCTTCCTTCCTTCCTTTTTTCCTTCGTTTCTCCCTTCCTTCCTTCCTTTTAAAGATTTATTTTTTTATTATACATAAGTACATTGTACTTGTCTTTAGACACCCCAGAAGGTGGCATCAGATCTCATTATGGGTGGTTGTGAGTCACCATGTGGTTGCTGGGAATTGAGCTTAGGACCTTCAGAAGAGCAGTCAGTGTGCTTAACCACTGAGCCATCTCTCCAGCCCCCATGCCCAACTTTCAAAGCCACATTTTAATAACACTATGAAGATAAGCTTTTAACTGAATTAATCAAATAATATTCAGAACTGAATGAGGATAGAGCCAGGATCATTTCAAGAGATGCTGAAGGTTAATTTCAACCCTATTTATGGCAGGACTGCAGAGCTGTGGAGAGAAGAGGGGAAGGGAGGTTAGGGGAAGGAAAGAAGAGGGGCTGTGAGGAGACTGGAGAGAGGGTAGAGCAGGAAGAGGCAGCCTGGGGAGGTACCTCAGGCTGTGCTCTCAGCTCCATGTGAGAGCATCACTTATTCTACAGGCTAAGGCTGGGAAGCCTAATTCCACATGCCTGTAAGTCCCAGGACTGCCACCCTGGGAAGGTCTGTACTGACATGCACTGTCTTGCTGTAAATATTTTTAATGTATACTTTGTTGACTCTAGTTGAAGGATGCCACAGAAGAGCTCATTATTTTGGAAACTAGTAAATAAAGAGAAAGATTAAGTCATTACTCTGTCTATAGGGGAACTAAATGAGAGATCAGGAGGTGTCTTATTTATAGATGAATTCTAAATTCTGAATAAAATATTAACATTTCATAACTTCCTAGTAAACTGACAGACCAGCCAATGAATACCAGGAACCCACAACAAAGGCTGCAACAGCCCAGCAGATGAAGTGTATCACCCCCCACTAAGATACCACCTTGCTAAGGACAGTCAACCCTAACTGCATGGGTTCTAGTGTACTTCACCAGTTTACAGGAAACAAAATGAGGAATAGTGTGTAAAATCACACAATCACCAGACATGGGTAAATGAAAAAATATAATTTCAGACCTTGAAACATAGCCCAGTGACAAAGTGTTTGCTTAGCATGCATGAAGGACTAACAACACACACGCATGTGTGCGTACACATGCACTTTCAGACACATACATCTGGTTTATCCAATAAAAAGAAAGAAAGTAGAGGTGGGGCAGAGAAACAGAGGGGCAGAAAGGGTGGGAAGTAAAATTGCAGATTTTAAGATTGAAAATGAATAACTTATTTGGGTATTGATGCAAATGAACATTTTTTAAAAGTATAAATACCAATTTTTATTTGAAAAAAGTTAAAAGCATTCATGGAACTTCTGAGACATGAAAATTTCTATTTTTCTGATCTGTGATGATCTGAAACTAAACAAGGGCTTATTGGGGAAGATCAATGGGGCAGGGAGAAATAAGTAAGAGCATGGTTAATGGGGATTCATGTATTAGCCATTCTTTTTTTTCTTTTCTTTTCTTTTTTTTCTGAGTCAGGGTTTTTCTGTGTAGCCCTGGCTGTCCTGGAACTCACTCTGTAGGCCCGGCTAGCCTAATCATTTTTATGTGCATCTAAAACAGTATATAAGAGGGGTTTTGTTGTTGTTTGAGGCAAGTTTCATTATACAGCCCAAGAAGATTTCAAACTCAAATCCTCCTGCCACAGTCTTCTAAGTGTTGGGATATGTGTCCAGTCATTACCTCCCCACATCCCCTGTCTACCCTCCCACAGTTCCTCATTCCACTCCCTACCCTGGCCAAGAGTCCATTTTTTTTTTTAAAGATTTATTTATTTATTATATCTAAGTACACTGTAGCTGTCTTCAGACACTCCAGAAGAGGGCATCAGATCACAATACAGATGGTTGTGAGCCACCATGTTGTCGCTGGGATTTGAACTCAGGACCTCTGGAAGAGCAGTCGGTGCTCTTAACCACTGAGCCATCTCTCCAGCCCCCAAGAGTCGATTTTTAAGGCATGTTTTACTGTTACTTTCTGGGAAGTAAGATGTGGACTCACGCGCACCAAGGAAACACAGGAGCCTGTGTAAAGTGCCTGGCTAAGAGAAGCTCTTAGAAGAGGGCTGTGCACATTAAAGAGCGGCAGGAGAGTGCCCCCGGGAGACTCCCTGCTCTTAAACGGAGACCTCTTGACTGTGGCTCTGCTTTTAGTTCAATGTGACAATGGGCATCTCCCAGAGCCCACTGACACTACCTCCAGCAACTAATCCAAAGTGACATACAAAGAAAGGCCTGACTTACTTTATAGATGACTTCTGGCAAGAATGAGCAGACCATGCTGTTATTGTACAGCTGTGGAAATTCTGTGTATATATTCTTTAGAGCAGCAGAAGCCTGTACAATAGAGATTCACAAAGTTAAAATCTTCACTATTAACTGTATCAACTATTATTATTAATATATTAACTATTCATATAGTTAAAACCTTGCTTTTTAAGGCTCCATAGAAGAAAAATATTTCCAAAACTTAAAGGTAAACTGCATTTTATACTTTTATTAGGTATAAGTCATAAAAATAAGAAAAAAGAATAAATAAGAAAATATACGGTTAGTTTTAAAAATTATTAGCATTAGACATCTTTTTAGGGCTGGAGAGATGGCTCAGTGGTTCAGAGCACTGACTGCTCTTCCTAGAGGTCCTGAGTTCAATTCCCAGCATCCACATGATGGCTCACAACCATTAATAGGATCTGATGCCCTCTTCTGGTGTATCTGAAGACAGCAACAGTATATTCATATACATATAAATAAATAAATCTTTTTTAAAAAAAGACATCTTTTTAATATAGCAAAGTCCATGGAGTGAACTGTATACCATATCTGCATGGCCTTTGACATCGAAGAAGATGGTGAGGTTATGGCGGAGGCACTCTGTGACAGCTTCCTTCAGGGTAGGGATCCTTTCGTTAGGGAACTCGTTTCTGCACAGCAGGGCACACAGGAAAAGAACGAGGGTTACTGGAGTGGACATCTTACAAATGTCTCCCAAACATTTGTAAACAAGAAAGTTTTCCTTCTTCAACTGCAGCCATCCAGTTTATATGGCACCCAAACCAAAGCGCAACACAAACAACAAAACCCATGGAAATGACAGCATTTCCACAGAAGTGGCAACGTATTAGTAACCTGCTCATCAAAGGGCAGACCACAACCACCTCTGGGGAACTCAGGGACTTGATCTTAAGCTAATTTCTCCTTCTGTAGAGAAAACAAGTCTATGTATTAGTTCATACTGCTGTGCAGGTGTTTGTCTAAACCAGAGCTTCTCCACCTGTGGGTGGTGACCCTTTTGGGAGTACAGAGGCCCAAGACTATTGGGAAACAGATATTTTCATAAGGTTCATAACTAGCAAAATTACAGTTATGAAGTAACAATGAAGATAATTTATGATTGAAGTCACCACAACATGAGGAACTGTTATTAAAAGGTCACGGCATTAGGATGGTTGAGACTCACTAGTCTAAAAGAATATATATTCTGCTAAAGAAAATGAAGCTTAGGTACCTGATAGCCAACAAATACCCTTCCCATAATGAAGGTTCACTCTACACAGTTTAATTTGTGTCCATTTCAACCTAAGACTGTCAGTTGGATAATGTACACCTTACAGGCAATTCATGAGTCATCCATGGAGAGAGAGGGAGCCCTAAGCTTACCGTCACCCCCCTGCCCCACGCATGCACACATACCCCTGCCTTATTTTGTTTTGCTGAGACACAGTCTCCCTATGTAGCCCAGGGTGGCTGGAATTTCTGACCCTCTTGTCAAGTAGTGAGAGTACAGGAACAGGCTACCACGCCTAACTAGCTAGTGTTAAAATGCCTATTTTCCCTGAAAGGTGGTTCTAAAATAAGCCAAGCACTTCATCTGGAGTCAATCACTGAGAAGGCTATCTGGTTTGTTTGGTTTTTTTTGTTGTTTTTTGTTTTTTGTTTTTGTTTTTTTTTTGAGACAGGGTTTCTCTGTGTAGCCCTGGCTGTCCTGGAACTCACTC
>NW_022196904.1:107659478-107668328 GCF_008632895.1 Mastomys coucha
CGAACTCAGAAATCCACCTGCCTCTGCCTCCCAAGTGCTGGGATTAAAGGTGTACGCCACCACTGCCCTGCTACATGAGTACTCTTTATTCTACAATTACAACAGATAGCAGCCGGGTGGTGGTGGCACACACCTTTAATCCTGGCATTTGGGAGGTAGAGGCAGGGGAATTTCTGAGTTTGAGGCCAGCCTGGTCTACAGAGTTCCAGGACAGCCAGAGATACACAGAAGAAACCCTGTCTCAAAAACCTTAAAGAAAAAAAAAAAAGAGGACTCATGTGAGGCTGGAGAGATAGATGGCTTAGTGGTTAGGAACACTGGCTTTCCTTCCAGTGGACCTAGCTTGATTCTTGCTCCCAACCACCACATGGCAGCTCACAACTGTCTGTAACTCCAGTTCTAGAGGATCTGCTACCCTCTTCTGGACTCCTTAAGCACTGCACACACATGCTGCACAAAGATTGCATGCAACACACACACACCCTCAAAAAAATTTCTTACGTAGTTATGCAAAAGACATTAAAATGGTGTAATGTTTTTTCTTTTTTGCAGACTCCAAATGGTGATACCGACCCTATGCATTTTTTGCTGAGTTAACTTTAAGCTTGACATCTTTTTAAAAAATTTATTATACTAATTCATTTATTTATTTCATTTTTCCAAGATGGGGATTTCTGTGTAACAGCTCTGGCTCTGTTCTGGAACTTACTTTGTAGACTAGGCTGGCCCTGATCTCACAGAGATCTGCCAGCCTCTGCCTCCTAAAGGCATGAGCTATCATACCTGGCTTTAAACTTTTTTTTTTTTTTTTTTTTATATTTAAGGGGGTAGGGGGCACATATACATGGCACATATGTAGAGGTCAGAGAAAAACTTCTGGAAATCGGTTCTCTCCTCCCACCATGCCGTGGGTTCTGAGGATAGCTCAGGTTGTTAGGCCCGGTGGCCAGCTGTCTCAGTGCCCTGTACTTGATATCTTCCTAATAGCTATGTGTTTGCAATATTAAAGCCAGCTGCCCTCAAACACAGAAGAGCAATGAAGTGTCTGATATCAGGAAGAGCAATTTCATAAGTGGGCTCTGGAGTTTAAGGTTAGCAATACTCTTTGCAGCATCCAGTACAGCTGGCCTTGCTGACTTTAATTCTTTTAGGTCTGAATCTTTATTTATTTATTTATTTATTTATTTATTTATTTTAAACTCCAGATTTCATTCCCCTCCTGTTCCACCCTCCAACTGTTCCACATCCCAGGTCTGAATCATTTTACAGAGGGTTAGACCTTCATCACTGGGTCAGACAATCAACACTTAAGAAGCACTGGCTACTGACCAGGGGGACAGACACGGCACTAAACACAACAAGCACAGGCCTTTATTATCAAAGAAGATGGAGCCTGGAGAGCTGGCTTAGAAGTTAGGAGCACTGACTGTTCTTCCAGAGGACCCAAGATTGAGTCCCACCACCTGCATAGCAGCTCACAGCTGTCTGTAACTCTTAAGGTATCCAACAACCTCTTCTGACCTCTGTGGGCAGCAGGCATACATGTGATGAGAGACATACATGCAGGCCAAACACCCATACACATTAAAAAACAAACAATAAATAAGTAAATAAACAAATCAATAAAAGAAGGATAGGAGTGATATCTAAACAGCCCTATTTCAAAGCATATCACCTGGCGTTTCAATCCTCAGGGTGTGGACAGCTGTCAGTGGAGGAAATGGAGGGTTCAGTGACTCAGAATCAGACATACTGAGTCAACGGCAATAATTAGTGTGGATTACTTATCTTCCAGAGTACTCAGAACAGAGCATTGGATTTATAAGAAAACCTTCTGGAACATCTTAACTAGCTCTGAACACCTATTTGCACCTGTATGTATGTGCATCCATACACACAAACACGGGTGATGTTAAGACCTGTATGTATGTGCATCCATACATACATACACAGATGATGTTAAGTTTGATACCATTAGAGGACATCATCTAGTTAGACATCTAAACACATTTTCCAGTTTTACAGGTTAAGAGACATGAAGGACAACCAGAAACAGTATGGTAGGTTCATGTTTTTTTTAACTGAAACTGGAATATCAAGATTCTAATCTTGGTTTTTATATGAACTTATTGTTGACTCGAGTAGATCATTTAACTTTTCCAGATTTTTATGTAAGCAAAATTAATGTAATTACATGGTAGCTACCTATGATTTTTTTAAAGATATATTTATTTATTATATGTAAGTACACTATAGCTATCTTCAGACACTCCAGAAGAGGGCATCAGATCTTATCACGGATAGTTGTGAGCCACCATGTGGTTGCTGGGATTTGAACTCAGGACCTTTGGAAGAACAGTCAGTGATCTTACCGACTGGGCCATCTCTCTAGCTTGCTACCTATGATTTTTAAGTGTAAATATTGATCTCCACTTAAGTAAACAAGTTGGCTCTTCAGTTGTGCAAACCATGCCAAAATTTTAACAGCCTTTGTGCTGGACCAACCAGGAGCAGAATATTGCTATTGATGGGGCAGTGCTACTTTGGAGTTTACTAGGATTCTTCTACTCCTTATATTCTATGACTCCTCGTAAGTTTGTTGCAAGATCTAGTGAGTTGGTTAATGGTGGAATCATCATTTGATCAGCTTAAAGAATGAGTTGGTATATCTGAAGCAAGAGCATTGGCAAGCCATTGCTTTAAGCCTTTGACTCCAATTTAAAGGCTGGCAGAGAGCACGTTTCAGTCAGTGCCTAGAACATAGGTAGTACTGTCCTGAGGACGCTGCAGCGGTTGGATACCCCGCCGTACAAATGGTAAGATGTACACACAGTGCTTCTGTAGATGTTGCTGTGTGCTTACTACTTAGGAAGAAGTTGAGATGAAACAACTCTCCTGAAACAGACATACTGTAACCACCAGTAATGGCTGAAGGACCTGTGTAATGATGTCAGTGACTCACCTGAGTCTGTGATTTGCTGCAGGGTTAAGTTTCCTAACTTGTTCAAATGTCAGATCACATAGTCGGCCAGACCCGTCTGTTGTCCTATCTACTGTGTTATCGTGCATCAAGACAGGAACTCCATCAGAAGTAAACTCGATGTCCAGCTCCACACCTGTTGCTCCATTCTTAGCTGCCTTAACAAAAACATCAACAATATTAATGTCAACAGCTACGGATACCATTTTATATCTAAACATGGGAGAAAAGCAGCATGGCTGCTGAAGTGGACAGCTGTCCTTACAGATTTCCGTCCCTTTCCTCTTCCAGGCCACTCCCCAGATGAACTTGTCTCCCGTGGATGTTAATGCTGCCTCAACCTCACACTCTAGTCCTTAAAAAGATCCCGTCCTGCTCTCCACACTACCATAGCAGGAGACCGAGAGGCTTCTGACACCAAGTGTTTTCTGGCCATGATGGCTTTGACCGTTAGACAAACTCTACACTTTGCCAACTTGGAAAGGCTGGTGACTGCTCTGTGTTCCCCGTTACTCAGCTATTTCACAATTCTGGTAGAAACAAAATCAATCTCATCCTTTCTGAAAAATACCAAGACTGCGTATAGGAGACAACTGATCGTGTCTGTAGCACTGGCTGTGTTGCTACAATAAAGTACATTATGTAAGAATTTAGGCCCCCACTGTAGCTCAGTGGTGGAACACCTCTGTCTTGTACGCAAGAAAATAAATAACAAAGTCCCAGCAGTAACTTAAAAACCACTCACGTGCGCTTGTCGGCATCCTTATCACAATGAACACAGGAGATGCTCATTATGATCATGGTCCTTTGGTTTACTGTAAATGTACACAGTACATAGTAAAAAGCCTTAACACATATATCAATGGAAATGATAAAAAAGGATGATGGTGATAAAGTTATAATAGTTACTATTTATTAGCCTTTTCTAGTTTCCAGGAATTACTGGGTTTTATATTTTTTTATAGCCCTGGCTGTCCTTGAACTCACAAAGATCTACCTGTCTCTGCCTCCCATGTGCCACCTCGCCCAGCAATTACTTTGCTTTAAATTTAAATGTACAGGCTCATTTGACTCTTATAACAAACACTATTAAGCAAGTAATACTAATAGCCCATTGTTCGAATGAGGAGACTGAGACAATGATTCAGAGGTTTGCCTAGCAGTACACAAGCTGGGATGTGGCAGTGGCTTTACTAGTATTGGCTCTATAAGCCACCTCAAGGCTCATGAGTGACACTCGCTGTTGCTCCCTTACAGGCTTTATGTACTGAGCACACAGTGTAGTACCCATGAAGGATATGCAGTACTGTGCTGTGCAGTAAGCATTCCACAAACTCACCATGGCTGTGCATACTGTGCCCCCTTAAGCATTAAAAAAGGCAGATTCACCATGGCTATGTACTGTGTCCCTTTAACATGAATTTCAAAGGTAATGAGTCAGATTTTGTGGACTCCCTCCCCAAAGCCCGGACAGTAACGCAGCGCTGTGGAAGCGGCTACATTCAGAAGCTCCACCTCCATTGAGTAAGAAGGAAGTTACTGACTGGACTGTTATACCAACGTAGTTTGGGGGAAGGGTTTGCCCCAGGTATTTTACCTGTTGCGGGAACAAAGGAATAGCATTAAACTCAAGATGACTGAGTGACCAGACCTCGTGCTGTCTAATGTTTTACCTTTCCCACGTGGGTATGGTACAGTATTGGCTAGCCTACCTCTTCTTATCTTCTTCAATCTTTTCCTGTCCATTTCTTACTCCTATTTCCAGAAGAACTCTTTAATTCTTTTCATGTTGGCTCTGGATTCCAACAAGATTTACCTACCAGTCAGTTTAAGGGTGGAGGGTTTTCTACTTTATTTCAATATTTCTCCACCCTCATGCTATAGTCATACATCTACAAATTCTTTTAGTGTCACTCATGTGACCACGAACCCCTTCAATCCTAATTCCATCTCTGGCTATGTCACTTAGGTTGAGTTACTATGTATTCCAGCCTCAGCTTCTTCATTACAATGGCATTTCTACGACATCCAGTTGTGAGAATGTGGAAATCATGACTGTAAGGAGCTCGGCACCCAGCTCAGAGTTGACATTCCTCACAAGCTATTATGACAAGAAAGACAAGCTCGGCTGGGTGGTGGTGGCGCATGCCTTTAGTCCCAGCACTTGGGAGGCAGAGGCAGGCAGATTTCTGAGTTTGAGGCCAGCCTGGTCTACAGAGTGAGTTCCAGGACAGCCAGGGCTACACAGGGAAACCCTGTCTCGGAAAAAAAAAAAAAAAGACAAGCTCAATGATCATCACTCTAATAAAGCTTCCATCTATACTGGTGACAATGTCTTATAATAGTAAAGATTACAACCTTATTAAGTTAAAGTTGAAATATGCCACACATCAACAAGGGTTATAACATAAAAATCACAACTCAGTGTACACTATGAATTTCTTTCTCTATAACACAAACAATATCCTTATTTCTAGACATTCTAGACACTTAATTGTTCTTTTCTTCACTAGGGTTATTTGGTCACAACACAAATAAATATGGTGAGACAGTATTTTAAGACCACTAGTCCCTCCCCCCCCCCATTGTGTTGGGGATCCAGTCCCATATCTTGCACATGCTATCACTGACTTATTCCCTTGGCCCTTGGTTTTTAGAGGCAGGATCCCACCATGTAGTTTGAAATGGTCTTGAACTCACAATCCTCTTGCCTCAGCCTCCTGAGGGCTGTGATTACAAATGTACCACTACACCTACCTATTGTCTTTTAAACAGTTTATTAAAACCAAACCAAATCAAAAAATAAACAAAAACAAATCCACAAACCCTACAAAGGTTACTCAGAAAACAAGAGTTCCTAAGAGCAGATGACCACACACAATTTGCTTTGCCCTGGGCTCTAACAGGAAGATATCCCAGGGAGGACTCTTCCATGCAGGAGAAACAGAAAAAACACAAAGCAGAAGCCTCAGGTGGGAAGGAGACAAGGAGGTGGAAAAACCCTTACTGATACCCAAGCCTACTACTGCCTTTCTTACAGTTAGTGTTGACTTATTCTAGCCTCTATGTTCAGCTACCTCTGGTGCTTACAATAAATGCTGCTAATTCTGTACACATGTGCATGCTCCTGTGTACTCCTCTCTCTCTCTGTGTGTGTGTGTGTGTGTGTGTGTGTGTGTGTGTGTCTGGATGCTGGCACCTAAGAATGTGACGTCTCCGGCTGCACTGCTCACATGGCAAGCACAATGAGAGCTGGCCAACATGAGGCTAGTGGCAAGCAGACTGACCAGCAGAACCCAGCTAATCCGTGAACGCCAGCGACCAACTGCATTAGCCTTCCGAAAGGCCAGGCTTCCACCTGCACTTGTTTGGTAAGACAGTAAGTCCGCTGAGTGGGAGGGATCTGAAACTAGATGTTCAAGTATATGAAGCTCTGTGAATCCCAGACAAACACTGGGGGATGGGAACAGAGAGGGCAAGGCCCTGAGAATGGGGAAAGAGAGAAAAAGTCAGAGGCTGGGAAGGCGGGTCACTGGTGAGCACTACAGAAAAAAAAAAAAAAGTGCAAAAAGACAGGAATGCAAAAGAGAGCAAGGGACCTTAGATTTTTTTTTTTTTTCTACTTGCAACCAGAGAGTTTTTTGTTTTGTTTGTTTGTTTAGTTAGTTGGTTGGTTTTTCCGAGACAGGGTTTCTCTCTATAGCCTTGGCTATCCTGGAACTCACTCTGTATACCAGGCTGGCCTGAACTCAGAAATCCACCTGTCTCTGCCTCCCAAGTGCTGGGATTAAAGGCGTGGGCCACCACCGCCCAGCCATTTTTGTTTTTAAGAGAAGAAAGAATACAATATAATTTCCCCAGACAGGGTTTCCCTAAGTGGTCCTGGCTGAGCTGGAACTTGCTATATACAACTAACTAGGCTTGTTTCAAATGCACAGAAGCTGCCTGCCTCTGCCTCCTAAGTGCTAGGATAAAGACCTGCACCGCCACACCTGGCCAGACTATTTTTAAAGCCATCCTCAGTCCAGATGGAGTGGACTATGGACACAGTTGTATTTCTTTTTTTCTTTCTTTCTTTTTTTCCTTTTTTATTGGTTTTTTCGAGACAAGGTTTCTCTGTGTAACCCTGGCTGTCCTGGAACTTACTCTGTAGACCAGGCTGGCCTTGAACTCAGAAATCCGCCTGCCTCTGCCTCCCAAGTGCTGAAATTAAAGGCATACGCCACCACTGCCCCACTGCCCAGCATAACTGTATTTCTTTGCTACTATTTTTAATACTGTATCTTTTAAAAATATACATTTAAAAATTATTTTAATTATAAGTGTGTCTGTATGGGGGTATGTGCATGCCAGTGCAGGTCTCTGTGGAAGCCAGAGGTGGTGGGATCACCAGGAACTAGAGTTATAAGCAGTCCTATGTAAGAGTAGAACATCACTCTCTTAATTGCTGAGCCTCCTCTCCAGCCCATTTCTGTGGCATTTCTTTTTTCTTTGGGGGAGGAGGGGTTGTTGTTGTTTTGAGACAGGCTCTCTCTATGTAGCTCTTGCTGTGGTGAAATTTCTATGTAGACCAGGCTGGCCTCAAACTCACAGAGCTATGCCTGCCTCTGCTTCCAGAGCGCTGAAATTAATGGTGTGCACCACCTAGCTGTTTTTTTTTTCTTTTAAATATTCATCTCACATTTAACTAGTTTTCTTTGTTAACTAGCATATTTCCTACCAGAAACTTATCAGTCGTCAGACAGAATAGCTTTGTATCTAGTAGAATGTCTAAGAATACAAATTTTGAGCTGCAAATGTACAAAGGGAAGCAAAAGACAGAACAAAACCCAAATCTGATGGAAATCTTGACTTTTCAAGTCAAGAGGAAGGTCACAACCTTGTCTCTGCAGTGTGCATAGGCAGCTAAGGACAGTCATCGCTAAAAAGGTGGTCCTCGATGACCTGCCAGTCTAGCCAGCTGAACTGCCACATTTCATTTCCTCTTCAGGCAAGGAACCATCTGATGCAATGCTAGAAACACTGCTATTTCCCCTATGATGTTCAGAGAATTCCTCCCTACTTCCGTATGACACAACAGGATGACACGTGTGTTCTCATCTCACATGTGAAGCTTCCTCACTCATTTAATGTGACTAACATGCAGGTAAACAGTCTTGGCCAAATTCCACTGTCAACAAATACTCAGGAACACTCTGTGTGCTCAGTCAACTTTGAATACTCTTTAAGGCAACTTACGTAAACGTAAGCAGAAATGAAGCCACTGACCATAGTGTGCTTTTCTTCTCCTTCTGACAATGCACACACATGTGCCCTCCACTAACTCAAAGGTTGTCCTCCTACTGTCTTCCTCCCAGATTTAATTCTTTCACCTTTATTCCAGAGGACATCAGGCCACCCTTGGACTTCTGGGAAATAGCTCCCACACAGAGTCTCACTAGTGTGTACAGATCAGCTTGTCTCCCATCACCTCCTTTGTAGATGCCACTGTCCTTTTCACTTTACAATCACATGGGGAAACGGAGGTTAGGGCTGAGACGAGGGTGCCCTACTTGCTCTGATTTTCTTTGTTACAGCTAAATGGCAGAGAGTGTTGGATAATAAGCAAGTTACTTAAGCTCAAAGAAAATAGCTCACATCCAAATGTCCTGAAAAAAAAAATTTAATCTTTGCCAGAGAACATCGAGTCGTCCAATTAGAAGGCCTTATTCTGGAAGAAGCTGTGTTGTCTTGGAGTTAGTTTCTCCCACCTAGTCTAGGTCTCAAAGAATTGAGAAGATCAGATGTACAACTGTCTAAAAGGTCAAATATGATGATGGTGCATGCCTTTAATCCAGCATTAGGGAGGCACATAGCCAGCTCTAGGATGT
>NW_022196904.1:107668338-107671358 GCF_008632895.1 Mastomys coucha
CAAACCAAAAAAAAAAACCAAAGCAAACAAACAAAACAAACAAACAAACGAGGCCAGGCAGTGGTGGCGTACACCTTTAATCCCAGCACTTGGGAGGCAGAGGCAGGTGGATTTTTGAGTTCATGGCCAGCCTAGTCTACAGAGTGAGTTCCAAGACAGCCAGGGCTATACAGAGAAACCCTGTCTCAAAAAACCAAAAACGAAAAAACCAAAAACAAACAAACAAAAAAGAATAAAAGCTGTAGTATTTGCATATGTCCCAGAAATGCCCTCCTATAACCCTCAAAACGACTCTCAGCGTTTGTCTGTCTAAAACAAACTAGCTATATAAGCAGTTAAGGTGTGACATCACTCCACACACTTCTTTCATGCTATTTTTTGGATCTACAATTAAATCCACAGATGCAAGGCCAACATGTATGAAGGCTGACTGCAGTACATAGAAGTGCGTAATCCACTGAAATGCTCTTGCCATGCAAGCTGACATTCATCTGAAAACAGAAGGCTTCCAAGGGCAAAGGGCTATTAAAATTCTCCCAGGTGCCTCGTGGAAAGAGGAGGCAAATATTGACAGGAGTCTGGCTGCCAGGGTTGTTGACTATGATGAAAGTGTATTTGGAAAGAGGCCATAAAGATAATATCCAAGTAATTTAGAGGACAGAAATACACTCTGCGATAAGGGTGATTTGGACTCTCTTGCTAGGTGGTGGTAGTGGATGTCTTTAGTCCCAGCACTTTAATCCCACCAGAGGC
Organism: Mastomys coucha; assembly: GCF_008632895.1. Lineage (NCBI taxonomy): Eukaryota > Metazoa > Chordata > Mammalia > Rodentia > Muridae > Mastomys > Mastomys coucha. Next base: position 107,669,092 of record NW_022196904.1, read on the forward strand.
AGGTGGATCTGAGTTGAGGCCAGTCTGGTGAGTTCCAGGGCAGCCAGGACTACAGAGAAACCCTGTCTCTAAAAAGAGAGAGAGAAAAAAAATCTCATTTATGGACAAGAACACATTTGATCTGGTTCATATCTTAGCTCATCCACACACTAGAATTTGTTCTGCTCCTCGAAGTCAGCACCACAAATAAGTCTGTTGTGTTGTTACCACTCCATCATAAGCCTCACCTCAGGACCTATGCACTTGCCATCGGCATCCTTGGACACTTCCCACTGATTCCAACCTTGTAGTTCCAGTTCCAGTTCACAAATATCTAGTTCATAGAAAACTACTTCTGCCACATAATGCACTGCCCCACCCTAAAGTAGCCTCATATGTTATCTCTCCCAACCCAGATGGAAGCTCTCTCTGTCAAAGGAGTCGTGCCTTGCTGCCATCCCAGCGTCTGGCACATACCAAGTCTTACAATTAACCCGCGGAATTCTAGAAATAGCTGAAGTGGGGAGGGTTGCGGGGCCGGGATGCGAAGGAGAGGTGCCAGCGGCGGAGCAGGCCCGAGGCGAGCGCGGGGCTCACCTGCCGGATGGCCGCCAGCGTGTTCTCCGGCGCGTCGTGGCTGCCGCCGCGATGGGCGATGGCGGACACGCGGTCACGGGGCTTGAGCACCTGCAGGGCCCGGCGGGACGGCACCGGCTCGTAGCTGAAGAACCGCAGCAGGATGTAGAGGCTGCCGGTGAGCACGCAGGCGTTGAAGGGGCTGCGCGTCACCACCAGCAGCAGCACCAGCACGAAGGAGAAGGGGCCCAGGAGGCCGCCCTGGTCCTCCCACAGCCACATGCCGGCGCCTGCACCGGCACGGACCGGAGCCCCGGACCTGCCGGGCGACGAGTAGCCGCCGAGGTACTGGCCACAGCCGGAACCCTCCGCTGGGAGCAGCGCTGCACAATGGCGGCGGCGGACCCATCTCGAGAAAGAGCCCGCCCTCCAGCCAATCAGCGCCCCGGAGCTTCAGCGTTGGGGGTACGGAACCGCTGTCATGGCAACAGGGGCAAGCCCAGGCCTGGGTTCCAAGGGCGCTTAGGGTTATGTAAAGTGAGGACAGGACTTCAACCCTGACCCTCAGACTCAGTAGAAGGAGGGAGATACTGCCGTGGTTTCTTAACGACCTTGAATCTGACCTCGAGGAAACTAAAGGCTTTGATTGCTTAACTTGCTTATTCAAGATGTGCCAGTAGTGTTTCTAGAGTAGTATTTCTTCTGGGTCAGAGCCTGTAATGAGCTAGGCTTACCCTGGACCAGTAATACGTTATGCTCAATGAACCAATCAAATAGTAAAAAGCAGAGAAATGGACACGCCGGGAAGAAGTCTAGTGAAACACACCCACAAGTCCGTTCTCAGGGTTCTGACAGGAGGTTTAGGTTTAAATAGAGGGCAAGGGGCGTGCTTAGCTAAGAAGCCCCGCCTATCATTGACCTTTTAGTTCCAGTCTGTTCTGAAAGGTCCTGGACTTCAGAACCGTTTGAACTTACTGAAAAGATAAATTTTACGCTGGGCAGTGGTGGCTCACACCTTTAATCTCAGCACTTGGGAAGCAGAGACAGGCAGATTTCTGAGTTCAAGGCCAGCCTGGTCTACAGAGTGAGTTCCAGGACAGCCAGAGCTATACAGAGAAACCCTGTCTCGAAAAAAAAAAAAAAAGAAAAAAGAAAAGAAAAGAAAAAAAAGAAAAAGAAACGATAATTTTTTTCAAGGCTGGACACAGACTCTAAGCCTTTTCCTTCTCTCAAAAATCATACTCGTAAGGAAATTCCAATTTCCTGGGGTCCATGCTTCAAAATGATATCAAGAAGGGAGACTTACAAGTGTCTCTTTGGAATATCTTCTTCATTCTTTTTTTTTTTTAAGATTTTTTTATTATTATATGTAAGTACACTGCAGCTGTCTTCAGACACGGCAGAAGAGGGCGTCAGATCTCATTATAGATGGTTGTGAGCCAACATGTGGTTGCTGGAATTTGAACTCAGGACCTTCGGAAGAGCAGTCAGTGCTCTTAACCGCCATCTCTCCAGCCCGGAATATCTTCATTCTTGCAAGGACTGTCCCACTAGGACACATGTCTAGTACCTTCCCCTCGGGGAAGAAGAAGTGAGCACAAAAACAAGACAAGGAAAATTAAAGGGACATGGGAAGGAAAAGAGCCCCTTCCGAAGTGTGGTTAAAGCCTCTTGCCTTTTTCTTTTTCTTTTTCTTTTTTTTTTTTTTTTTT
>NW_022196904.1:107671764-107673887 GCF_008632895.1 Mastomys coucha
AAAAAAAAAAAAGGTAAAAAGTTAGAATGTTCAAATAGCAACATATCTAGCTAAAGCCATATATCTGATAATATATGGCTTTCCTCCTTTTCCATCTGCAAACTGCAATTTGCTAGGAATCTTGTTGACAGTAAAGAGGCATTAACCTCCTTGTGTGCCCTTTGTGACTCATGGTTTTATCTTAAGGATTGTGGTTCTTCTCAGCGTGCCCAGAGAGCCACCTTAAATCTCACCTATTGGGCTGGAGAGCTGGCTCAATGATTGGGAGAACTGGCTGCTCTTCCAGAGGAACTGAGTTCAATCCCCAGCATATGGTTACCATATGGTAACTCATTTAATTCCAGAGGCTCTGACACCCTTCTCTGGCCACTGTGGGCATTGTTATTGTTTTTTATTAAGCTGGGGTGGGGGAAGAGGATGGGCAGGATATGTTTTGGTAGAACCAATGTATGATATGGTGAAGTGGAAGGGGGTGCCTCTGCCAAGCCATGCTGTGGCATCCCTTCCCACAGGGTACCAGCTATATGACAGATATAGTATGGAATAAAGTTTATTTAGGGCATAGGGAGGGGTGTTGAGGGAGTAGAGGCAGAGAAAGGCAGAGAGACAGAGAGAGAGACAGAGACAGAGACAGAGAGAAAGAGAGAGAGAAAGGGAGGGAAAGGGGGAGAGAGGGAGAAAGGGCAGGGAGTACGAGGGAAAGAAGATAAGAGTGAGGGCTGGGCAGTGGTGGCAAAGGCTTTTTATCCCAGCATTTGGGAGGCAGAGGCAGGCAGATTTCTAAGTTCGAGGCCAGCCTGGTCTACAGAGTGAGTTCCAGGACAGCCAGAGCTACACAGAGAAACCCTGTCTCGAAGAACCAAAATAAAAATAAAAATAAAAAAAAAGAGTGAGGAAGGGACAAACAGTCTCTTTTATAGTTGGTCTGGCGTACCTGGCTATTGCCAGGTAACTGTGGGGTGGAGCCTTGAAGGAATGCTAACACTGTACACGTGTGTTACATAAACACACATGCATACAAACACACACATCAGATAAAAATGTAAAAGAAATTACCTCATGTATTGAAAGAAAAAGAAAGAGGATAGGACAAATTTCATAGAACTACCTAAAATATAAGGAGAGCCACTAAAACACATGCATAGTTCCAGCTAAGACACAGTAAACTCCTCCTAATAAACTCCAATTTTGTTTCATATTGACTCATCCGAAAAATCTTCCCTGTGGTAAAGTCAAGAATCCTGTTTCCACCCGAGTAGAGCAGTCTCTGGAAAGAATCAAGTGGCAGCCACAGTGCACAGTGTCTCTGGCCCACACTCCACTGCCACTCCCAATAGTCGCAGTTTTGCTAACCCTTAACACTTGGCAATGTGCCAGACAAGGCTTGCGCTGGCAAGCACCACATACTTTGTTTTATTGTGGCCTTACTTGAGATAGGCATTCTATCAGGAGACTGGTTTCTATTGACTTTAGGTGGCTTTTCCAGGCACAATCAGACTATAAACTTGGAAGGAAGGAGCAATTGTGATAAGAAGCCTCATGAGTCACTGGTAACTAGTGAAAACCAAACCAAACCAAACCAAAAAGTCACAGCTTGACCCCTTTCTAGAGCCAGATCTGGGTGGCTGGAGCCCAGGAATGTATATTTAGGTCTCCCCAAATACAATGTTCCAATGTGGAAGCAGTTTCATGCCTTTTGTTTTTGAGACAGGATCTCACTATGAGCCTTGGCTACACTGGAACTTTTTATGTGGACCAGGCTGGTATCAAACTTACAGAGATCTGCCTGCCTCTCTGCCTACAGAGTGCTGGAATAGAAGGCATATGCTACTAAGCCTTGCAAGTTTTTATAGAACAGAACAAAGAAAGTTATAAATCAAGGCATTTTTGTGTTAAGCATAAAAATACAAGCCTTAAATCTTAGCAGAAGCAAACTTATCTCTTGTTCATGACCAGCCAGGGCTACACAGAGAGACCCTTTTCAAAACAAACAAACAACAACAACAACAACAAAGGCATTTTAAAAATACTTTATTGGGAACATTAAGTGGTCAGTTTCAGCAGGCTGAAGAATTTTATCTGTAGGCCTCAGGTGTTATCTGTTAGCTTTCTTAGGGTTTTGT
>NW_022196904.1:107673897-107698303 GCF_008632895.1 Mastomys coucha
CCTGGCTGGCTGTCCAGGAACTCACTCTGTAAACCAGACTGGTCTCAAACTCAGAAATCTATCTGCCTCTGCCTCCCAAGTGCTGGGATTAAAGGTGTGTGCCACCACCGCCCGGCCTATTCTTTCTTTTTTTTTTTTTTTAAGATTTATTTATTATTATATCTAAGTACACTGTAGTTGTCTTCAGGCCGCACCAGAAGAGATCTCATTATGGGTGGTTGTGAGCCACCATGTGGTTGCTGGGATCTGAACTCAGGATCTTCAGAAGAGCAGTCAATGCTCTTACCCGCTGAGCCATCTCGCCAGCCCATTTCTATTCTTAAAGAACTCATTGTGGTGGGGCTAACTCACACTTCTGCTATGAAAATGTTTCCCTGTATTCTCAGTTTTTAATCTTTGTGCCTGCAGCGCCAAGCTAGCAAGTGAAGGAACCGTTTCTCACCTGCCCAAAAAGACAAGGCAAGATGCCTTGTGTGAAGGTCACAGAGCCTTGACCTATTCAACTGTATTAGTAAGGAACTGGTCTCTTTGCACAATAAAGAGCTGGGGTGGAAGGACTGATAGAGGCAAAAGACAGGGAAGTAGAGCAGAGAGATAGAAAAGCACAGACATTGGCTTGAGTTAGACGGGCTAACCGAGAGAGTGCCCCAGCAAACAAGCCAACATCCTTATACTATACAGAGGTCTCCAGGTCTTTATTATTAAACTATAAGTGGGACCCCCGAAAGCCCCACATTACATTGTCCTCAAGATTAACAGAACATTTCTAGATCTTGGACTCCATTTCAGGGCTTATTCACTGCTATGGGGCACTTTAGTCTCTGTCAACTTTGTCCCTCACACCAAGGTTCCCTCCCGCCACCCCTTCCTGAGGAACTGCCTCTGTTAAAGACTTTGCCTGAGAGCTCATTCTCTCTGAATCCCAGTGTGTTTCATTGGGGTAGTGTCAGTGGGACAGATCTCCCTCTTGATCTCTATCATACCATGGCTCTTCTGCCTCCAGCTCTTAAGCCTCTTACTTTTCTTTTTTGGCATGAGTGTAGATATGTATAGAGAGATACATATGTATACATGTACATATGTATAGAGAGACCAGAGATGGATGTTTGGTATCTTTTTCAGTCAATTTCCACTCTAGTTTTTGAGAGTCTCATTGAAACTGGAGGTCACTGATAGCTAGAATGGCTGGCCTGTGATCTCCAGTGAGTTCCTGTTTCTACACTGACAATTATAATTTCTAGCTGGGACCTGCAGCCTTTTTAGGAGAGTATTTAGGCTATGAACTCAGGTCCTCATGCTTGTGTGGCAAAAACTTTAGTGACTGAGCATCTCTCCAGACCACCCTTTCTTCCTAGGAGAGATTTTTGTATCAGGTGCAGTGTAAGAGTTTTCTCAGGTACGCCTCACAACCACCTCACAACCACTCTTGGTAGGCTCTTTCTTCTTTTTGTTTTCTTTTGTTTTTTTTTTTTTTTTGTTTTTTCGAGACAGGGTTTCTCTGTGTAGCCCTGGCTGTCCTGGACTCACTCTGTAGACCAGGCTGGCCTGGAACTCAGAAATCCACCTGCCTCTGCCTCCCAAGTGCTGGGATTAAAGGCATGTGCCACCACTGCCCAACTCTTGGTAGGCTCTTTAAAACTCCCAGTATACATATACAAAAATAAGCACCAGGAGGAAGGTAAAGCTCAGTTACAGAATGGAAATGGTGTCATTAAATCAAAAAGCTGGCAGTGAGTAATTTAGATAAGAACTAACAAAAAATATTTGTGGAGTTTGTTTTTTCTGACAACTTGAATCTGCTACCTTTTCCTCTGGACATTCCCCGCAACTGATCTGCAAATGAGTGCAAATATATTAAGGCTTTGAGCTGGCATCTGCGATCCAGCAACATTTTTTCATTTATAGGGAAAACATGGATGAATGTTGTACATTTTCCATTGACTAAACAGGAAGAGGCTATCTCTATACAGACAGACAGACAGAGAAACAAACAAACAAAAATACCCGACAACTTCAAGGAACACTTTTAGGGCTTTAGACCCTGAGGAGAATTTCTATGGTAATTTATAGTCAAAGCGCTTAGTTTGCAGTGGAGACTACTCTTCCCAGCGTGCATCTCGGTTGCGTATAAAACTTGTAAGCAATTGCTGATGCACCGCAATGCACCTTGGGGATTGTAGTCTATGGAGGCCCAACAGCTTCAACTGCCCGCCAAACAGCCGCCGGAAGTACCGGCCCTGAGGGGTGGAGTTGAGCTGGTGGCGGCGACAGCGGTTGCCAGGATCCCGCGTTGCCGCCTGAGGGACCCGTAATATGGCGGGGAGGAGGAGGAGGAGAAGGCGGCGGACCTAGATGCGCTCTATCTGAACCGACTGAGGCCTTTGCTTATTGAGGAGGCTGGTCCACGGGCAGAGAAGCTGACCGGACAGTAGGTGTCAGGTGTGTGCTAGAGGACTGGGTTCGTTTTTCTACGGGCTGAGCTGAGACCCGGCATTGGTGTCCCGCGGGACGGAAGGCCGGCGTTGCGGACCGGGCTTGGCTTCCCTCGGTCACGAGCCCTTGAAGGCATCGGGAATGGAGAGGCGGGAGTTGAGGACTTGGGTCGGGGGGACTTGGAGGGGATGCTTGGATGCTGGCTCCGCCCAGTGAAGCATCCTGCGCTGAAGAGTAGGCATAAGGGCTTGGGGCTTCAGCTTGGTGCTGGAGATAGTGCAGGAGATGGAAGCGTCCCCCAGGATGTGCACTGGCCATTTCTAAATACTGGTTACCACAACCAAAGGCCCATAGGAGCCCTGTTTACACCAGCTTTGCCACTCTGGGGCATCGGCAGGATAATGTAGCTAGTTCTTTCAGGTACCCTTGATGCTGTTAGGTGACACCTTTGCTACTTCCTACCCTAAGAGATGGATTTGGATGAGGAAAGCCCTTTCTCATATTTTCAAGTCACATTTGAGTCTCAGGAAGAACCAAAAATTCTCCCTTCTCCAAGAGGTCACACGCAGGAGATAAAAAAAAAAAAACCATTATATCCTCCATTTGGAAGCAGCTTGCACTTATTGATGCTTTCTACTTGTCCTACATACAGTACTGCGATTGCTGTCTGGGCTTTATCTTGTTGTGTTCTCATAAAATCACTTTGAGACAGAGCCCTACTTTATAGATGGTGGGGCACAGGGATAATATTAACCTACCATGAATGTACAAACAGCCAGTAAGTTCCTAAATAACATCTTTCCCCCTTTACAGACTATAGGAAGTTTATGTATTTGTGGAAACTTTGTGTTGAGCAGCCAGCTTGGAAGCTGTGTTACCTTTGTGTTTCCTTTCAGTGACATTTCTGAGTACTGGTAATGAATGAGCAGATAGGAGCATGAGGCTATAGGGTTTGCCAACAGGTTCCTTGGACAAGGGTCACTCGTAATTAGGTATAAATGGAGTAGAAAAGGCATGCCTGAACCTGCTGAGGCTGGTGTGACTGTAAGTGGACCATGGACCAGTAATGCCTGATGCTAAAGTATGGGGTGGTAGGTTTGAGGTTGCGATCACCTTGTCATCAAGACTCCCTTAAAATAAACCTTGCTTGCAAGTGGCAACTGGTGTGAGAAATGTAGTGCCCTCTTGCACAGTCGTAGAATCCGGACTCTCTTTTTAATTACTACTTTTGCAATTGAGAGGGACCTAGTTCTCTGGGAATAGAGTTGTTCTCCAAGTTGCCATTCTCAGAATTCTCTTCATTCTGCTAGTCTTGCTTTACATTGCTTGGTCTATTTGCCCTAATTAATGTATTCAATAATTGCATTAAGTGCCTACTGTATGTGTCATGGCGATTCAGTGAGCAAGACTGAGAAGGTACCTGCTCTTATGGAGTTTATATTTTGGTGGAAGAAGATACCCCAAACTCAAGGAAATAAACGAGATCATTTCAGATAGTGGTAAGTACTCCAGAAACTGGGAAACATCAGGGTGATGTGATAGTGTTTGAGGCAGGGGAACTAAGGTGGGCTGAAATTGAAGGGTAGGAAAACCAGTCATGCTCTAGACTATCTGGAGCTTTCTTCAGCCTCACATGAGCACTGGAGCTTGAATGTCTAATTCATTGGCATACTGTACATTATTCTGTTACTGTACCTTTGCAGTGTAGAGGGGTATGTGTGGACCACTCAGGGGAAGCAGATAACACTTCTGCAGCAATGGGATATCTCTCTATGATGCTGTTAGACAAAAAGTAGAACTAATGAAGGCAGTTTATGTCCTTAATCTTCCCAGACTTTTGAGCATCTTCATTTCTGTGCACAAGCACAGAAATTACATAACATCATTTATACTCCCTTTAATAGTAAATACAAAGGATGTGTTTTTAAAAAGTAATTTAGCAGGAATGGATTTATTGGGACTTTTCTTATTTCTTATCTACTGGAAATTTTGGTTAAGATACTGTGATGTGAGTTGTTACAATTGTGCCAGAAAGAGTTATGTTGCTTCTTAGTCTGTGTTTAAAAAGTGAATGTAAGCCTGCAAAATGATCTAGGCTTTCTGGAGAACCAGTTATTTCTTTGAATTTGTGCACAAATTGAACAAATATAAGAACAGAGAGAAGTTCTGTGGCTCAGAACTCTGAGTGCTTTTTCTTCATTTCTATTTGTACTCTGCTTTTTCCTTGACTCTTTAATTTGAATGTGTATGATGTATAACTTAAGTCATCAGAGGACCAGCAGGACACCATGTTCCTTCTTATTTCATGTCTGCATGGCCCACATCATGGGCTAAATTTTCCTGTTCGGTCTTTGTTAACTACTTGCCTTAAACATGAACATTTAAGGGTATTATTGTATTGGACATTCTCTTCCCACAGTTTACTGGGCCCCTAGCTTGTTAGGATTATAATAATGTTCCTTTTGTTATTTTCCCTTGCCTTACCAGAGCCAGGTTGCATAATGTTATGCAAAACAGGCAATCAGTAAATACTTAGCACACGCTAAAAAGAAGGCTTTGGCTGGCTAGGCATAGGCTGGCCAATCCTTCTGGTTACCTGGGATTTTCATAACCCCAAAGTTTTCTAAGAATTGTGAAATTGCTGGGCTGATTGTTTGAAGTTGCTTAGTGACCTTTCAGGCTTTCAACTATAAAATAAAGTTAATTAATAAAACCTGCAGAGCCAGGAGGTTTTCTGTTTTCACTTCTGCCTAAGTCAGTTGGTGTCCACAGCATCAAAATGAAGCCTAAGATGCACAGACAGAAAATTCCAGGAAGTGTTTACACAGCCCCGCTCTCTTGGGTAATAAATTGTGTTTTGTCAGCACACTACTAAGAGCAATTTTCTTTCTCCTAGTGTACGGTGGGAAGATGGAGAAATATGAGGAGTTCTGCGAGAAAGCGCTGGCCCGAGCTCAGGAAGCATCCCTGTCCACAGACAGCTTCCTGCCTGCCCAGGCAGAAAGTGTCTCACTCATCCGTTTCCATGGGGTGGCTGTACTTTCTCCACTGGTAAACTTAGTAATTATTTATGAAATATTTCTTCCATTCTAAAGCATATGTACACATGAGTGTAGGTGCTAGAAGAGGCCAGAAGAGCACTTCAGACCCCCTGGAACTGGAATGACAGACCACAGAGGAGCTTTGAGCTAAGCTTTGGTCCTCTGGAGAGCACTGTGCTCTAAACCGGAGTCAGCTCTCCTTCTCCCTTATTTGTTTTAAAATAACTTTTACTTTTAAACCAGTGAACAACTAATGCAGCTCACTGAAAATCAAATGGAAGATTTATAAACAGCTGATGAGATGCCTAATGTTTTTTATAATCACAGAAATACAATAGAAACGAGTTAGCATTTTTTTTTTTTTTTGCTTACTATATTTGCAACAATCTCATAGGACTTCATGTTTTCATGTTGTGAGGAAAGTGAATGTTTAATGCACTTTTATCAAGAAGGTCAGTTTATTTTTGGCAAGGAGTTTGGCAGTGTTCATCAGAATTTGTTTTAACTCAACTCAGCAATTCTATTCAGAAAGAATATCTTACAGATGTGTTTAAATAAATATGTGTAAGTTATAATAACATCATTTAAAATAGCAAAAGATTGCTGGGTGTGGTGACACAAGCTTTTGATTTCAGTACTTGAGAGGCAGATGTGAGTTTGAGGCCAGCCTAGTTTACAAAGTGAGTTCTAGGACAGCCAAGGCGGTTACACAGAGAAACCCTGTCTCAAAAACAAAAAGGAAAATAAAATAGCAAAAGGATTAATTACCAGTCCAAATATCCATTAATAATGGACTTTAACCATGTCCATTATATAAATTTCATGTTCCCATTAAAGTGAATGAGGTAGATCTACAAGTACAAGCATAGAAGGCTGTTCTGCACTGGAATAGCGGAACCTTGGCCTGGATTTAAATCAGTTTGCCATTCTCCTGCTGAGCATAACTTGTGGTCCATTTCATTAACTGTTAAATGGGAATACAGACAATGAGTGCCGAAAATGCTCATAATGCTTTTTGGGAATTAAATGGATACATGTAAAATGCTTAGCTCGTCCCTGGATCATAGGTGGCACTCAGTATACGCAAATGTTAACCATTTGCAGTTTTTGAAAAGAATGATATGTTCTTTCTCTTGTAAGGGGTAAGGGAACAGAAGATAGTAGAGAAGATATATTTATCATCATAGTCAATTTGATGTTATTTTTAAGTGAGACCCTATTTTAAATCAGAAAGTTAAAGGACTCTTAAATTTATTTTTGTTGTATAAGCATTAAAAACATCCACGTTTTTCTGTCAGCATGTTGTAATGAATGTTGTAGCACGTGGTTGGAAGGTAACACAGCGACCACCCACACCGCGCCCTTCAGTTCACTCTAAGGTGACCTCTTTGGACACATCACTCGAGGTGAGATGCATGTCAGCAGCTGTCCGGTAGAAGCTTCAGCCGAGCTCCCAGGGTCATTTTGTATTTGGGAAGTGAGCAAAGTACTTTTCCTTTGAGCTTGATTCAGCTGGCAGGAAGCTACATTCAGTGACATGCAGAGGTCATATGTGACAGAGCTCTATGATCTATATGTTACCTCTTTCTGCGTGACACTCACATGAAGTGCTCGAACCCCAGGCACTTCTCTGATGCTTCATACATGGTTCTGGTTGTTCTGATTCCAAACTGGCCAGTTTGATTCTCTTACCATTGAATGGCATGTTTATGATGTCTTGCAGCTTACCATTGAGAAGAGAAAGAAAATTCAAGAGGAAAAGCAGAAAGCACTTGATGTGCAAACAAGAAAGCAGGCCAATAGGAAAAAAGCCTTACTGACTCGTGTCCAGGAGATTCTTGAAAATGTTCAGGTGTGTCATCAAACTAAATTCTTCTAGATTGAGATGAAGACATCAGAAGTAAACACTGATAACAGCTTTGGAGAAAAGCTGACTAAATATACCTTATTGTTATGATGTGTTTGAGTGTAATTTGTTGGAGAGAATCCATTTGTTTGTTAGTACTGCCCAGTACTTGAATCAGAGAGGGTCCTTAGACAGTAGTACTATACACTGGATATAATTGCTTATTGTCTGTCTTGTGACTACAAACTGATTCTCAGTGTCAGAGATAATAGAATTGTCCATTGTAGTTAACCCCCGAACTAATCAGACTGTGAGCCTCACCTCGAGCCTTCAGCTTCTACCCTTGTCACTACCCTATCACTTCTCTACGTCCTTTAGGATGTGTCCAAAGATGTCACTTTAGAGTGAACTCAGTGGTGGGATGTGGGTGGTCACTGCGTTACCTTCTTTTTAGTCTCTGCTAAAGTAAATAACTGCCTTCAAATGTGTGTATAGCTGGGCAGTGGTGGTGCATCTCTTTAATCCCAGCACTTGGGAGGCAGAGGCAGGCAGATTTCGGAGTTTGAGGCCAGCCTGGTCTACAGGGTGAGTTCTAGGACAGACAGCCAAGGCTATACAGAGAAACCCTGTCTTGAAAAACCAAAAAAAAAAAAAAAAAAAAATATGTACGTGTACCTGTGTTTGTGTGTGTGTGTGTGTGTGTGTGTGTGTGTGCGTGTGTGTACATGTATGAAAACTTTGTTTTTAGCTATGGAAAAATGTCATGTGGATTAAACAAATAGGTTGGCCTACATGTATCTCCAGATTGAAACATTTAAACAATAATATCTATAGCCTTTTGTAATTATTTTTATTTAAATTAATTCAGATTTGTGTAAGCAGTAAAAAGCAACACCAATGATTAAAGTGGAAAAAGTAATTTCTGCCACACATAATACTTTTGTTCTTTTGTAACTTTGGGTTTGTAGTTTGCCTCTGTGACTCCTGCTGGATGGCCATGGGTAGTGAGCCTTACTTAGGCTATTTTTATTAATTGCTGCCTTCATTTACCTGTGGGGTTGTATGTAGTGTGGGTAGTAGATTTTAATTTGCAGATTTTAACTGCTGTCTATATTGGTTAGTACACAACAGTTTATTGACTTACTGGTAACTACAACAAAAATGGCAGTGTTCTGGATCTAGTCCATGGAGAGATCAAATTGCTATTAGCTGAGTCTACTAATGAAATTACTCTTGAGTCCCAGAACTTTCTGTTTAGAAAAGCATACATAATGCCAGATATAAGGAATTCCTTATAGAGACAGGGATTCCACGGAATACAGATATTTGGAGAGCCTCTCCTCTAAGAAACTTATGGTTCAGTTATAGATTTAAGTTTTTAAATTTAGTTTGTCTAACCTAAGGCACATTTTACTGGTATACTAAAAACATAGCTGTTGAGTATTAAAGATGTGAACTATGCAAGATTCTATAGCAGAATAATCCATGTCACTTAAGCCTGGGAGCATGTCCATGGACCCCAGGAACATGCACTTCTTTTGGTTTATTTTCATCCCAAGGTTGTCACCAAGAACACTTGTACTGTTTATTGCACAGTACCTGGAGACCATTATGTGTCTTGGGACTTATAAAGTGAAACTCAATTGCTATATAGTCTAGCAAAACAAAACAAAGCAAAACAAAAGCCTGTAAAAACAACCCCTTCAGATTTTTAGTATGCAGGATGTAATGAGCTCTCACTTTTTCCTGCTTGGTCTCTGAGGTACACATCATGAGTTATTCTCATTCTACTGTGTCAGCTGCTGACCTACTTGTCTGAAAATGTGCAGCTTGCCATCTTCACTGACTGTCACTGCTCTGATTAAAGTAAGCTTTGTAAGCTGAGTTCTAAGTTGAAAATTTCTAATTTTTAGAAAAATAGACAACATGGATGAACTATCATTTACTCCAGAGATGCCCCATCTTACGGGGAGGGTTGTTTTTAAGTCAACACATTTTTCTCCAGCTGGTATCCACAGAGGGGTCACAGAGAGAAAGATCCTCAGCAAAATAGAGGCAGGGTGGTCGTCTCAGGGAGCCGAAGCTCCTCAAAGGTTTTTTTGTTTTGTTTTGTTTTTGAGTCAGGGTCTTACTAGGTAGTAAGGCTGCCCTTGAATTTATAGACATCTACCTGCTGCCTCCTGCCTCTGCCTCATGAGTTCTGGAGTTAAAGGTGTGTCTACTACACCCAGCTAAAACTTTTAAAAAGCCTTATTTTTATATTTTGCTTGTATGTATGTCTGTGCATCATGTGTGTGTCTGGTGCCTGTGCAGGCCAGAAGAGAGCATTAGGTCTCCTAGAACTGAAGTTAGGAATCGTGAGCTGCATTATGTGTGCTGGGAGAACACAACTTGGTGCCCCTGCAAGAGCAGCAAGTGTCTTAACTGAGGAGCTATCTTGGTAGCCCCTCCTAGGGATTTTTCAGGAGATTCTTGAATAAGCCTATGGGAGGCAGGAGTCTTGTTGATGTCTTAAACAGGTTGTCTTTGTTTTCTAAGGAACTGTGTAGAACATTTGCTTACTTGACATTACTGTTGGGTGATGACTTGCCTTAGGAATACTTGCTGGTAGTGAGAGCATAGAACCAGAAGGAAGTTAGAGACACTGCTTTTATCCCAGGATTAAACTGGACATGGATAAACTGTGTAGTTGTGTGTGCATTCATATTTATCTTTTCCCTTTGAGTAAGCAGGCTAGGATAATACATATACTTCTTCTGTGGTAACTTGATCTCCATGCAGTTAAGGATATAGAAATTAATCTTTGAGTGTATTTTATTTGTCTTTTGTCTTTTTGAGACATAGTTTCATTCTGTAGTCCAGGCTGGTCTTGAACTTAAAGCAATCCTGTTTGAGTCTGAAGAGGGCTCAGGTGACAGGCATGAAAGATTCTTTGTGCTCTCAAATGTCAGAACTGTAAATCTTCCCTTTCTACTTTATTTTAGAAACTAGTGAAATCGAAGGCTTTTTTGAGGTGGGGTATACTTTTTTTTTTTGAGACAGGGTTTCTCTGTGTAGCCCTGGCTGTCCTGGAACTCACTCTGTAGACCAGGCTGGCCTCGAACTCAGAAATCTACCTGCCTCTGCCTCCCAAGTGCTGGGATTAAAGGTGTGTGCCACCACTGCCCCACCCCGCCTGGGATACACTTTTAATCTCAATGCTTGGGAGCTAGAGGCAGGAGGATCTCTGAGTTCAAGGATAATCTGGTTTTTATATAGAGCCTGTCTTAAAAACAAAACAACTACAACAATAGAAGCCCAAAGACTTTGCTTGTTTGTTTGTTTTATAATGAAGAAATACTAATTTTTAAATGTCCCCTTTCAGGTTAGAAAAGCACCAAATGCCAGTGATTTTGATCAGTGGGCGACAGAAACCATTTACTCTAATCCAGAAGTCACAGACTTGCATGTTCCTGTTACAATTCCAAACAGCTTGCTGAGCCCCACTGAACACTGCACTTCAGTAAAGCTTGAAAAGATAACTGGACTTTTGCCTGTGAATAATGAGGACCAACAAAACCCTAAGAGGATGGGGTTGCTTAGAGACTCAGAGGTGTCTGGTTCTCTGAAGCAGTGTGAGAGTCCAGAAAGCAGGCAGGCAGAAAATGGAGCTGCTGTAAGGCTCTCTTCAGCAAGCTCGCAGGAGACTGTCATTTCTGATGGTCCCCTCTTAGTAAAGGAAGAACAGGACCCATCATGTTTGGCTGAAGTCACTCCAGATCCCTACATAATGAGCCTTCAGAATCTAATGAAGAGGTCAAAGGAATATGTGGAAAGAGAGCAGTCTAGCCGGAGTCTGAGAAATAGTTTAAAGAGAAGTGTTAATGAAACTCATTCAGACAAAGAAAACGATGCTGCTAAGGCTAGCGACTGTATAAAGGAGAAGGCCCCACCCATGCCCATAGGCAGGCACTGTGGCTCTGCCATCCCCGACAAACCAAGCCTTAATAAGTCAAATGTCCTCCTCCAAGGTGCTTCACAAGCACGCAGCAAAGGCACGTCAGTTTTAGCTAGCTTTTCTAAAATAGACCTACCTACAGGAACTGCTCCTCCCACTGCTCCAGATGCCGAATCAGATTTTAAAGTTGTTCCTACCTTTGTTACTGAAAATAAAGTAAAAAGTCTTACAGGTCCATATGCCAAATTACCTAGTCCAGAGCCAAGTATGAGTCCTACATTGCATCGAAGGCATTCCCGGTCATCATCAGCATGTCAGATCCTTATAAACAACCCAGTAAATGCCTGTGAGCTAAGCCCAAAGGGAAAAGAAGAGGCAGTGGGTAGAATTGCTCCCGCTGCTGCTGAAACAGCAAATGAATCTGAAATTGTGCCAAAGTCACCAACTGATTTGACAGAGGTTTATTCAAGTAATGTTTCTGCTACCAAAACCACGTCTGATAGCACAAGAGAGATGGTTGTGGGTAAGCCAAGTCAGGTGCGGCAGGCTTTAGGAAATCAATTGGGCAATAACGTCACTGTTGAGCGGTTTGCTGTGGAAGGTCCCTTCATACCTGTTGATAGGGGAGCCCAGAATGTGGACAGTACTTGTATGGCTGTGCCCAAGTTGCCTGAACTGCAACCCACCAGTCAGTGTGCGTCAAGTCAAACCTTGGAAGATGTGGGTGGACTCAAGTCAGCCAGTATGCTAGGAAAAAACTCCTGCAACTTACAAATGGAACTGAATAAATCTTACGATGTGAAGCACCCATCTCCCTTACTTATGCAAACCCAGAATTGCAGACAGCAGATGGACACACCTCCAGTGCTCTGTGGAAACGAACAGTTCGTAGATAACAGTTTCGAAAGAGTTAAGCGGAGACTTGATTTAGATGTTGATAGTTTACAAAAAGAAAATTGTCCTTATATTGTAACAGCTGGAGCAGCTGAGCAGGAGTGGGACCGTCTGCCAGAGAGAAGATGCCCCAAGGGATCTGTCCACATCAACAAGAGTAAGATGCTGGAAACTAGCCCCAAAGGTAAGAACACTTAAGGAGTGATGGTGAAGTTCATTGTCCTCTGTGTGTAAGGGCACTTAATTGTACTGATCTTACTAGAAACATAGTACATGCTTACTGCCCTTTGTTAAGGTTTCTGTTTTGATTTCTACACACACACGCCTACATGAAAACACATGGATGCTCTGTAACACATACACAAGCAAAAGAAAAGTAGAGATCTGGGAGAAGGACAGTCAAAAATAGATATTGATGCATCTCAAGATTTATGTGTATGTGTGTGTATCTGCATGAGTTTATGTGCACCACATTCATATGGATGCCTGAGGAGGTTAGAACGCATCCAGTTCCCTGGAATTGGAATTACAAGTGGTTGTGGGCAACCTGATATGGGTACTGAGAACCAAATCCAGGTCCTCTGGAAAAAGAGTGAGTGTTTTTAATCTCTGTGCTTTCTTTATCTCTAAGAGCACATCTTAAAGCTAGTCAGACTTTGGAGTTGCTGGAGACGTGTAGTCTTGGCTCCAGGAGGTCTGGTGAATGAGTGGGAAGGCAAGGAGATGCAATGCTGTTCCTCCTGAGTAGCATGAAAGAAGGGGACAGAGCAGTGAGAATGGTTCACTCGGGAACTGGCTATGTCTGGCTTCTGCTATGTGAGGAATACCCTCTGCTCAGAAGCAGAGCTCAGGTTGATCGCAAAAAATATGAACTGTTGGACTTTCAATGAATTTTCTCAATTTAAGCCCACGTTTCTTTTCAGAAGGCCAGGAGCTACTGAAAAGCAAGATGTTAGCTTTTGAAGAAATGCGCAAGAGACTAGAAGAGCAGCATGCCCAGCAGTTATCACTTCTCATAGCTGAGCAGGAGCGGGAGCAGGAGCAGCTGCAAAAGGTGAGGCACTGAGATGGGGCGGGCTAGCAGTCAGCTTAGTCAGTGTGTGATTCGGGCCATGTGCATATATTGACAGTTTCCCTCTGTGTATCTTATTTTGAGGTGATCATTGAGCTTGATGTGTAGATATATTTTGTTGACAGAGTGTGAAGCCTAACATTTAGGTCCTCACCCAAAAGCCACTGAGTAATTTGTGGAAGCGTACTTCATTGAATCCTTCATTCAGAATTCTTAATATTTTTAAAGGTATTTTTAAAATAGATGCTGAGTATACATTTTTAAGAACAATATCATAAAGATACTTGTTTTGTGATTTTATAGTCACATCCCTTGTTAAATTTAACTTAAAAATAAAAAACATTAACATTTTAAAAAGTGATATCAGCTGAACCAGTTATCATAACTTTGAGGGAGGAAGACTTAAGATAAACAATAATGCACTCTGCTTGCACACACTTTCAGGCTAAGCCTACACTGGCATTATTTCAGATACCATTAAAGGATCTAGGATGCTATGCTTCATGGTCAATTTGCAGGAAATAGAAGAGCAGGAGAAGATGCTGAAGGAGAAGGCAGTTATGACGGATGTCTCTGACTTGAACAGTGCGCTGGAGCTAGAGTGGAGAAAAAGAAGCGATTCTGTTTTGCTAGAAACCATGCTGTCCCAAGTGGACTCACTCCAGACTTCAAACAACTCTGGTAGACTTTTAAGAATTGTTTTCCACTTGAAAGTTATTGTGCAGTAAGCTATTTTAATCATGCTTTCTTTCTGGTAATTTAATGCCTATTCCACCCCTATTTGCCTGCTGCTTAGTAGCCATGAAAAATGACATGATATGGGATCTAAGGCTACAGAGCAGGTGTCCATGAGAGGACTCACCATAACAAGAACAGGCAGTTGGGCCCAGAGCCCGGCCACTTATTCATGCAGCAGGTGACATGCTCAAGTGAGAGCAGTCGCCTATCTCCTGAGTGGTTTGGAATTACCTCTAATTCCCTAGCAGCAGTTAGATCTTTTCACAGCATCAAATTATTCTGAGATTCTGTTTGTCTTGAAAAGCTCCATCTGGCACAGAAGCTGAATGTCCATGGATATTTTATGTCTGTGTTGGCTCAGCCTCTGAGATGGCCGTTACTCATCGAGTGTCACAAATGTTTATTACAGCATTCTGCATATTCTGATTATGTGACATTCAGTATGATGCCATGGATCACTCTACTAGTCTGTACTCTGTGTTTCTCTAGGCTTTATAAATTCTGCCCTACAATATAGCTTTGGCTCTACAAGTGAAGCACCGTTCTACCTCTGGGGATCACTGACCAGTGGCGTGACCAAACTCTCAGTAACAAGGCCTTTTGGACGGGCCCAAGCTAAGTGGTCTCAGGTGGGGAGTATATGTCTGTCAGGTTGTTGTTTTTTTTTTTTTTCTTAACATGTTTGTTTATTGGGGTGGGGCTTGCATGTCACAGCATAAGCTTAGAGGATAGCTTATGGTAGTTCTCCCTGTCCACCATGTGGGTCCTAGGGCCTGGTGGCTAGTGATTTTACCTATCGAGCATCTCATCAGACGAGTTTATCTTTTTAAAGAGCTATGTTTTAGGTTGCATACTGAACATGAGTTTATTATTTTTGGTACAGATGAAACTCCATGAGCAAATGCCTAGGAAGGAATGTTAGGTCGTAGTGATAGATTAGGAGTCATAATTGCCAGGCGGTGGTGGCGCACGCCTTTAGTCCCAGCACTTGGGAGGCAGAGGCAGGCAGATTTCTGAGTTTGAGGCCAGCCTGGTCTACAGAGTGAGTTCCAGGACAGCCAGGACTACACAGAGAAACCTTGTCTCGAAAAAACAAAAACAAAAACAAAAACAAAAACAAAGTCATAATTAAGTATGGTGCTAGGATTCTTACAGCATTGTTTCTAATTTCTTTCTAGGTCTTTAGTCCAGAAATACAAGCAAAATTTAACAAAATAACTGCCGTGGCAAAAGGGTTTCTTACTCGTAAACTTATGCAAACAGACAAACTGAAGCAACTTCGACAAACTGTAAAAGTAAGGTTACTGAAATTCCTTGTTTTTCACTTCATTTCAGTCTTCTGACAGCTGAGCTCAGAACTCAGATCAAATTCTTTTAGTTACTATAATTTAGTTGATTTCATAAGTCTGATTACTTAGATGTTTTTTCCAGATTACTAACCCCTTACCCCCAATATAGTTGTGTGTAGAATGTTCATTTCAGGCATAACATGGCCGCTGCACACTTGTTTGTTTATTTGTTTGGTGTGTGTGTGTGTGTATTCCACAGGCAAACATGGGTGTCCTGATCATCATTCTCCACCTTATTACCTTAAGACAGAATCTCTCCGTGAGTATGCAGCTGCCCTGGCAGCCAGCAAGTCAAGACAGTCTCCTGAGCCTGTCTACCCTAGCACCGGAGTTACAGGCCACATGATCACACCTGGCTTTTTACATGTGTGTTGCAACTTTGAACTCATGTTCATCTCTGTGCACAGAGAGTGCTCTCACCTCCTGAGCCATCTACCTAGCCTTTGGCACACTCTTGAACTTGCAGTTGTGATTATTTGCTTAAAATGTGCTTCTGATTAGGTCCACGAGTACTCTCATGAAGATGGCTGGCTGCTAGGCCTTGTCTCTCCCTGCCAATTTATTCAGTTAATGTTTGGCAAGAGAGGGAGAGATATTTCCTTCTTGCTGCAGCTACTAGTAAGGCACCCATGCTCTGGAGGCAGCCCTAATGAAACTCACTGGGGCACGCTCTTCTGGACATCACGGGTACTGCACACATGTGGTGCACTTGGAAGCAAACACTCAGGCATACAAAATAAATCTATTTGAAGAAAAAACAAGAGCATCCTAACATAGAAGCCCTAGGTGTATGTGGTCAGCTAGCACAAAGGTAAAACAGCTTTTTACATCTCAAGTGCTTAGAGTACTTTCCCCCAGTTCTACTTGTTCAGTTACAGAAAACTAGTCTGAGAGGTGGGAAACGAAAGCCTCCACCCCAAGAGGCCGCAGCAGAGCAGGCTATACCCGGACCAGGGTACAAAAAATTAGCCTGTGCCAGAGGTGGGGTATGTGGCTACCATCTGCCAAAAGGCTTGTGGAGATGCCTGAGTTAATTAATTTGGGCCTGGGTTAATAGACTTCTGTCTCATCCCTGTGAGGAATAATAGAGGCAGGGATCCCCTGAGGTCTTGGATCTTGTAGGGCTAAGGTATCCTGGGGCCCTTGGTAGACATTTCTTGGCTCTTCCCTGTCTCATTTCCACCTGTCCCTCCACCTCTATGCTCCTATGCAGCTCACCACACAGCCTCTGGCTCACAGAGTATGCACAAGTGAAGAAGGCAAGGTTGGTAGGCCTGCCCAGAGGGGAGGCTGAGACAAAAAGCTTATTTGTGTGATTGTGTCACCTTTGTGAATAAGGGTTATCATTTCTTCTGCTGGTAACAACTTGATCCCTCTCAAGAAGGAGAACTGGTGTGAATGAGTTTTAGAAAATGATGTTAGGGCTGGAGAGATGGCTCAGTGGTTAAGAGAACTGACTGCTCTTCCAGAGGTTCTGAGTTCAATCCTAACAAACACATGGTGGCTCACAACCATTTGTAATGAGGATCTGATGCACTCTCCTAGTATGTCCAAAGAAAGTGACAGAATACTCATATACATTAAATAAATAAATAAATAAATAAATAAATCTTTAAAAAAGAAAATGACTTTAATCATCCACTCCTGAGTGGGGCAAAGTCACGCTTTTCTTCCACAAAGTATTTATTTTTGGAGACCTGGTTTTACTGTAGCCCAAGCTGGCCTCAGACTCATGGCAGTCCTGTTTGAGCCTCTCTGGTGACCGTCCCAGCTATGGGTCACCATCCCAGCCTGAGCAGTCTTAAAGCAGCACAGGCCATCTCACTCATCACTGATATGTTCCTGGTGCCATTTATGTGCCCTAGCCCACCCAGACTCTCACAGTGAGTCTCTGTCCCATCCTGGGCTGTGCCGTGCCGGCTGCTTGAAGCCAAGATGGCATTCCTCTGCTCTACGGTATGGCTTGGCTTTCTGATAGATGGGGAAGTCTCCATAGGTCACAGCTATTGGACTGGCCCTATAAGTCCCTGTGTGTACTTCCTTCTCATGTTCCTCCCGCTGGTTATCCTCTTTAACCTTAGCATCTTGATGGTGCAGCTCTACCTCCTGGCCTTGTTTATCGCTAGGGGCAATTCTAAATTCAGCAATATGGTCAAGGATTGTCACTGCCGGCCTTTTCACCAATACCTGAGTTTTTAGATTCTTCAGATTTCGCATTCACCGTAGCATACAAGTATTCTTACAGATGGGCCATTAAGGTCCCAGGACACTACATGTGAGTTAATGATCGGGTTCAAATGACTGCTAATCCTGAACCACCTGACCAAGTCATGTGGCCTTCCCGTATGGAGAGGATACAGAAGCCAGCCTGAACAGCATTGCTTCAGTGTTTGCAGTCCCTTTGCCATTCTGGGCAGGAGAAGGCAGGGAAACATGGTGAGGGGGCAATGGCTTCTTGATATGTCATCAGTAATAATTTTTGTGTTCTTAGTAATTTATGATGGAGAAAGAATAAAAGGAAACTTCCTAGAAAACTGGTTTTGAAAGAGTGTCTCTTTCTTTTAGGACACGATGGAATTCATACGAAGCTTTCAGTCAGAAGCCCCTCTGAAGAGAGGTGTTGTCTCAGCCCAAGATGCTTCCCTTCAGGAACGAGTGTTAGCTCAGGTAGATGCTGCTGCCCTGAAGGTTCCTAACTGGGGGCCCAGGATTGGAAATGTATTTCTCTCTTTGTTTAAACAGGGAAATAGGTTTCAATGAAAACTTCTGTACCTTCTTACTCCAAATGAAAGATGTACACACAGTATTCGTTGTATTACTAAATTCTAGCCTCATCTTTTGAGTGTAGACACTGGTTTCCTCTTTCACACCTAGTTGCGAGCTGCCCTGTATGGTATTCATGACATCTTCTTTGTGATGGATGCAGCTGAGAGAATGTCAATTCTCCATCATGATCGAGAAGCCCGCAAAGAGAAACTGCTCCGGCAAATGGTATGTACGCCATGCCTCTTTCTGCCAGAGAGGCGTTTCTGAGCCTGGGTGATGGAGGTTCCATGGCATTCCCAGCAGCTCCGAAGCTCGATGGGCCCCAGGGTTCTCAGCACCACTGAGCTGTGTAGGGAGCTCCCCAGGAACTGCACAGTGACTGAATCTTGTACTGTGGTGGGATTGGATCTGAGGTCTGAAACCTTGGATGTTTTGTTCTGGTAGCTCATAGGAAACTGCCAACTGCTCCTGATTGAGTTTTCTTATCACTTTCATACAGATTTTGTCGCTTTTGAAGTCTGAAAAGTGGTTCCAAACTAATTTAGAACACTGCTGGCTGGCAACCACACACAAAAGTATAAATAATAGTAATTTTAACAGTGCTTAAAATCCAGATTACTTAAAAACATTAGCTAAGCACCTGGCTGTGGTGGCACACATCTTTAATTCTAGGAATCAGGAAGCAGAAGTAGGCAGATCTCTCTGAGTTCAAGGCCAGCCTGGTTGATCTAGACAGCTTCAGAACAGCCAGACCTACATAGAGAAAGGTGTGTGGTGCCACCGCCTGGCTCTGGATTGTTTTATGTTGTAACACAGTGAGATTGCTACCAGACCAGTTGGCCTGATGCTCCTTTTGTACTTGAAGGATAAGATGAAAAGTCCACGAGTGGCGCTTTCAGTGGCAACACAGAAGTCCCTCGACAGGAAGAAGTTCATGAAGTAAGTTTTGTTTGTCACTTTATTACCAGCCAGGTAATTTTAGTTATCAGCCAATCTGTTCCAGTAGGAAGTAAACAGGGACTGGGTAAATGGCTCAGTGGGTAAGTGTGCTGGCTGCTTTTGCAAAGGACCAGGGTTTTATTCAACAGATGTCCTCTTCTGGTCTCCATAGAAACCGCATACACATTCTACACTCACATGTGTTTAGGCAAAATACTCATATGCATAAAGTAAAAATTAAAATTAGAAATAACAATTCGCTCACTCTTCTGTTTTCTACAGCTGAGCTAATAGAAATCCCTCTTTCTTGCTCTTTCTTTTTAAAGACACTACATAGCCTTTGCTACCTGCAACATGCTATAGCCTAATTTGGGATTAAAGGTGTCTGCCACCATGCTGGGTAGAAATTCTTCTTTAGATATAGAAATTTATTGAAATGATTTATCATTTGATAAATTATAAATTATTATCAACAATCAGTTGTCAAACAATCTCAATAGTTCTTATTTTTTAATATTTAATTATTTCACCATTTGAATAAATTCCCCCTGATATCTGAAAGATATCCCAGGGTAAAAGCTCAAGAGGAAGTATATTTTAGTAACTATCATTTAGAAACTTAAGTTTTTTGTTTTATGTGTATGAATGTTTTGCCAGCATGTAGATTTGTTCACCGTGTGTACACATGGTTTCCACAGAATCCAGAAAGGGCTTTGGATCCCTTGGAACTGGAGTTACGGACAGTTGTGAGCCTCTGGCAGCCCAGTCTAGGTCCTCTGGAAGAGCAGCAGCGCTCTCAGGCTCGGAGCCGTCTCTTTTCTCTATGCTGGTTTTCACTATGCTCAGCACAAGCCTTTAGAAGGCCCTCATGTCTCAGTGCTCTTCTGTCATTTGAAAGCCTGTTCTCTCCCTTCTCAAACAAACATTATCCTTGTCTTTATATTGTGCTAGAGTTGCTGAAATGGGAATGCCAAATAAGAAGTTCCTGCTTAAGCAAAACCCTTCAGAAACAAGGTAAGAAAAATCACTTCATCCTAGTGAGAAGCCTTGTTTTTTATTTTTAAAGAAAATTTTATACCTAAAGCTTAATTGTTTTAAAAAAATAAAAAGCAACTTTGCTGTGTGTTAATAGGCTGAGCTGGAGGAGCTAAGGCTCAGCACTTACATTAATGTATGGTCCTATTCCTGGGCACATGTGGGTCAGGTCCGAGGGTCCTGGCACTGTTTGTAGGACAGGCCATTTCTGGCAGAAATTTCAGACTACCAGGGCATCTTCAGTACTTGTTTAAAGACCTCAGGACACCGGCTTTCTGGTTCATACAGTTTGTCTTTCCCTCTTGTAAAATGAGTGTTTTGTCTCATGTTTGAGAAGTTGGCATTTGTAAGGCATATCAGAAAATTCTTTAAAGGCACAGGGATTGCATGTGTTGGCTATTGCTTTCCTGATGAAAACCTGAGGTCTGAGCTCATGGTGAGCCAAGTGTAAGCCCCTTCCTAGTGCTTTAGTCAGTCAGCCCCTCCAGCACAAATGGCTTCTAACCTCACCATTGTCACCTTTTACCCGTTGAGAGAAAGGAAAAGTGGAATTTGTCTTTGGAATTAATTTTGCATTTAATTTGTCAACAGAATCCTTCAGCCAAACCAAGGACAGAATGCACCAGTTCATAGGCTACTTAGTAGACAAGGGTAAGAATGCCATACATGGGATGTGAAAGTATTCAAGCCAAGATCAGTACAAGATCTACTGTCTGCTGTACTGTGTATGTCAAGGTCCGATTTGTGTGCAGACAGCCCGAGAGCTGCGCTGCTGTGTAAATCTCTTAGTCATCATCCGGCGTGGGCATGCTTTTAGTTCTCATTTCATACCATCCTACTCATTATATGTTTTAATATAAGCTTCTTCATCAAGTAAGTTTAGCCTCACCAATGATTCTCCAACCAAGTGTGAAGCAGGAGTCTGGTCTCCTGTGGGAACACAAGTGCAGCTCTCCTGACGGCTGGGTGCGTGTGCGGGATTTCAGTTCTTCTCAAGCTTATGCTTTGAGTAGTTGATGCTGTGTGCTTGTTTTCTCTGAAGTGCAGACCTTCATGCAAGTGACTGATTAACCTTTTTATATTCAATTAGAACCCCTAAGACACCAGTGAAGGGGGTTGTGCAAAATAGACAGAAGCCTTCACAGAGCAGAGTGCCTAACAGAGCGCCTGAGGCAGGTGTGTAGCAATCAATTCCTGGAGCCCATTCACAAGGGGCGAGCACAGTCCGCCTGACTCGGGTGTCACAGTGGGACACACAGTCTTCCTTGCCACCGTAGTGTTGGTGTATTCACAGTCTTCCTGTTGGTGACCGTTGTCTTAGTGTTTTGTGGAGGCCAGGAAATCCTAGGAGTTAGGCTACCTGTCTTAATGACTAGGCATTTTGTGGGAAACTCTGCTTTTAATTTGGAAAGTTTTGTAGAATTATCCAGGCTTACTTAGAATCCTTATATATGAGTAGAAATGGTCATCTCATATCTCATGTGGGTCTGAGCCCTGTGGCAGTGTATTAGCCACAGTTCTGAGTCTGTGCAAGGCCGCAGGATCCACAGTGAATATGCCAGGTGTATGGGAGGGAGCCTGAGCTTCCCTCTGTAAGAAGTCTGAGCCAAATCTCCTTATACTTATCATTATTCAAGGGTGAAATGGAAACCTGTTGGAATATTCAATTTAAGGTGGCAAGAAAGACAGATTCAGTTTTGAGCTTAGTCAAAACTCTTACCAAATGCTTTAACATTTGTTGGTATTTTGGTTAAGACATTTTGATTATGCTCACTGGATTATGCAGCCCATTAAAAACACTTTACAATGCTATGCTTTCAACTGCTGCTTTCGGACACTCACAGGCAGCCATATTAATCCCCAAGCGATGGAGGAAAGCTTGACTTAATGCTAGTCTCTCCACTAATAAACTATTAGGCAATGTTTGTAACCACATGAATGAGTGATTTCCTCCAAGTTAGACAAAGAAGAAGCAGTGTTACATCCAGAGATTTTGTTACCGTTCCTTTAGTCTTTCGTGTTATTACTAGTCATTCACATAGATTCTACAGGGAACAAGCTGTCAGGAAATGTGAGATCATTATAGACCTTTTGCATGAATGCTGTGCACATAGTTTGTAATGTCACATGTATCTAGGATATTTTACAGGGTTTTCTTTTGAAATAATTGAATGACAATCATTGAAGTTGTTTGAAAGTCGGATCCTACTTGCTTTAGAGACAGTCAATCAGCTTTGTAAGAAGTCAGACCAATCAGCAGCTCTGTTGCTTGTGACATTATGGGTGTGTTAGGATGTTTTCAGTTCTCATGTGAGTGTTGCAGGCTGCGGTTACTCTTAGGTGGCTGGACAATCATTGTGGAGTAAGTACTGTTCTGCCCAATAGCATCAGTTTGCTGCAGTGACTACTTTCCATGTTTTTTTCCTCATGCATTTCATCTCCATGATTTGTCACTTGTGAGTCTCTAAGCAAGGAGGCAAGTGCTCTTTCCACTGAGTAATTGACACTATAGGCAGGAAATTGCCACAGTTAATAATGTGTAATGGAACTCAGTTTTATAGCTATTAAGTTTAATTGCATTGCAGTACAATTAGTAATATAAATATAATCAATGTGCATATTTTACCTTTCTAAACAAGCAAAATGCCTTTTATTAATGTATGAATGTATAGACTATGAAAGCTCAGAATTCTTAGTTTTTTGTAAATTTTAGATAAATGGAGAATTTGACATAGTAACTAAAATGCTAATTATCAGTCCATCATTGCTCTCTTTTTTTTAAACTTTTATTGCATTATGATGAGAAAAGTTACATGATTTCAATTTATCTGAATTTGTTAACATTTAAAAACATATTTTAAGTAAATAGAATTAAATCACATTCTTGTTTCCCCCATTATTGCTCTTTACAAAGTCACCTTACCCTGGCATACTTCTAATGTCTTGGGTTATGTTTTAAGTAAATTTGAAATTATGGCTTGATTTGGTCTACATGAGTATTAAGTATTTTATTAGTAATTGATTTATTTAAAAACTTTGTTTTTATATGAGAGAGAATCTCACTTTATAGCCCAGGTTGGCTTTGAACTTATAATTTTTATTTTATTTATTTATTTTTTTTTGGTGTTTTTGAGACAGGGTTTCTCTTGTGTAGTCTTGGCTGTCCTGGAACTCACTCTGTAGACCAAGCTGGCCTCGAACTCAGAAATCCGCCTGCCACTGCCTCCCAAGTGCTGGGATCAAAGGCGTGCGCCACCACTGCCCAGCTGAACTTTTACTCTTCTGAGACAGCCTCTGCATGAATGGTCGAAGTTAGCACTCCTAGTTCCGAACACTGGTTTTTGTCATGGTCAGATAGCATTCTTGGAGGCTGAATTTTCAAGTGCCTAAGGATGCTGCACAGCATAAATATAGTTTCTACAAATTTTCAGTCTCGGAACCTATGCTGGAAATATTTTGTGTATGTTAGAGCGGACATGCAGCAGGTCTGGAAACCACTGAGCAGAGCAGAGCAGAGCAGGAACTGATGGAACAGAACAAGAGAGGGAGGTGAGGTCAGCTGGGTTCTCAGGGTCTCCAGCTCCAGCTGTCAGCTGAGGCAGCTGATTGCTGATGCTGTGTGCCAGTTTCTACCTCAGGATCGAGTTTAACAACATCCATCGCTTAGCCCATGCCTAGTAACTTACTAAATTATATCACAGACCCTTTCTAACCTTGAGAAGTAATAATTTTGCTCTATTTTTAGGAGCATATGCAGGAAAAATCCAAAGAAAGCGGCCAAATGTTGCGACAATTTAAGAAGACAGCACTCGCTGGGCTGAAGCCGGGGAGCAGGGCTGCTGCCACCCACATTCCACTCTAGTCGGGGCTTCTGACTTAGCCCTGGACTCTGCAGCAAAGGGACAGCAAGGGCTGAGCATTGTCCTGTATAATCTCAGCTTGGAGAATCCCTGCCTCATTTCCTATGAATATTGTTTGGATAAAAATGATTAGTATTTAGTAATTGTCTTGTTTCTGAGCTTAGCCTATATAAACATATTGTATGTGCCCAGAGGTCTACAGTCACCCTTTTTTATAAACATAAAAAGACATTTAGACTTATTTTTACAAATTATTGGAAAGATATCACCAATTGTAAATTAGCCCTAAAACCTAAATTTCATTCATGACTATATACTAATTGCTGAATTTGAGAAACAAATTAGATACTGTTGTATTCAAAAGGAAATTATTGCAGAAATACCCACTTTTCTAATTTTAAACACCCAGAATCCCATATCCTTTGACTTGCATTGTAGCTACCTAGAATGAAACACTTGCCTTGCAAAATCCCAAATAAGAAGTGACTGGGCGGGG
>NW_022196904.1:107698377-107723690 GCF_008632895.1 Mastomys coucha
TAGTTGTTTTACAGAAATGTTAGGTTTTGTGTGTGTTACTATTAGGTATACGTCGGCTAGATTATACTCACTATTCTGGAAGGTGGCAAGTTTAGAGATGATAGCACAATTTTCATGAACCTAGCACTTGGGCATGCACTGTGATGGGGCAGCGGAGCGCATGTGGCTAGTTCTAGTTAGTCTATGTTGTTTGTTTCTTCAGTCTTCTTTTTCTAGCATGCTTTACATAGGAGAGAATAAAGGGCTATTTAATAAGCAACCCGGATCTCAGATAACATAGTAATACTGTCTAGTTTAAAACCTGCAGTAAAGGTACTCAGATTTATGGCTTTCATGACTAACATTAAACACATCAACAATATACCAAGAAAACATGATTTTATGAAACAGAATGTCACTTACCATATAATTCCAAAAAGGGCTTTGTGCTTCTTACGTGACATTGGGGTTGTGTATATTTGAACCTTACAACTTGAATTTTAAAGATAGTAGTATTTTGAAGATGCAGCCTATGTGTTCTTAATAACCTTTTTAGGAATATGGAGAGAAAGATTGCTTTCCTGATTTTCTTCCATCTGAGATTTGACTTTTATGCCCAGCCAGAAGTTACAAAATAATGACCCACTCTGGGTATAAACTTGATTTCCTTTGTTGAGACTTACCATTCATTGAAGACAAAAAGAAGACAGTCAAAAAAGGTCCAGGTTACAAAGCTGGACGCACAGGCAAGGTATACCACGTCTTACCTTTCAAGTATGATAAACTGCTTTATCATTCCAAACACTCAGGACTCCACGTGTATCATTGTGGGCTCTTCAGTAGGAAGAGGAGCTAAAAGTTTGTGTATATTAATATGAATTAGCTAACATGAACTATGTTTTGGAAAGTTACAACTACTTTTAGATTAAGGATGAGAAACTGGATTGTTTTTGATTTCATGGTAAAAGTTTGTGTGCTTTACATTTGAATGTTCACAATTTTCTCTCAGAAAAGTGCCAGACACTGTTTTGTGCTTTTGAAGAAGTTTTATTTATATGCATTATTTTTATTGTTGTTTTTACTTTTGATTGGAATGTCTGTTGTGAACTGTATTTATTTTTATACTTTGATTTTCACTAGTTTTGCTTCTACATAAAAGGCAAAATAAACTTTTCATCCTAAAGGAAATCTTGTTGGATCTTTTTTAGCCAAGTGACTCAACTGAAGAACATGTGGCCAAAACAGTGACTCAGGTGACATGTTTACAACTTGAGCCCCAGGATAGGCATATGCCATTGTTTCACAGGAAGCCTGCCTGTCTGCTGCTACAGTGGATAATGTCCTCGCTTCTTAGGAGTGAGGCACCAGCCAAGAACAGTGGAGAGGCAGAGGACAGAGGGAATGCTCAAGTGGCTCTCACAGTGACACCTTTCACATTGGGGGGCTAATGTCACCTCCTAGTAGCTAGCTGCCAACTCTTGCTGGGATGTTTCATTTGGCTATCTGCAAGGAAATGGCTGGAAATCACTGATGCTATGATGTATCAAATTTTAAGAATGAAGGACTGGTTCCATCAGAAGTCCGTGTCCCATGAGCAACTTCCAGTCTGTGCTCAACTCTCCGTGAAAGGCAACAGTTCTAAAAGATGAGTAGGGCTGCTGCTGTTGGGAGAGCGCTTGCCTAGGGCCCTAGGGTTTCTATCGCTGACATGAAACACCATAACCAAAAAGCAAGTTGGGGAGGAAAGGGTTTGTTTATTCTGCTTATACTTCCACATCACTTCATCATCCAAGGGATTCAGGACAAAACTCAAACAGGGCCAGAACCTGGACACAGGAACTGACAAAGAGGTCATGGAGGAGTGCCTTTGCTCAGCCAGCTTTCTTATAGAACCTAGGACTACCAGCCCAGGGGTGTGGTATCTCCCATGATGGGCTGGGCACTCTCCCAGCCTGATCAAGTTCTAAAAACAAAGATCTTGGGATAGAATGTAGTGCAGCCTCTTCTTTAATAACTGTAACAACAGCCCTAAGAGTTGTGTCAGACCTGTCATATATCAGCTAAAAATAAGTTTAAGACCAGAGAGATAAGATGGCTCAGTTAAGAGCATTCGTCTTCTTCCAGAGGACCCAGTTTGATTTTCAGCACCCACATGGTGGCCTCCCAATTATGCAGTTCCAGGGGATCCTGTAATCCTTTTCTGGCCTCCACAGGTACATGGTGCAGCATCATACATGCAGGAAAAATGCCAATTCATATAAACAGATTTAAAAATTGGATTTGGGGAGCTATCTGCATAAAGTGCTTGCTGTGCAAGCATGAAGACTTTCCAGATCCCTGGTGCCTGTGTCAAAATGGCAAACGGTGTGCACTTGCAACCCGAATGCGTGGGTGGGGTCGACAGGCTTGACGGCCAGCCAGTCACACAGCTTCAAATTCAAGGAAAGAGAGACAGAGACACAAACAGAGACAGAGACAGAGAGACACACTCAGAGAGAAAGGCTATCTCAAAATTCAAGTTGGAGAGCAATAAAGGAAAATAATAGATATTGGCTTCTGGCCTCCATATGCTCGTGCATGGGCAATTACACATGTGCACATGCCACAAACATACAATTAGAAGCTGAGTGCAGTGTCCCATACCAACAACCCTAACACCTAGAAAGAAGGCTAAGGCAGAGGATTCAATACATTCAGGCCAGCTGGGATTACAAAGTGAAACCATTTCTAACGATAATGTAAGCTAACAAATAAAATGCTTCCATTTAAAATTCTGCTCTCTACCCTCGGTGTTTTTCTATGGCCCTCAATTCTCCAGTTTCTTTAAAAGAATTTTTTTTTAGACATAATTATTTGATGTATATGAGTGTTTTGCCTGTGTGTCTCTATGCCACATGTACCTGTGTAGGCCAGATAATCCCCTGGGACTGGAGATACAGAGGGTTGTGAGCTATCCTGTGGGTGCTGGAAATCAAATCTGGGTCTTGTGGAAGAACAGCAAGTGCTTACCAGATAATGCATTTCTCTAGCCCAGATTTTCCAGTTCCTCGGGGACACTGACACAGAGGCCACAAAACCATGGTCTTAGACTGTGGTTGGAAGAACGCATTAGTTAGCTATTCTTTCCAGAAATGTAGCCTGTTTTACGATGGTTCCCCATCATTTATTTTATACACAAGATGGGATGGGTTTGCCAAATGTACTACTACTCCTCTGCCTTTAGTGCCTCGTGGTTACCTCTCACCACCAAAACTGCTACCATTCTTTCAAAGGAACCACCAACAGTAGTGTCCCCTAGAAATGTCCACACAACTATCCCAGAGCCACTGTTTTACAGTCCCCAGGCAAGAGGCAAGTGGCATGCCCATTTAAAGTAGATGCCCTGCTCTGTTAATAGACCAGAGTCAGCGCTACAAGAGCAAAGGCAAACGAAGACCTGTTTTGCCTGCCTCATTAACCACAGCTTCTGAGGGTTGCCCGGAGACAGGGATTTTTTGTTTTGTTTTGTTTTTTGTTTTTGTTGTTGTTTTTTGTTTGTTTGTTTTTTTCCAGACAGGGTTTCTCTGTGTAGCCCTGGCTGTCCTGGAACTCACTCTGTAGACCAGGCCGGCCTCGAACTCAGAAATCCGCCTGTCTCTGCCTCCCAAGTGCTGGGACTAAAGGCGTGCATCACCACCGCCTGGGAAACAAGGATTTTATGATACCCTCCTGTCATCTTACCAGTTACCTCAGTTTCACAGAGGAAGAAACTGGGACTCTGAAAACCTCAGTCCTAGTTGAAGTATTTTCAGTTGCCTTTTCCAGAACGCATAAGAAGATGATGCTCTTCCCATCAGGAAGTGCACTTGGAAGTAGAACCGGGATGGGCTGAGTAGACTGGTAATTTCCCAGTCTAAATCCATTCTTTTTGAGTTAGAGTTTGAATCCCAAGCTCAGGCACACACTAGCTACGAGTTCCAGTTTTCCAAAAACAAGTGATTAACGACAGGTACTCCAGAGGTTTCTATTGAGAAGGAAGTGGGCAAAGTGCGTTGCGCGCAGTCACCTGTTAATACACTATCCTGATTCATTCATAAGGGGTTGGGGATAGGGGGTGGGCGGACACAAAACAGGAGCGCCCAAGTTCTGTGAAGATTGCTTGCTCGTATTCGGACGTATATTGTCAGTAGTGGGGAAAAATGTCCAAAGTGTTCATCCCTACAAAGTACGCCAAATAGCGAATTAGATGAGCTTCAGAATCATTTGTGTCTGGCCCTCAGCAGGGATGGATGTGTGCACTCCTATTTGTCACTAGAGGGCGCAGGAGGGCCAAGCAGCCAGTGAGTCCTACCTCTTACAAGCCTGGGGACGCGATATGTGTGTGTGTGTGTGTGTGTGTGTGTGTGTGTGTCTGAGGGTAATGACATCTAGTGCCAAGCGAAGAAAGGACTAACATCTGTTCGTTATCCACTGACCTCCGTGCACTGTCACACATCTACGTAATACGAATGTGATTTAAGCCAGTCGTGGTGATGCAGGCCTTTAATCTCATCACTCGGGAGGCAGAGGCAAATGGATTTCTATTAACAAAATAAAACAAAAAGTCAAATCAAGGCCGATGACGGAGCTGGGATTTTGCCGGGACATTGCTCGACACAAACGTGGAGGATAGGAAGCCGGAGGAAGTTGCCCCTCACAATCATGGCGGATGACGGAGCCGAGGATCTTCAGAGCGGAAGCTGCCCTTCACAATCATGGCGGCTGGGGCGGGGCCGAGCTTCCCTGGACTTGAGAAAAGGGGCTGGACACGGAAAACAGGCGATCATGTGATTGGGAAGATGGCTGTCTTTCCTTGGTAAGGAAGAACCGGCTAGTGGGCTTCGGGGAGGGGCTGCTCTTACCTGCTCTCTATGGGGGTGGGCAATCGTCCCTGTTGGAATCCGTGGCCTCCATCCCCGCCCGGGTTGTCAGGACTACAGCAGAGCAGAACCGCTGTCAGTACTATGCTCCTCTCCTCGGTTCCGCAGCTCCTTCACTCAAACTTACTCCATGCAAGGTTTCCGCCTCCTTGGGAGAAGTTGGCACGCCTGGGAGTTCTGGGGAAGGGGATGAACTCGCCCGGAGTCTGCACCTGGAGACCTGGTCGCTTGTTCCTTGAGCTCCTTAGCCCACCTGAAGGAGATTAGCTTTTCCCATCTGTAAAATGAGGCCATTCACCCTACTCTGTGTAGAACTCTCAGATGTGCTTCTTTGCCTTAGCGAGCGGTCAGTGTAGTAGAACATAGAAGAGATGGGACAGGCCCAGAGGAGAGAGAGGGCAGTCAGTTAACTCCGCTGGCAGCCTGGGTAGACTGCTGAGAAGAGCCTTCTATTGACTCTTCCAGGATGCATAGGAACTCACTAAGCAGGAAGGAATAGTGTGCACCCAAGTGACTGGCATATGGGCCTTTTTGTGCGTAGAAGTGAGGTGATCTTTAGGTTGCAGCAAGAACCCACACGGAATAAGCAGAGATAATGAAGTTGGGGATTGGAGACCTTGCATCTCAGGGACTGATTTTCTGGCTTTTCTCTTCAAATCATGGGAGGTAGTTTACAATGCCTACATTTGAGCATGAAAGAAATTTGTAGCGCTAGGCCTTGAACATAGCCAACACCAACCCTCTGGCTTTATTTTGTCCTGACATTTTACTTCACTCTATCTTGCAGACTCTTAAGAGACCACTTCAGGACACAGCCCATCAGCGTGGTGCTTTGGGCCTCTTAGATCACACCATGGGATTCCCTCACCTGCTTGTGCTTGTTTAACCTTTGATATTTTCCTAATACATACCGATGAGACCACAGCACTGCTAGTGCCTATGCTCTTTGTAGTCTTCTCTCTCCAGCAAACACAAAACATTTCTGTGTGGGATTGCATGTTCATCTTTCAGGTTTGCCCACTGACTTCATATTCCTTAATGAGAGAGACAGAATTGTGTCCGTCTTCTTTCCAGTAATTGTTCCTGTTGATGGATGAGGGAGCTGAGTGTGCCCATGGGAAGTGTGCCTCTGCTCCAGAGATCGCATTTCTCTTTCTTTCATTCTTTTTTCTTTTTCTTTTTTTCTTTTTGGTTTTTTGAGACAGGGTTTCTCTGTGTAGCTCTGGCTGTCCAGGAACTCACCAGGCTGGCCTCCTCGAACTCAGAAATCCACCTGCCTCTGCCTCCCAATTGCTGGGATTAAAGGCATATGCCAACACTGCTTGGCTTTCTTTTTTCTTTTTCTTTCTTTCTTTCTTCCTTCCTTCCTTCCTTCCTTCCTTTCTTTCTTTCTTTCTTTTTTTTTGAGATCGCATTTTTCAAGGGATGTCCTAAATGTTTAGCATTAGCACCGTATTTAATACTCTAAGACCGCTTTTCATTTGAGAACATGGGATTCGAGTTGACCTAAAGTCATGCAGCCCGCCGGGTGAATTCTAGGGACCTGGATCTTGGAATTTGCTCTTTCCCTAAAGGAGGGAAAGTAGAGATGGGACTTGACTATGTAACCAGGAAAAACTGTTCTGGGGTGTATGAATACGACCTATATTTTTGTTAGTGAAAAAGTCTGACTTGTGGCAACTGTTGAGATAGTAAGGTTGAGTGATGGTGAGGCTACGATACCGGAGCGCACTGTAGGAGAGAGGGTGGGCTTGGCTGCACATACAGTGAAGGGGACAGAGTAGCAGAGGGCCACCAGAAGCAGGTAGGAAGTTACTAAGAGAGAATTGTGGGTAAAGCCACCTGAGGGGTTCTCCCTGAAGGGAGGCCTAGTGACCAGATCTGTGTGCTGGGGGGACTCTGAAGAGACGACATTTCTCTTTCCTTCCTCATGTGTGCGTGGCCTATCATCCAGACCCCTCGTGTGCTGAGGTTTCCCTCTGTGATGATGTTCTTCCTCCTCTGTCGGGTGCTCTGGCTCCTCTTTCTCATTGTCCTGTTCACTGAGCCTTCCTCTTTATCAGTTCCCAGCTGATAAAGTTACCTTTGCCCTCTCCTTTTCTCTAGTTGCCTCCTGTCTTTTGCAAATGCCCAGCCTGGACTTTTTCTTGCATCTCAGAAGCTTATTCTTCTGGGGCTTCTCCTCCAAGCCCTGGCTGTGAATCCTGGGCCCTGCCATGTCTGTCCAGCACCAGGAGGTCCCCTGATCCCTGCTGTATCTACATGTCCTGCTCCAGGGGGGTCCCCTGAGCCCTGCTATGTCTGTCCAGCTCTGGGAGGTTTGCTCCAAGCTATGGCTGGCTGCCTGGCCTCCCAGCAGCCACCTGCCCTTTGCTTGGTTCACAGCACCAGTCCAACACTGTGGAAACAGGCTGGGGAAACTGGGCTCCTCTTAGTAAGCTCCCCTGTGCACTGGATCTGGCCACACACATCCAGGATTTGTTGGCAGAGTTTGTACCTTCAGACAGCTTGAAAATTGTTTTTATAGCTTAGTTGGTAGAGTCCTCACCCGGCACAAAAGTTTTGGGTTTCATCCCTAGCCTGGGCTAAATGGGATGTGATAGAGCATGCCAGTTATTATAAAACGTGGAAGGTGGAATTTTGTGAAGATTGAGTTCAAAGTCATGTTCAACTGCCTAGTGAGTTTCAGGCTAGCCTGGGCCACATAGTGATTTCAAATAAACAATGAAATGATTTTTATGTTTTTTACTTAATGATTTATATTATTCTTGGTAGCAACATATGTGCTCCAAGTTGATCCCTGTCAGTGGAGTCTAGATAACACTTTAGGTCTCAGTCACCCATCTGGTGTCACCTTGTTACCTTTCTGATTTGCCAAGTGTCTTGCTTGTTCACAGGCACTCCCGGAACAGGAACTACAAGGCGGAGCTGGCATCTTGCAGGTTGGAGACAGTGCCCCTGGAGTGTGGGGACTACCACCCACTGAAGCCCATCACTGTGAGTCCTGTACAGGCTCCCTTCAGCAGGCCCAGTCCCTCGGTGCTCGTGGCAACCGCTTACGCATATGTCAATCAACCCCTCTCATTAGGTTAACTTCCTGTCACCCTCTGCACTCCCACCTTCTCCTGTCCTTGAAGTTGTTGTGGGGAGAGGGTGAGAACTCCTGATTTGGAAGCTTCTTGATCTTTACCAGTAGGAGTCACTCTGGCCACCTGGGGCAGGTAGAGAAGGGGTGGGCATGGGATAGAGTGGTGAGTTGGGCTGCCCCAAAGAGCATCTTAGACTGGTCAGTAAAGTAAGAGCTGACAAGAGACTTGCTGGTCCCCCCTACCCCAACCCCACACCGTGTTAGCACTCACTAAAAGTACAGCTGCCCCTTGTCACTTGGTGTCCTGGAGAGCCTGGCTTCAGGTACCAAACCCTCCCAAGGTTCTGATATAAAACTTATATATAACCTACATACAGCCTGCCATGTGCTTTATATTACATGTGCACCAGGTGTGGTGGTGCAAGCCTGTCGTCTTCACACTTAGGAGGTGAGGGCAGGAGGGGCAAGAGTTCAAGGTTAGCCCTGGCTATGTGAAGCTGTCTCAAAATAAATGATAAATAAAAAAAAAAAAAAAATGCAGTGCCTGTGTAACTCATAATAGGCAGTACTGTGTCACCACCATGTCAAGAGCTGTTACACTATGTTTAAGGAATGACAGTCTGCATGTCCGATGCAGTTTTAGGTTTTTATTAGTTAGGTGTTCTATTACTGAGCCACACCCCAAGACAAACGTTGAGATTTTTATTGAACACTCAGTCATAGAACCTGGTTCGGTGATCCTGGTTCATGATCCTACCAGGACCATTGCCACCAGGCAGATGACATGGCGACCTTGTTAGAAAGCAGATTCCCAGGGCTGGAGCAATGACTTCACAGTTGAACACTTGCTGCTCTAGCAGAGCTCCCAGGTTCAGGATCCACTCACAAGCCAATGGAAAAGAGCCCCGTGGTGGCTCTCTGGCTGCATGCTGAGCACTAGGCTAGTCTGGACTAGCTAGTGAGGGCCTGACTTAGTAACAAGCAAACAACCAAACCAGAGAATGTAGTTACACGTAACTGTTTCATTTTTTATTTTTTGGTTTTTCGAGACAAGGTTTCTCTGTGTAGTCCTGGCTGTCCCGGAACTCACTCTGTAGACCAGGCTGGCCTCTAACTCAGAAATCCGACTGCCTCTGCCTCCCAAGTGCTGGGACTAAAGGCGTGCGCCACCACCGCCCGGCAACTTAACTGTTTCAATGGAAAAGAAGTCTTGTCTACATTCTCAGTCTGCCACCAGCTGTGTGGCTGGTCTGCAGGTTGAGCAGTTTCTGCTCCTGCCCACCAACTGAGTGACCATCCGACTGATTCTGACAGTGTTCCAGACAGGAAAAGCCAGTATCTGTTGTGGTAAATATTTGGGGTTTCTACCCCATCTTAGATCATTTAGTTCCCTAATAAAAGACACAAAACCTTTATATTTGCTGGGCAGATATCAACCCTCTATGCTGTTTTATCTACTTCCCTGTCAGTAACCCTGAGATAGCACTCATGTTCTCTGCCTGGGCTGCTCCTACTCCAACAGGCTGGCCCTCATGGCTATGGGCTCATGATCTTGCTAGGCTGCTTCTTCCTTTTCCTCTAGTCTTTCCTCATGGTTCCTGCCTCAGACCAAAGCCTTGGTATCCAAGCTCTGCCTACCTCTCTTCTGCCCTGTTACAGGCTATCGACATCTTTATTAACCAATCATGGATAACTTGGAGGGCAAGGTTTATACAACCAAAGCTGGTATGTGTGAGGATTTTCTTGTCTTGGAGTAACCAGATCTTGGCTACAGAATTTAGCATTTGAGTACCAGCAGCATCAGACCAAGCCATTATAAGTATCCTCTTCTCTACTCAGAGTCCATACATAACGCACTATGACCCCCATATATCAGAAGCCAGCAAGCATTTCTCTAGCAGACACCAGCTTTGGGGATACTTTGGGTCTAACCTTACTTAGAGAGAGTTAGCACCAGACCCCACTTCAGTTACCAGGGCCAACTCCAGGGTATGCCCTGTCCTCAGACCTCCATGAGGTCTTGTCCTTTCTTGGGTTCTGTTAATTTGCTGAGGCAGTGCACAGAGCCTAAGAAAGCTCTCCCCACCGGCCAGCTGGAAGCAGGATCCTGGAGGAGATGTGTGGGGGATGACCTGGAGATTCTCCATCACCCCCATGTCATCTTCCCAGGCGTTCCCCAAGTGCCTTTGATAAGGGATTAAATGTGGGGGGAGGCTCTCAGTGGTCAAGTTGATTGCTTTTAACTCCATGGCTGGCTTTGTCCTCCCTGGAGGGTGGGAATGAGTCTGAAGTTCCTAGCACCTGGGCACGGCTGGTCTTTCTGGAGACCAGCTGCATTGTGGAGGCCATGGAGATACCAGGTCTTGCCAGTGTTTCACAGAATATAAGCATCACCTCTGCCACAAGTGACTGGTCAATCTAGCCTCCACAGCAAGATCAAGTGGCCTAGTTGATTGTCCCCTGACACAGTCAGTCAGATGACCTTCACTGCATCACTTTCTCCACAGGTCACTGAGTCAAAGACAAAGAAAGTGAGCCGGAAAGGGAGCACCTCATCCACGTCCTCCTCCTCTTCCAGCTCCGTGATTGATCCTCTGAGCAGCGTCCTCGATGGCACCGATCCCCTATCCATGTTTGCAGCCACCTCGGACCCGGCAGCCACAGTGACAGTCACAGTAAGGCAGCCTAGCCAGCAGCAGGCCTTGTGGGTGTCAGGCCTTTACCTGCAGGGATGGCAGTTTGAAGTCTCACCAGTGATGCCTTGTGGCATTCTGACTGTGAGAGTTCAGGACATCCAGATACCCAGAGGAATTTGATTAAGCATGTTGTCTGAGAGAGGCTGGGAGAGGTCGGTGAGGTCTCTCTCTATTTTTATTTTTATCTATTAATTAATTTTTTTTAAAGGAAGGGTTTCATGTAGTGCACACTAGACTATGGAGAATGACCTTGAACTTCTGATTCCTCGGCCTCTGCCTCCCAAGGGCTAGGTTTACTGGTAAGAGTCACCACTCCCAGTATGCTCCTTGCTGGAGACTGAACCCAAGGCCTTGTGCCTGCTAGGCGAGCACTCTACCAACTGAGCCACATCCCTGGCTCTTCAGCCTCTCCACCTTTTTCTTTTAAATTTTTTATTTGACAATATGTCTTAGACAACTTTTCTTATCGGGGCCTTGTCATTTTGCATAGCCGCATTATATTCCGATTCCTTTGTTGCTGCCCATGTTGTCTAGGGTGTCTGCTGATCTTGAAAAGACACCAACATCTCTTGAATATATACATCCCTCATGGCGCCCGTGTGCAGTGGTCTGTGCAGGGCCGAGTCCTAGAAAGCTCCCTGCTGGATGAAGGCAGTGGATGCATGCTGTTCTGAGTGCTGCCTCCGAGCCACCCCCTCAGAGGCTTAGTGGTCTGTATTCCTGCCAGCAGTGCTGAGTCTCACCTATTTCCTTGATTGAATATTAAAGTTATTTTAATTTTCCACTATTCGGATTGTTGGGAAACATTTCTTTCTCAGTGTGCTTTACAAAACTTTTTAAGATGTATTTTATGTGCATGACTGTTGTGTCTGCATGTGTATATATACACTGGACGCATGCATGTGGAGATCGGAGGAGGGCATTATCTACTGGAACTAAGTTACAGATGGTTGTGAGCTGCCCCATGGGTGCTCGGCAAGAGCAGTAACTGCTCTTAACCACTGTGTCACCTGTATTTCAATTGAAGAAATTTTATTTTGCATGTGTGTTGTGTTTGCATGTGTGTGGGGGATGTGGGTGTACCTTCTTGTACTTGGAGGTCAGAGGCTGACACCAGGTGTCTTTCTGGATTGTTCTCCACCTTACATGTTGATATGTTGAGGAAGAGTGTCACGTAAACCCAGACACCCAGAGTTAGCTAGTCTAGCTAGTGAAACTGCTCCAGGGATCCCATCTTTACCTCCATGCCTCACAAGCATGAAGACCTGCATTTAGTCCCAAGAACTCTGCAAAAAGGTTGGACACAGTTGTGCATTCTTATAATCCCAGTGTGGGGAGGAAAGGATGGATCCCCAGGACTTGCTTGGCCAGCTAATTTGGCCCAATAGGTAAAGTCTAGGCCAGTGAGAGATCTTACTTCCAAGACTGCCTGAGGAGTGACATCTATGGTATGACCATCATTATGGCTTGGAGGTGGTGGCCCATGCCTTTAATCCCAACACCTGGGAGGCAAAAGCACTCTGGTTCCAGGACAGCCAGGGCTACACACAAAGAAACCCTGTCTCAAAAGACCATTTAGAAAAGAAAAGGAAAGGAAAAGAGGGAACGGCAGCATTGCTGGGGCTGGAGAATAGCCAGACTGTAAAGCGCTTGCCTGGCATGCTCAGCGTCCTGAGAAACAAAGCCAACAAAAGCTTCCTTCCATCCTGAGGTGGTTGCCTTGCCCTTCTTAGGACAGCTCCAGAAAGAAACGTGATAAGGATGAGAACTCCTTCGTGGGTCCTGATTTTGAGCCCTGGGCCAACAAACGTGTGGAAATCCTTGCCCGGTACACGACTACGGAGAAGCTGTCTATTGTGAGTACCCAGCCGCATGTCAGCCCGGCGGTCCAGCTCCTGACCTAGAGTTTCCTCTCCTGTATCCGTGTTATTTGTGTGCTAATTGGCTTCTTAAACAGTTGCCTATTAAGGGTTAGGGGTGCAGCTCAGTACAGAAGAGGAATTGGCAGCATGAGCCTCTTGGGGAGAGCGCCCATAAAGGCATTTAATTAAAGGCATGAATTAAGAAGGGAAGAGGAGGACAGAGTTCACCTTTCTCCCTGTGTCCCCCTTGGAGCTGGAAGCTTGTTCCTGGAGTGGCTAGTGGGTGGGGTAGTTGGCTGTGTCTGGGGCATGTGTAAAGTAGGGGCCTTCCCTTTGCCCCAAGCAAGTTACTTCCACCAAGAGGAGCTCAGATGAGCAGTGCCCTCCCCAGGCAACCAGTTAGTACTGTGCTAGTTATGGTCAGGCTTAGTACTTGTAACCCAAGTTCTCCCCTTGGTCAGCATTAAATGTCTCTTCCTACTCCAAAGAGGTCCGGAGGTGGGGGAGTCCAGGGCTGGAGTGACAACTTTTCGGACCAGGTTTCCATCTTTCTGTCTCACTCCTCAGATGTTTCTAGTGTTGCCTTATGTGTAAGTTGATAGAAGGAAAACAAAAGGAAGATGTAGGCCCCCCTCTCATCCCAGGGGGCCTCCTTGTAGTCTGCTCAGCACTGCAGTTGCTGTGGTTTGGGAGGTAGCGATGGATCGTATATAGCTGCAAGGGAGGCTGGCTGCGCAGGGTAGCTTCTTGACGGTCTCACTGTGTTCCCCCGTCTACTTCTCTCACCCGCTTTCCAGGGGCGTGCTGAGCAGAATGATAAGAAGAACCGATTGGCTATTGAACGGTGTTTCTTCTTCTTTTTTTAATGCATAGGTTAATTCAGAGCAGCATTTCTCCTGCGTTGGTCCCTTTAACCCCTGAGCGTCATCTGGAGTTATTATCTGGAGCGTCTAGAGTTATTTTTGCCTGTTACAACTTCAGGTGTTGCTTGGCATGTTGTGGGTGGAGGTCAGAGAGGCTGTAAAACTCCACAGTGCATAGGCTAGACCCCACAGAGTGAAGCTGTACAATGCACGGAGGCAGGGACATGATGGCTTAGAAACTTTGATTTAAGGGTGTCCAAAATGGGTCTATTACTCAGTGCTATTAGATCAAAACTTGTGCTATTTGATGTCCCACTTGGCTAGTCCTCACATGAGTTGAAATTCAACTTCTAGGTTGTTTTTAGCAGCCTTCCACAGGACATGAGTTCAATTCCAAACATCTATATCAGGCAGCTCTGCTGCCTCTCAGTCTGACTTCAGAGGAACCCACACCCCTGAGGGCACCAGCGCTCACGTGCACATAATTCCCTTTCACAAAATTAATCAAAAAAAAAAAAAAAAAGGAAAGGAAAACATTAATTATTGTTTTTTTTTCCTTGTCTCTGCAGAATCTGTTTATGGGATCAGAAAAAGGTAAGATGAATGTTTTGACAGGTAAATTCTGCCTGTGCCTTTAGTATCATTCACAAAGGAAGGAAACTGTTGGCATGCATCTGCCATGATGTTTCTACAGTGTAAGGCTGGTGGATGGTGGATAAAACACACGCAGAGCCTTAGTGAAAAGAGACCAAAGAACCTCCCAGGAGTAAAAGGCTGACTTCATGGTTGACTTTTAGGAACACAGAGGACAAGAGTATTCCCCACCAGGTCAGGATAGCTTTAGACCCCACCCCTCTGCTCCTGTGTCCAAGATCCTTTTCCTGTGTGAGTAGGTGTACCTGTACATGTGTCTGTGTAGAAGCTAGAGGTCAGCATTATGTTGTATTCCTCAATTACTCTTCACCTTATTTATGTATGGATATGGGGACAGCCCTGGCTATCCTGGAACTCTACCTACCATAGACCAGGCTAACCTTGAGCTCACAGAGATCTACTTGCCTCTGCCTCTGAAGTGCTGGGATTAAAGGCAGTGCTAACACGCCCAGCTTTTCACCTTACTTTTTGAGACTGGGTCTCACTGAACATTCAGCTCACTGATTCAGCTAGACTGGCTGACTGGCAGGCCAGTTCCGGGGATCCCAGCTCAGATTTTCTTCATGCCTGTGTGTCAAACATGTTTCTGACAGGCATTTTCTCTAATCTTAGGCCCTTTCGTTTGCCCTAGATCAGTGGTTCTCAACCCTCCTAATGCTGCAACCCTTTCATACAGTTGCTCATGTTGTGGTTGATTCCTCTCCCACCCACCGTAAAGTTATTTAAAATTACTTCATGACTGTAATTTTGCTATGATTATGAATCATAATGGAAATATCTTTGTTTTCCAATGGTCTTAGGTGACCCTTGTGGATGTGGAGTTCTCATTGAGAACGATTGCTTTAGATCTTTGTCCTTTGGGAAAAGGGCACATGTGCTCAGTCTTACTTTCCTTTGGTCCCTGGACATTTGGAGGGTCAGATGTTCAAAGTCGTCCTCAGCTATCATAGCAAGTTCAAGGCCAGTACTATGTGATACCCTATTTTTAAAAACACACACACATACATACACACACACACAAACACGCACACACACATACATGTACACACACACGCACACACATACGCACACACACACACAGAGACTTCAAAAGTGATAGTATTTGTTGTGGATATAGAATACTCATGAATGGGTACAAGTCAAAACAATCTAAACTAGACAAATTATTTGGATGGTTTGAATATGAAATGTTCTCTATGAAGTCATATTTGAATTGCATGTGTGTGTGTGTGTGTGGTACACGTGTACATGTATGTGCTGTGTGCATGGCAGGAGATCCCTGTGCAGAGACCAGAGGAGGAAGACATTGAGTGTCCTTCTCTATCCTTTATTCCCCCTAGACAGGGTTGCTTACTGAGTTTGGAGCTAACTGGGCTGTTGGCCACCCAGGGCCTGCTGTCCTTCTGTTT
Organism: Mastomys coucha; assembly: GCF_008632895.1. NCBI lineage: Eukaryota > Metazoa > Chordata > Mammalia > Rodentia > Muridae > Mastomys > Mastomys coucha. The sequence goes on from NW_022196904.1 coordinate 107,713,827, forward strand.
GCCCCAGCAGTGCTGGGATTCTCAGTGCTTTCCCACCTGCTGTGTTCTGGGAATTTAAACTCAGAATATCATCCTTGCGCAGAAAGGACTTGTGCCCATTGAGTCATTTGTATACCCTTAGGGCAGTGTCTGGAATGCTCATAGGGCCCTTTTGGGAGGCTGGGATCTTTAGAGGGTGGGACAGGTGGACGTGGCTCATTAGTGGTCTGACGGTTATAACTAACTTCTGGTTGTGACCCTGCTTTCCACTTCCTGGTTCCTCATATGAATAGCCCGCCCTGCCATGACATTGGCAGCTTTGGGACTGGCCTGACTGGGGTGATGTGAAGTGAAGGGACAATAGACACATGTACAGAAAAGCTGGGATCAGTGGGTCATGTGCTCTGATGGCGACACCGTTACATCAGCCTGGAAAGTGTGGAATAGGAGGCAGGTTTACCATATACCAGAGCAGCATGACCAGAGCTTAGCCAATCACTGTAGGGGGAGCAGTTTCAGGTTACAGTTGTCTGGGAGGAGAGAGCTGTGGTTGACTCGTTCTGTATACACTGTTACCATCCATGCTCAGACCAAGGGAAGGCCTAGCCATTTCTGTGGGTCTGAGGCACTGAGGTCCTTGACTTCCAGGGGTACACCTGCTCCCCACACTCCACATTGTCTCTTGCTGCTGTGAGATGAGCTGCTTGCCCGTGACTTTCCCCTTTTGCGGACTCAAAGCCTTTACAACTCTAATAATCATTAAACGTTTTTCCCTTAAGTTGTGACTGTTGGGCATGTGGGTCACAGTGTAGTTCTTGGTAATTAAATAGTTTTGCCATGTTGTTAACTGATAAAAGACGCTCCAACAGTCTATACCAGGGCCAGGAACCTAGGGCCTGAAAAGAGAATGGTAACAGCTTAGTGTGTGAGCCAGTGTTCTGCCATGGTAACAAAATGCCCCAGACAACCACCGAATGGGAGGAAAGACTTATTTGGGCTTATAGTTTCAGAGGTTTCAGTCCATGGCTCTTGGCTCTGTGGCTTTGGGCCTGTACTGGCACAGTCCAGTGTAGTGGGAACACTTGCCAGAGGAGGCCTGGCCACCTTATGGGAAGTAGAAACAGGAAGAAGGGGCCAGGGTCCTCTTAAGAGCACATTCTCAATGGCCTGACTTCCTAGTGCTGGCTCCACTTTCCAAAGGTTCCATCACCACCCACTGGCACTGTGAGCTGGGGTCCATGCCTTCAACACAGGGGCCTTTGCGGGACATTTGACTTTCATCCTTTATTCACGTGGTAGAAAGAGCAAGGGCCCAGTTAGTCACAGGACCCTCAGTATCATCATGGGCAGTGCTTTGAGAATGGGGAAGTGGTTCGGAAAGACTTGGATGGTAGCAGTAGTCTGGACAGATCCCCTTGCCCTGTGTCTGGCCTGTGACTTCAAGTCCATCATCTGCATCTTGGCTCCTGCCAGTATTGGGGATGGTGTTGACAGCTGCTAGTTGAAGCAGCTAGGCCTGTTTACCTGGGAAGAGGCCTTTGACATGTTCTTCCTGCTCTGGGCAGATGAGGGGTGGGTTCCTATGTAAGTGTAAAGGCCTAGTGTAGCTGCCAGCAGCCACTCATATGAATGGGTTTTCTGGAATGGGGGTCAAGGCCCGAATAATTTGGGGTACCGGAAATGTGAGAAGGGTTTGAAAAAATTAGACCAACACATGGTGTGCTTTCAGTACGCCATCATTCATTGAAAGCCTCTTTGTTACAAGCAAACAGGTAGATAGGTAAAGCAAACCCCCTTCCCCAAGTTCGTCAGCAACTTGGCCCAATCAGCAGTTTCATCTTCAGCCTCTGGAGGCAGGACTTCCCAGGCTAACTGGAACTTGGAGAGAGGTGTGGCAATTAGCAGGAGGTGGGCAGAGAGGCGTGGTTATCTGTGGCAGGGCGGGGGTCTGGTAGAATCAGCCCTCAGCTGTAGGAGGGTCACAGCCTAGTAATGCCGGGCCATCATGAGTGCATGCCTGAGAGGCCCTTCAGGATAAACGAGGCATGGCAGAGTTCCGCATTGTTCCTTTAGGAACAAGCAAACAGTGGAGTGTGATTTACAAATACCCTCCGTGGGGCTTCACCTTTCTGAGACCACCCACTCACTTTGCTTCTGGGGACAGTTACTGGTGGAAAAATCTAGACCTTGAGCCTGTGAGGAGGCTAAAGCTGCTCTGCCATTGCTGTTGGGTTCTGAGGTGAATTGTTTCCTGACAAGTTCATGGTGACATGTGATAGGTGTCTTTCATGCTGCATGTGGGTGCAAGAGAAAACTGCTTGTGTGACCGATGTCTCTCCTGTGTAGGCAGAGCTGGGGCTGCGACTTCTGCCATGTCAGAGAAAGTTCGGACGCGTCTGGAAGAGCTGGATGACTTTGAGGAGGTGAGCAGGCCACTTACGGGGCACAGTGAACAGGGGGCTCTCCAGCCCTTCTGCCAAGGGTGGCTGCTCACTGTGCTAGACCTCCTGGGGCCCTGACTTAGTTCAGGGAAAGATGCTGGGGCCTACTGGCCAGTCACAGGGGAACCTGGTGTGAACTGGTTCTTCTAGAGACCCCTTTTCACTTTGTGATGTAAGAGCAATTTGTCTGTGATCTGGGGACACTGTCAGCAGTAAAATCCATGTGGGTCACCCCAGTGAAACAGCTTTGTGTGGCACAAAGATCCCATCTGGAAGCATTGTTTATACAGGGCCTGTTGAATGTGGTCCACGGGACCCTTGTAATTGCTTGCGTATGCTTTGAGAACTGGGCTTGTTTGCCAACTCTTAAAAACTGGCAAGTTTGGAGTTGGGAAGATGACTTGGTTGGTAAAGTACTTGTTGTACAAGCATGAAGATCCGACTTGGATTCCTAGCATCCATGTAAGAAAGTCTGGTGTGTTTGCTTGCATATATATGCCTATATATATGTTCATGTATATACATACCTCTTCCATGCCTGCTGCCCAAAGGAGCCAGAGGAGGGCATCACATCCTCTGGATGTGTTGACAGCTGATTGTGAGCTGCCATGTGGGTGCTGCAAACTGAATCCGGGTTCTCTGTAAGATCAGTGAGTGTTCTTCACCGCTGAGCCATCTCCTTAGCCCCAAATTTTTATGCCAGAGTTTCTAGTACCAAGGTGCACACACTAGGTCCACAAGCTGTAAGTTATGGTATCCTGTGTGCAGCAGTGCCTTGTCAGGATCTTGGCTTCATTAGCAGCAGGCTGAAGTGCAGATGCGGCACTGAGTGGCAGAGTGCGTCCAGTGTCCGGCCGTCCTGTGTGGAGGTGGTAATCGGACAGGGCTTCTCCTTCTCCTCCTGTGCTGGATGTTCTACCTTTTCTGCCCACAGGGATCCCAGAGGGAGCTGCTGAACCTGACCCAGCAGGATTATGTGAACCGCATAGAGGAGCTCAACCAGTCCCTGAAGGATGCCTGGGCCTCGGACCAGAAAGTGAAGGCTCTGAAGATTGTCATCCAGGTCAGGCCAGGGACTTTTAGAGTCCTCCCTCAGGGTCTTCCCCTCATTCATCGCTTCCATACTCCCAGATGGCCTTTGAGAAGCCATGATGACGAGTCTGTTTTTGTGAGGTGACTGATCCTAGGGCCACCATGTACAGCTGCTGTACAGGTTGTACATCCCATGATGCTAGGAACCGCTGCTGCCCTTGATGGCAGAATTAATGACTCACCCAGTGCTGGGCAGTGCACAGGCCTTGGGACAAGTACTAGTGTATCTGTGATTTGTGCACACTGAGGTTTGGATAACTGTCTTTCAGGTTGCCTCAACCAGACTGACTGGCTTTGAATCTGAGACTAATGTCTCTGTTACACATTTTAGAGACTTAGTCATATAAGGAAAATATACTCATACTATAAAGAGAAGTGTGTTTACAAATTATCTTGGTGAATCTGTTGATTTGCTGATGGCTCTTGGAGTCAGTCCTGTAAGGAAAAGGTTTTTTTCTTTTTCTATTTATTTATTTATTCGTTTGTTTATTTATTTATTTGGGTTTTTCAAGATGGCGTTTTTCTGTGTAGTTCTAGCTGTCCTGGAACCAGCCCTGTAGTCCAGGCTAGCCTTGAACTCACAGACCCTCCTGCCTCTTGCACCACCACTGCCCAACTCTTGTTACATTTACTTATGCATATGTGTATGTGTCTTTGTGAGAATATACCATGTGTGTGGTTTCCCATGGAGGCCAGAAGAGGGAGTCAGGTCCTCTAGAGCTGGAGATGCATGCTGCTGTGGGCTGTCAGTTGCTGGTGCTAGGAACTGAACTCAGGTCCTCTGGAAGAGCAGCCAGTGCTCTTAGCTAGAAAGGTGCCTCTCCATCTCCAGGAAAAGGTTTAATTCTGTGCTTTGCCCTGAAGACCCTCCTCTCTTGGCAAATAGTACTTTGGTCAGGGGCTGGGTGTTTAGCTGAGTTAGTAGAGTGCCTGCCTCATATGCTGGGAGCCCTGGGTTTGATCCATAGCACTCTATGACCTTGGTGTGCTGGGGTGAGGTTCCAGACTCAGTGCAGGTAGGAAGAGCAAGGTCATCCTTGCCTACATAGTCTTCTGGAAGATATCTGTCTCAAAATAAAAATAATAGCAATACTAATAGTAATAACAATGAAAATTTAAAAAAAGAAAGAAGGAGAGAACTGACCCGTGCATATTGTTGTCTGATCTCTGCATGTGGGCCATGACACTCAGTGGAGTGTTCTTTCTCTCTCATGGACACATAGTATGTAGATACATGTTTAAAAAATTAAGAAAAATGAAATAAGTACGGTGAAAGAGGGAATTCGCACGCACTGCTTTTGCTGGTTTTGGAGCAGCGTGTCTGAAACAGCCATTTTAGTTCAGATGGACATTTGTCACAGTATCATTTGTCACGGTAATGGAACATTTCTTCTTTTGATAGAGGTTGTGCACTTGGCTCTTGAAGTGTTTGAAGTTGAATCTGTGCGCAGCAGTGGTCTCTCCTAGGGCTTCATGACTCGGGGAAGCTGGGCTACTTCTCTCTTTTCCTGTTGTTTATAGAGTAAATACTCCAGGAGAAAGGGCCTGTCATGGTGCCTGAGAACTGACGGTGCCTTGGAGTTCAGAGAGCTGCAGGTGTTTGCACTGTAGAGTGACCGCAGCCTGGAACTTGGGACTCCATCGGAGGTCAGCATCTCAGGGAAGGAACCAAGCAGTGTCTGATTGATCCTACCTGCTGGATCCTAAAGTTCTAAATGCTTTTGGAGGTTCCTATAAGGAAATGAAGAAGATAGGACATATAGCATAAGCAAGGTCCCTTCCTTTGCTCTGTGGCTCAGATTTTTTTTTTTTTTTGGTAGAACACTCATCTACCTGGAGAACCTGTGTTCTATCCCAGGACTGACATCCCTAATCAAAGTAATTTTCAGCACATAATCACTACATGCTTAAGCCTAGAATTCAATGACTTTGAGCCTGGCATGGTGGGTGCATACATCTAATCCCAGCACTGGAGAGGCTGGGTCTGGCGGATAGCTAGTTCAGTGTTAGCCTGAGCTGTGTCTTAAGACCCTACCAGTCAGGCAGTGGTGGTGCATGCCTTTAATCCCAGCATTCAGGAAGCAGAGGCAGGCAGTTCTCTGATAAATTTAAGGTCAGCCTGGTCTACTGTGCAAGTTCCAGGACAGCCAAGGCTACACAGAGAAACTTTGTCTCGAAAAACAAAACAAAACAAAACAAACAAAAAAAACTATCTCCCCAAAGAAAGGAATTACAATGACCTTTAGTACATTTATAGCTGTATAAGTTTCTTATCTCATGCAGTCCAGTTTTAGAACATCTTCATCACCCTAGCTCCCTCAAACCTAACTGTAAACAGAACCCACCACACTCCTCCCAGAATGCCATATCCTGCCTTCGCCTATACATGTGCCATAAGATGGGCTCGTTCTGTATATAAGTTTTACATTTGGTTTCTTTCATTTAGCTAAACATTTTTGAAGTTCGTCCGGGCTGTGTTGTGTGTTGAGTTCCTCTGAGTAGCACTCCATGGCATACGTAACCGCAGTTTGTGTGCCTGTGAACAGTGGTTGATGTCAGTTGGCTTCCATCCTCGGAATGCTGCATAGGAGTCTGTGTGGGTTTGTGCCTTCTTCTCGTCTTCTGGTAGATTCCTGGGAGCGGCCCTGCTGAGGCAGGTGGTGGGTGTTTTAGAAATTACCAAGCTGCTTTTGAAAATGGCTGCCCCTTTATGTTCCCACCAGCAGTGCTAAACACATCAGTCCTTCCCCAGTGCCCTAGTCCAGTGTGCGTGTGTGAGTGCTGGCGTGTGCCATGTCACTTGTATGGAAGTCACATGACAGCCTTGCCTGTCAGTCCTCACCTTCCACTTTGTTCCTGACAAGTTCTCTTACTGCTCTGTGTTCCGCATGCCTGGCTATCTAGCCCATGCTCTGGGCGTTCTTCCTCTGCCTTCAGTCTCGCTGTAGGATCTCTTGGATTTAGAGGATTTTACCCATTGAGCCGTTGTCCCAGCAAACAGCTAGTGTTATACATCATTGAAAACAGCACCCACTGCCGTTTCAGTGTTTTTCCAGTATGGGTGATGAGTTTGACTGCAGGTACCTCAGCTGCAGTACGGTGCCAGTAGTCAGCCAGTGAACAGCAGTGTGTCACAACCTCTGCTGCAGGGGAGGCTGAGCCTGGGAGCTGTGCGGATCTCAGTGGAGGAGGCGTTCTTATTACCGCTGAGTGTGCTACATGCTTGCCTTTGGTGTGGCCTTCTCACAGAGCCCTTGTTAAAAATACTGCTTCTTTAATTTTGGCTTGAGATTTTTTTTTTTTTTTAAATATGGAACGCTTCACGAGTTTGCGTGTCATCCTTGTGCAGGGGCCATGCTAATCTTCTCTGTATCGTTCCAATTTTAGTATATGTGCTGCCAAAGCGAGCACTGGCTTGAGATTCTTTATCTGCATGCATGCGTGTGTGTGTGTGTGTGTGTGTGTGTGTGTGTGTGTGTGTGCGCGCGCGCGCGCGCATGTGCATGCATGTTGTATACACAGCGGGGTATGTGTGAAGGCCAGAGGTTAGTGTTAGGTGAGTATCTTCCTCAGTTGCTCTCCCCCTTATTTGAGAGAAGAGTCTCGAATGGAACCTTTCTTTATCTCTCATATTTAGCTAGTGGCTGGCTAGCAGGCTCTGCCCACCCAGTGTGGGTTGCTGATACATGCCACTAGGCCTGGCTTTTGTAGGGAGTTCTGGAGATCCAAACTCGGGTCCTCATGCTTGCATGCTAAGCACTCTACCCACTGAGCCACCTCCCCAGTGGCTCCCTGGAGATTCTGTACTTTTAAAAATTATTTCTTTTAGTTTTTAGAATTATATCATTTTCCCCTTCCTTTTCTCCCCCTAGACCTTCCCATACACCCCTCCTTGCTCCCTTTCAAATTCATGGCCCCTTTTTAAAATTGTTCTTACATGCATATATGTATCCGTATACCTATATGCCTAATATATATATATGTAACCATAAGCTGCCCGGTCTGCGTAATGTCACTTCTGCGCATGCTTTCGGGACTGACATTGGTACTGGATAACCGATTTCTGTGTCTCCCCCAAGGAAGTCTTGCTCCTTAGTTGCCTGTGGTTCTGTGTGGAGGGTTGATGCCCAGGGAGCTTTCTCTTTCCACCTTAGTTCATCTGTTGTCCTCGTTCAGCTCATGTTTAGGCAATCAAGCTGGTGAGACTATGGGTGGCCTTTGGGATTGTCTATTCTTAACACCCCGGTCTTACCAGAAAAGTCTTAGGAAATAGTGCCATGACCTTTAAAATGGTACTTTATAAGGCAATTTTACTTCAAAAGAGGTTCTTACAACTTTAACTTTGGATTAAAAAAAAAAATTCTGTTTTTTTTCCTCATCCTTTCTAAAACACATGTTCCTGAAAGCAGCTTGTGGGGGTGGGATCAGCATACAGCTGTGTGGGACGTCCCAGCTGGGTGGAATCTGGAATCTTGCCTGAGCTGTTCGTGGACAAGGGGCCCTGCCTGGCAGTGGTGGAGGAGCTGGGGGATGTCATCTTCCTAGGAACCATGGGGTGTGTACTGTAAACAGTCTCTGGGATCTGGAGTCATTGCATTTTTTTCTTCTGAGCCCTAAAATCTCCACGAGTGATTGTTTAAGTTGGGAACTCTCATAAAGGGCTATGAAGATCACAGAGCAAGACAGCAGGGGCTGTAATTCCATACGCATTCAAATGCTGCAATAAAACAAGCATCTTTGTTTTAACAGCACATGTCTCCCTGCCCCTGTGAGAGGGTTTCCACAGGTCAGACACTGTTTATGCACAGGCATGTCACGCAGAGGAGAAACTTGGCCACTCTCATGGTTTAGACGCTGGGAGCCAAAGCCAGAGTGACAATATGTGCTCAGGGGACTCAGCTTGCTGGATGTCCTGACCACCACTTGCCTGCCCTCCCTGCTCACCATAAATGCATGCTTATGGACCTTTTCTTTAATGCCCATTTATTTTTCTATTGGTGAATTGATAAATGTGCACGTTTGTACAGGCATGGACATCCAGGAAGTCACCAGCTGTCCTCCCCTATCACTTTCTACTTTATTATTATCATTTTTCAAGACAGGGTTTCTCAGCATAGCCCTGGCTATCCTGGAACTCATTATATAGGCCATGTTGGGCTCGAACTCAGAGATTTCCCCCTGCCTGCAGATAAGGAGGATCCTTTCAGAAAAGTCTTCCTCGGTCTCAAACTTGTGGCTTTCTTAGAGCCAAGCTTTCTAGAATATTCTGTAGGAAGCTCTGTAAGCATTCTAGTTCTTTTTGTCCGAAGCGAGTGGTGGGTCTGGGGAGTGGGTGGACTGTGCAGGAGCATTTGCCATACAGATGAGAGGGCTTGGGTCTGAATCTCCAGCCCCCGCAAGAAAGCTGGACATGGCAGGGCTTTCCCATGACCCTGGCTCTGAGGGGCAGAGACAGGCAGATTCTAGGAGGCCATTGGCAGCCTAACTTCAGGCTCAGGGGAAGACCTGCCTCAAGGGAAGGAAGGGGACATAGAGAAAGACTCTTAACATCTTCCTTACACTTCCATATGCACGCACACGGGTGTATGTCTGCATGCACACTTGCATACTACACACAAACACACACAGGGGGAGTACACGTGTAGAGACAGCTTAGCATTTAAAAGCACTGTTCTTCCAGAGGACTAGGGTTTGAGTCCCAGGATCTACATGATGGTTCACGACTACTTATAACCCAAATTCCGGGGGGGTCTGCCACCGTCTTCTGACCTCTGGCAGCAGCAGGTGCTTGCACACACATGCAGGCAAAAATCTAAAAAGTAAATAAAGGAAGGAACGGCTTTTCTTGTGCGTGTCCCCTGTGGGAGAGGCTGTCCCAGGGCTGGGCAGTCATCACCGTGTTAACTTGCTTTTAGAGATCATCAGTTTTCCACGTGGAGGTTCTCCAAGGCAGGCACCCCAGAGTGAATGCCCTCTCCTGTTCTGTCTTTCTAGTGTTCAAAGCTGCTGTCAGACACAAGCGTTATTCAGTTCTACCCAAGCAAATTTGTCCTCATCACCGACATCCTTGATACGTTTGGTAAGTTCTGTAGCCATCCTGTGTCTAGAAAATGTATTTGTCTTGTCAGAAAGTAGCTGCCAGCGGCGCTTAGGTTGGGGTCTGCTGTCACTTCAGTCGTTTAGGATAAGTCATGAGGGAGAACAGACTGCCCTGTGACTCCTTTTTCTCCTGTTTGTAAAATCAAGTCAAAAGGTTTTGTATGGCTGGGCAGTGGTGGCACACGTTTTTAATTCCAGCACTTGGGAGGCAGAGACAGGCAGATTTCTGAGTTCGAGGCCAGCCTGGTCTACA
>NW_022196904.1:107723771-107727868 GCF_008632895.1 Mastomys coucha
AAAAAAAAAAAAAAAAAAAAAAAAAGGAAAAAAAAAGGTTTTGTATGTAGAATAGCATGCTATATATATTTTATCTTAACAAAGTAACAGGTTACATTTCTATTTTGATCGATGCATGGTACTTACCTGTATTTGAAGGACACAGTGTGGCATTTCAACACAGGTGTATGTGTGTGATAGTCTGGGCCACTGGCATGAGTGTCCGTTGCCTCAGACACCTGTCACTTCCTTTTGTTGGGACATTCACAATCTTCTACACTAACCATTTGAAATCTTTAGTTAATTGCCAGATGTCTGTGTGCTGAACATTAGGGGTCTTTCTTCCCAGCCCCCTGCATTGGTGTCTTTACTAAAACCCCAAATGTTCTCATCTAATCTTCACATAGGCCAGTAGCATGATGAATGATGTCCGTAGGCAGGTCAGCAGCTCGTGTCCTGGCTAAGCTCAGGTCCCTTGCCACCTGCAGGGAACCTACCTTCTCACTGATTGGAACTCTGTGTGGTGTGTGTCCGCTTTCTGTCGCTGTAACCAGGTGCTTAGGATAGTCGTCTGATGAGGAGGGAAGGTTTACTCGGGCCTGTAACTTTAATTTTTTCAACCCTTATTTTTAATAATGGCTCTTAAATGATTTAACCTCCTTTTTAGCCCACCATCCACCAAAGGTAGTGAAAAAGGATACAGGGGAAATGGACCTGTTTAGAAAGGCTCTTTGGACAACTCCCATCTGTGTTGTCTGGAAATCGGCAGCTCAGTTCACAGGTTAGCGGATTGCAGTAGCTCAATCCACTCGCAAACACTTCCGCAGTTACACCAGCAGTCCAGTTTGGTAGAGTTGGGATAGCAAACACGAATCAGAAGCATTGTTGCCACACAGGGGAGGGGGTTTAAAAAAAAAAAAAAGAAGCATTGGTGCCACCTAGCGGCAGACAGCCAGGCCTCAGGCTCTGCAGGAGTCAGCGGGAGGGACCAGGAGGAACACAGAAGTTCTCAGCTGTGCCTCTCTTAAGGAAATGAAGATCTCAAAGACATGGGACCCACTAGCATTGCACAGCTAGCTGTACCAGCAAGCCAAGCTCTGCCTGTCACTGGCCATTGAGTTCTATTTATACCCTCCGAACATCACGTGTCCTTCATGGGTCTTGCCTCAGCACGTGCATCTGTCTCAGCTGACACCACACTGCCAATCAGCCTGAGTCCGAGGAAGGGGCAAAAGCCAAGGCACACCACCGGAAGTGTTTTGGTGCATTCTCTCTATGGAGTCCTGACAAAAGGAGCTCAGCTACACAATGTAAGACGGACTAATACACTCGTGTCATTAGCCAAGAATTCTTCATCGTCCTTTCACATGCTTGCTTTAGCAGAACATCCTTTCACTTTATGTCCCCTTCAGGAAATGTTCCTTCATGAGTCTGCTGTAGCTTTTCACCCGTGTCCACTTCAGGAAAACACTCCTTCTCGTGTTTACCCCAGCCAGATATCACCCAACACAACTGACTTTCCAAAGAACCCTAAAGTTTCTACTTCATGGGCCTGTGGTAAGGCAGGAATGTATGACAAGCAGATCCACTCACTCCATGGCCCAGAAGCGGAAGAACAACAAAGGGCTGGAGCCTCACAGCTGCCTTCTGGGGGAGCTCTAAGTGGCTTAAGTTCTTGCCACAAGGCTCCACCTCTTAAAGGGACCACAACTTTTACAGATGGGCCTTGGGGAAACAGTGAAGATCTGAGCTATAGCAGGAGCTCAGCCTCTCTTCCCTGCACTCTCCCTGCCCTGCAGTGTCTGTCTCAGGAACTGCTACTGACACACACCACTTTCCTCATCTGGACACCTAGGCATCTTCTGCATGCACTCACCACAGTTCTGTCTTGCCTATATGGTCGTCATAGTGCCTCTGAGGTCTTCCTGGATTGGTCATTGGGATTACTCTGGCCCCATACTTCTTGTAGGGGACAGAGTGATCTCTTACAACTTGGTGGAAAGTTCTAGATGAAGAGACTAATCTGAAGGCCCAGGAGCCCCTTGGTCTGATGCATAGCGGTGGGTGGCTGAACCAGAGTGGTTTACCTAGACTGGGCAACACTCTGGGCTGTACATACAGTGTAGAGGCACCGGAAGGAATCTACAGATGAGCTTCTGAGAGCTGGAGGAAAGATGGAGGCATTCACTGTCTCACCAAAGGGGAGTCCATGGGCTGACAGCACAGCATGTCTTGTCTGTAGCCCCTCCAATAAGCCTCCTAGCGTGCTGAAGATCCAAGAGTGGATCCTGCTTTCAGGTACAGCTGGATCTAGGGACTTGGTGTCATTGAGATTTTTATGTCTTTCTGGTACTTTCTCTTGGGGTGGCTTCATTCTCAAGATTCACACTGTGTTCTCTGCTTCTGTCAGTGTTACTGCTGGTGATCACAAAGTGTGGAAAGGCCTTTGGGTTCTGCCTCACTGGCCTGGCTTGGGTCATGATATTTGGCAGTGACATAGGCTGACTTCCAGTGCCCTTGGTTGCTCACAAACATGTGCTGTTATTGTCAAAGAAAGAGGGATGGGTGTAGTCATACTGGTGCTTACACACTTCCACTTATTAAAAAAAGAGAGCCTTGCCTTGTCTGGATACAAATCCTGAGTCCTAAGGCCAGTCTTGTCATGTGCTGTTCTAACAAAGCTGCCTGGCTGTCAGCATGATGACCTGGGGCTGGAGCATCTTCTAGTTCAGGACCACAGGGCACATGGCCCAGGCATTTGAAGCTGCATGAACACAGCAAAAGTATGACAGGCTTTGGTTGGCATCTTGGTAGAGACCACAGGCATCGGTGGGCTGCAGACATTCCTTGCTGTCACGTGTTTGAGATTCAGATTTTCTGCATGTGAAATGGTGCATAGGAGACACTGAAGTGGAAACTTAAGGGTTCTTTGGAAAGTCATTTGTATTGGATGGTGTTTTGCTGGGGCAGACATGTAAAGGAGTGTTTTCTTGAAGTGGACACAGATGAAAGGCTAAGGCAGACCGTGAAGGAACTGAAGCAGACACAGGTGAAAGGATGTTATTCTGCTAAAGCAAGCACATGAAAGGACATGTGATGAAGGGTTCTTCTCTAACAACACACATATATTAGTCTACCTTACATGCGTTCTTGAGCGCCATTTGTCCGGACTCCATAGAGAAACACACCAAAAACATTCTGGTGGTGTGCTGCAGTTTCTTACTGACTCCGAGGACTTGGGCTGATTGGCAGAGTGATGTCAGCTGAGACAGACGCATGGGCTGAGGCAAGACACATGGAGGACACGTGATGTTTGGAGGCAATATTAATAGAACTCAATGGACAGTGATGGAGGCTGAAGCTTGGCTTCCTAGTAGGACTAGCTGTGCAACACTTGATCTCGCATCTTTGCTGATCTTGGCTTTCCTGAGAGAGGCACAGCAGAGAACTTCTCCTCATGTCCCTGCTGGTCCACATCTCTCCTGCTGCTGACTCCTACTGAGGCTGAGGCCTGGCCATCTCTGCTAGGTAGTGCCATCCTGCTGATTCCTGTTTGTTATCCTGACTCTACTGAACTGGACTGCTGGTGTATCTGAGAAGTGTTTTGAGAAGTGGATTGAGCTGCCAGTGTGGACCTGTGACCTGAACTGCTGATTTCCAGGCAATCTAATCTAAGATGATTTCCCAAAACACTGTCTACTACCTGAACATAAGAAAAACAACTTTTTTGGCCCAAAGTGACATAGTTAACAGCTACTTACAGTGTGAGCCTGAAATATAAGAAGCATATATACTATGTAATATAAGAAACAATATAAGAAACAGTTGTGTTTTCTGAAGGCTGTTTCTAGAGAGGTGGCAAGCTTTTGTTTAGGAAGTAAAGGAGTTTGTGCTAGTCCTCAGTGTGCTCATGGACACGCAGAGCCTCTGTCCAGGGTGACCCGATGGACCCCTGTGGCAGGGAGGAAATGCCTCCCTCCTTTTACCCGTGTGATCCTGGGTTAGAAAACCACAAGGAGGAAAAGAGGCACTGGGCAGGGGCACTGACATTGGAGCGCATTCCCTGAGGCTTCCGGAGCCTGCGTGTGCGTGCATGCGTGCGTGCGTGCGTGCGTGCG
>NW_022196904.1:107728155-107763886 GCF_008632895.1 Mastomys coucha
TGTGTGTGTGTGTGTGTGTGTGTGTGTGTGTGTGTGTGTGTGTGTTGAGGGTGAGGTTCCAAGCTGGGCTTCTCAGCCTGGCTGTACACAGACATCCTTGGGCTCTCACGGTTACTCCCAAATGTCTTAACTGCACCCAGGCCATTTCTGTGGGAGCCCCTGGGAATGAATAGAGACATCACATTGGATGGTGATCTTCAGGAGCTCCAGGTGCTCTGCCGGCATGCTGGGCCTGAGAAGCACTGATTTAGGGGACACTGGTCACCATTTCTAGATATTCTGACAATTAGTGTCTCTCAGATCTTAGCACGTACAAGGATTTCCAGCAATGTGGTCCGAAGCCCACTCTCTAGTCACATTCCCCAAATCTTTGTCTTTCCAAGCAGCTCCAAGATGGGCCCAGGCCTGTGCGTTCCCAGCTACCACACTGCTAGAGGCAACCAGCAGCTCAGTGAGAAGAGAAAAAGAACCTGGTACTCAGGCCAGAGCAGCTCGAGGTGTCTTCACACTCCACAGAAAGTGCCCTGCCCTGGGCTCAGCTCCAGCCATGCCCAGCTTAGGCCAGCAGACATAAATAAGTGGTCAGAAGTCAAGCCAGTGATATCAGAGAATGAATATCTGACCTGCACCTTGAGGGACACAACATTCTGTGATATTTTTTAACTTAATTACCTTAGGTAAACTCTGTGAATTCATATCCTCTCCCAGGATGTGTCTGCAAGCTTGCCATCTGCTCTTTTCCCCTTCTCACTAAAAATCCCAAAGCTTAAAGTGCGTGCCACTAGATGGCAGCCTACACTCACGAGTTAATGCCTGCTGTCAGGTGTCATTTTCCTGCTTCTAATTAGTAACAGTTATTTAGTGTTTGCTCCTGTGGTGTGTGATGTCAATACCATATGCCTTCTTCTCCTAGGAAAGCTGGTCTATGAGCGCATCTACTCCATGTGTGTGGACAGCCGCAGCGCCTTGCCAGGTAATGTCATGCTTCCTGGGGTTGCTGGCACCAGTCTGCTCAGAACCACAGTTAGACGGTTTTAATTAACTCAGGATTTATCGAAAATGGATAAGGTTTTTCATTCAATGTGTTGAAAGACACGTGTTTGAAGTCTGGTTGTCTCAGTCATCCAAAGCCATCAGAAGGTTTGCAAGCAGGGAAGTCATTAGAAAAGGCAAAGGGTGGAGCGAGACCTGGCTGCGCGTGAGCTTCTCCGTTGCTGCTCCAGAGCTGTGCTCCTTTTTCATGTGGGTCTTTCTTTCCAAGAAGCAAATTGCTTAAGTAAAAACTGCGTATGTATGAAAGGATGTCCGATAAATCAATAGTAGCAGGTGCCCTAGCTCCTCAGCCTATCCATAAATGATGTTGGCATTAAATTCATTGCCAATCAATTTTAAACTCCCAGGAGGTTCTAATGGGACAGGTGGATGATGGACTTGTGTTGTCACATGAGCGATTGTGATGATGCATCTAGATGCAGCATCTTCAGCTACGGCTTCCTTTCCTTGCCCTCTTCAACTCACACGAGCTGCAGCAGCAGCCTGGGCTGTCCTTTTGTCCCTTTCCCTGGTCCTGGCAGCGGTTCTTGCCCAGGGACCAGGAGACACAGTGACAGTGGCAGTGACCCATAGTTTGACCTATTCCCTTCCTTCTTCCCTACCCCACTCCCTTTTTCTCTTTTCCCTCCTTCTCTTTGTCCTCCCTGCTCCTCCTTTTTGTCCACCCACCCAGATATCATCCATCTCCCCTCAGCCGTCCTCTTTCCATCTCCCCCATCCACCTACCCACCCCCCTACCCATCCATTTACCTGCCCTCCTGCTCCTCCTGCTCCACCTCCATCTGTCTCCCCACTGACCATCCATTCATCTACCCACCTGTCCATTTATCCACCCATCTCCTTAAAACTCTTTGATACGAACATTTCTCAGAAGGAAACATAGCTGTACACAGCTTTAGGTCTACATGAACCCTTGGAGCTACCTGGTTCCGTAGGACAAGCCCAGTGCAGCAGGGTCAGAGCTATGCCTGCACTGTCTGGTCCAGTGGCCATCAGCCCCATATTGCTCTTGAGTACTTGAGATGTGGTTGCAAACTGAAATGAGCTTTGAGTATACAAAGAAAAGACACTAGGTAGTTCGGTGTGGAGGAACATGCCTGGAATTCAGCATGTACCAGCACTTGGGAGACGGAGGCAGAAGGATTGTGAGTTTAAAGTTAGCTTGGGCTACGTAGTGAAATCCTGTCTGTAAACCTCAAGGGCTGATACAGCTTAGTGGTAGAGTGCTTATATAATATGCATGAGACTTCATCCCCAGCACTGACGAAAGAAAAAAAGAAATGACAGAAGACACTGGACTATAGACTAATGCACATCAAAAGCCATATAAGCCATGAATAACTTTTTAGACTGGTCCCCGGTTGAGCTGGTACTCAGATGAACTGGGCCCCAGCATGTTAGTGCAGTCAGCTGTACCTCTTCAGCCTTCTGTGGCTCGTACAGCATATCCGTGCCTCCGACCCACCCCACCCCTCTCACTGTAGTCAAGTGTTTAGTGTCTCCTTCTGGTAAGTTTAGGAGCTTAGAAAGGCATGCAGAGGCCAACCCTGTGGGAAAATCATCTCTGCTGGCCAGGGATCTGGGAAATGCACATTTATTTATTGAATGTACGCTCAGCATGTGGTTCACGGGCATCAAACCTCAGCCGACTGCCAGAATTAAACTTGTATGTTTTCTTTAGCAACAGTGGATTTTTTTTTTTAATGCATGTATTTCTGTGCACTACTTGTGTGCCTGAAGCCCTTTGAGGCCTGAAGAGGGATGAGATCTGCTGGAGCTAGAGTCACAGGTAGTGTGAACTGTCTCGTGTGGGTGCTGGGAAGCACTTCGAGTCCTATGCAAGAGCAGCAGGTGCTCTTGATAGCTGAACTGTCTCCCTCTGACTAGCAAGGATTTCAAATCCTTTTGGGGGGGGGCATTGGAGAAATGGGTCAACTGTTAAGAACACTTGCAAAGGACCCAGATGGGGACTCACAACCAGCTGTAGTTTGAGGGCATCTGACACTCTCTTCTGACCTTCTCAGATGCTCAAAGCACCCACTCATACACAGATACACAAATAAAATAAATACATTTAATTCCGTTTTCTTGTTGGTTGGTTTTCGAGACAGAGCCCTGTAGCGCAGGATTGCTTAAAGTCTCTCTGGCTGAGGATGACCTTGAACTTGTGACTCTTGTGCTTCACCTCCCAAGTACTGGGGTCACAGGTTGGCCCACACCTTTCTGCTTCTTATATTGGCTCATATGCAGTTGGTTATGCAGAATGAAGTTTTGGAAGAAGTCTGGCTAGCTATGGCACTCCAGGCTAAGGCAGAACATAGGCTAATCAGGGCTAACTTATCAGGACCTTCTCTTAAAATAAACAAGTTTGTTTGTATGGCCTGCCTGACCCTCAGGGTCATTTGACTTTCTGTCTACTACAGCCATTTTCCCAAATAACGTGTTAGGGCCAAATTAGGAAAAATCACTAATCAGTCTTACCCAAACTCAAGTATAACATCAAAAGGTGTTTTCCTCATTTGAATATAGTAGTTAGCAATTTTAACTTGAATATTTTACTTTAGCTGAGAGCAGTACTGATCAGGTTCTGTTTTGTTTTTGTTTTGGGGCAGGTTTGCTATGTTGCCCAGGCTAGCCCAGGCTTTTTCTTGCAGTTGGTTTGGTCATTATGTTTTTCCTTTCCCTTGCAATCTTCTCTTGATGCTTTTCTCTGGTACTGAGAGACCAGAAGGGAGAGGACAGACTTTGTCCACAGTTGTTGTCTGGGGACTGAGGAATGACTCAACTGAAATTAGGAGGAAAGCGTTGAAGTTTCTCTGCAGAATTCTGCCTGAAGAGTTATGTGGGGGAGGAAGCTGGTGACATTTGCACTCATTCTTTCCGTCTGAATCAGTTCTCGGACTGGAGATGCTAATTCTTGAGCTCTCTGCCCTCAGGAGTTCCAACTGTGGGTTAGCTCTTGTGAGTTTGGAGAATGCTAGGATCTCTTAGGGTTATGATGCCGAGTACACACCAGGCCAGGCGCGGTGGCTCACACCTGTAATCCCAGCACTCAGGAATATCATAAGATCATGGATTCTGGGCTAGCTTGTACTACATGGTGAAAGACTGTCTCTGTTTTTTTTTTTTTAAAGAAGAGGTAAAGAAGGGAGATGAGGAGGAGGAGGAGGAAGAAGAGGACAGAGGGAAGAAAAAAGAGGAAAATTTGAAGAAGAAAAGTCTGTGTTACTCTGTGTAGTCACCCCTCCCTTACATTTCTTTAAACAGTTTTGACTTTATTTCTTATGTGAAGGAAACGGGTACAAGCATGTGCCCATTACTGTCAGATAACAATTCGATGGCAGGCTGGGAAGATGTTGAGCATGGCAGATGGCAGCAGAGGAATCTGGAGCAGACAGAATCAGCAGTTGAAGATGGTAGTGAGGAAGTGCACAAACAACAGGCACACAGAGCGAACAGCCTTCTGCCAAGCACAGGGCCTCGGGGCTGAAGCCCAGCCGCTCAGTGAGACCTGGGCTTTTAAAGACCTCTAAGGATTGCCTTCTGCTAATGTAAGGCTGGTCAGTTTGCAGAAAGTTATACAACTGTTGTGTAAACATGTCCACTGAACTTAGCCCACCAGTGGGGATCCTGGTGGCAAGAGAGGTTGCTCTCGAGGCCTTTGACAGGAGGGTAAGCAAAAGCTAGCCATCTTGGAAGCTCACCATCTTCGTTACCTAGTCACTGCTCCTCTCCTTGTCTGTCTGCCTATTAAGGACTCTGTCTAACTCTTCCTCCCACACTGCAGCAGCAGCAAGCATGCGAAGGTTACAGGACAACTTCTGGGAGGCAGTCTTCTCCTTCCACTATGTGAGGTCCAGGGATTGAACTCAGGTCATCAGGCTTGGCAGCAAGCCTCTTTACCCACTCAGCCATCTCTTTGTGTCCCCCTCCCCCTCCATTCTAAATCCAGTATAGATGTGTGCTTCACAGAAATTGCACTTGTGTTTGTGTTCCGGAGCCCAAACTCAGTCAGATGATTATACCTAGCTGCAAGAATGGCTGAGTGGCCAGCTGAGAAATCAGAGTTCTATTATTAAAGAGAAAAGGAGCAGATACTGGAGTAAGCTGGCAGTGTGACCACAGGGGACTGGAGTGTTGGAGCAGGGTTGAGGTGGCCACTCTGCAGAGGCTCAGGCCTCAACTTACCTTCAGCTTTGGCTCTTTATGGTAAAAGCGCTGTTCACATTTCCTGTTGTGAGACCAGGTGCTGGATGCATCTGTGGTCCATCAGCTGTTGCTGCAGCGACTGCTCCTCACATCAAGGAACTCTGGTTCAGCAGCATGTGGTGGCAAAGAACACAGGCTATGGAGCTAGGCTGCCCTAATCATGCTCTAATCGGCTTCCTGTGCATCCTACGCAAGTCACTGAACTTCTCTATTTTCCCAGCTCTGGAAGTAGATAGAGAGCTACTATGTGGATGTATGATCTAGCTAATGTTGCTGAAACACTGTACAGTGCTGGGGTCTTCCAATGTGTGTGTGCACGCGCGCTGATGTCATTTCTGTCGCTGTTTCAGTAAGGCCTGGAGGGACTCTACCTCCTCATTCTCTGCCCCTGGACTTGCAGCAGCTAGAAAGATCCAGGAACAGGCCAGCTGTGATGGCACACACTGTTAACCTTGGTGCTTGAGGCAAGCAGATTTCTGTGAGTTCTAGCTAGTTAGTTAGACTAGCTTTAAAAAAGGAAAAAAAAAAGAGCCAGAGTTTGGGAAAAAACATGGACCATTTTGCGTTGCAGATCATTTCTCTCCAGAGAACGTGAATGATACGGCCAAGGAGACATGCCTGAATTGGTTTTTCAAGATCGCTTCCATCAGGGAACTCATTCCGAGATTGTATCCTTTTCTCATCCTATTTTAATGACAGGTGGGAAGAGTAGTGCTGGTAACACGGTGACAGCAGCCATGGGGTGGACTGCCCTAAAGTTCCCGGTGACACCTGCTTCTGTTGTGGTTGGCAGCTACACTAGAGAGATCCTTGCTTGGGATCTCACTCCTTTCTGATGGCTCCTTTATTTGTCACTTTGGTTATGGTGCACGAAGCAGGCTTTTGTTCCTTTGAAGAACATTTATATGTTATCTCTATTAAGGTACCTTGTTTCAGAAAAGATTTATTTTGTTTTTAACTGTGTTTGTGTGTGTGTGTACACCGTCAGAGGCCAGAGGCATTGGATCTCCTGGAGCTGACTTTACAGGTGGCTGTGAGCCACCCTGAGGATGCTGGGAACCAAACTCTTGATTCTCCGTCTTGGTGGCAGCCTGATGAGCCATCTTGAGGGTGCAGGCCCTGCTCTGCACCAGTACCTAGTACTGAAGCATGGAGACTTTGACTTACACACACAGTATCTTTAGTTATCTCGGGTCCCCGTGCCCCTTGGGGCTTTGGTCTGAAGGATGAAAACTTGTTTTAAATTTTGACATACAGCCATGAACCAACAGGCAGCATTTTCTAGGACTTCAGTTTAAGTGCAGAGCTTGGAGAACCCTGTAGAGAACCCAGCAGCCACCGACCCAGCTCTCTCCGTTGTCAGGGGCTGTCATGACCTCCTTGTGCCTAAAACTCAAGTGTTTTTGTTTCCCTTTTAGAATTGCCCTTGCTGGGCAGGGCACAGACCATCTGGAATGTGTATTCCTTAACGGAACGTTTTTTGTAGTTACGTGGAAGCCTCCATCCTGAAGTGTAACAAATTCCTCTCCAAAACGTAAGACCCTTCTTCGTCTGGAGCTATAGAATTTCTACAAAGCTCATATGCATGTGCATAGGCAGAAGCACAGATAGCAGTGTGACGGTAGCGATGTACTGTTCATGAGTTCGTAGTATGTGACCCCATGCTCATCACCTGTGTGTTTTCCCCACATATTGTGTGGAAACTTGATAAAATGCAGTTTCATCCCGCTCTAATGAACAGAGAGGAAAGGTCAAGCATGGGGGTGAGGCAGTGTGTAGCTCCCAGGAGGTCAGTTCCACCTGCATTTGGCTTTTTGGGTATCCAGTAAAGTATTTCCATCCTGAGTCTCAGTCCCTCTACTGAATGTGGACCTAATGAGGCATTCCTGTGGGCCCCAAACTGTGTGCATGGCACTGGGAGGCATGAGAGCAGACCTGGCTGGCACCGTTGCTGTGTCGGCTGCCGCTGTTAGTGATGCTGGTGAAGATGCTAAGGGAGCAGGAGGCTTGGCTCCAGGGGCCCAGGGACCCAGCTGCTGTGATTTCTTACCAATGTGTTTCTGAGAGCCATTCTCAGAGCTTGAGGAAGGCTCTCCCACAGGAAATTATTTAATATGGAGCTGGGGGTGCCCGGGATGGTTTATAGGTGCCTCCCCAGTTGGGCAAGGATCATGTCTAAGAGGGAAGGACACGTCACAGAAGTGAATCCTAGGTCACATTGATGGCTTTGGAGGTGGCTGTCTCCTGCTAGTCTGAGGTGGTAGAAAGATGGGACACAGGACACTGAACCAGGGCCAAACAGTGATCCATACAGACCCTTATAGATCAGGGGGCTGGCAGTTGATGGAAAGCCAGGTTGGGGATAAAACTGTAAAAATAAGTAAAGTGTGGCTGGGTTGGTGGGTAGCACATGAGGCCAGTGTGTGCTGTATAGTAAGAGTCTGCCTCAAACACATCAGAGAGATAAATTCATAAAGTAAGTCTGACCTCAGACAGGGATAGGTATGAGGAAGCCTTAGTAAATTGTATCCGCAGAGAAAAACTGATTACACTGCCTTGGCAAACTGAAACTTTGCCCTTGATGTGTTCTGAGGAAATGCGTTTGCCTCCCCTACAATTAGGATAATAGGCCTTATCATGGAAGTGAGGAGCAGGAAGAATATAACACTGTACTTCTTCTTTCTTCCACAGTGGGATTTCAGAGTGCCTTCCCCGACTAACCTGCATGATCAGAGGGATTGGGGACCCACTCGTGTCCGTGTACGCCCGGGCCTACCTCTGTCGGGTATGCTGAGCTCACAGACATGGCCGCCTGCCTCCCTAGCAGGCTCCTTCTCCAGCACCCCTCTGCTCTTAGCTGCTAGTTGTAGGACACAGCTCTTCCACAGGGATGAGAGCTGCAGGGCTCTCTGTAAAAGTTAATTTTGAAGTAGCCCAACTTACCCCAGTTCTAATTAGGGGACATTTAAGGTCATCGGTACCCAACTGAACTGGTTTTCTGGATTAATTTTCTCAGTTCCAGCTGGAAAGGAGGCTCCAGGCCTCTTTCAGTCACTTGAGACAGGCTTTTTCCTGTGTTGTATTCTTTGGCTTTAGTGTGGGGTGGTGGTGGTGGTGGTGGTGGTGGTGTGTGTGTGTGTGTGTGTGTGTGTGTGTGTGTGTGTGTATAACTCTGTGTCTTTGTCTCTATCTCTATGTCTGTGTGTGCCTGTGTCTTCACCTTCTTGTTAAAGAGTTGGGCCGGGTGTGAGCTGGCCAAGGCCTGGGATGGAGAGCTGTCTCTGTGACCTACACAGGCTTAGGCTGCTGTGGTGGATGGAAGACAACTGGAGCCTCTTAGCCTCACTCTGAAGTAGTGCAGCCTGGTGCTTTTACTTTATTCAGTTGTAGGTTTCTGAAGGGTGCATCCCATGGAACCTTTTTTTTTTTTTCAGTCACACAGGGGCTTCAGCTCTTGCAGGCCTCCCAGATAGTGGGTCTTCTGCACTTGCCCCATCAGCCTTGTGCACCTTTAGTGAGGGCTTCTCACCTCTGCTAAGTCACATGCATCCTTGAGGACAGAACCACAGATGGAGCCTTATACAGGAGCCTTACTGCTCGTTAGTAAACCAGGGCCTTCACTCTGTTCCTTCCAAGCCTGAGGTTGGAAGCAGGCCATGCGAGCATGGGGACGGATAGTGTCCTTGCAGGTAAAATGTGGTGCAACTGAGGAAGACCCTGCTCTAAGAGGCTGAGGAAGCGCTACTGTGTTGGTAACATCATGTTACCTATACAGGAACTGTAGAAGATGCCTCCTCTTTGAGCAGCTCTTAAGTGTTTTGACAAAAAGAGTTGAGGGCCCGCAAGGCAGAGTGCTAGCAGGTGCAAGACCCTGAGTTCAGTCCTGGGGTTGGGGGTGCACATCTGTAAGGATGTTTTTGGTTATAAGTGGCAGGAACCTCCTTCAGACTATGGGGCTTGTGTGGTAGTTAAATCTTGCTTTGATTGAGAGATGTCTAAACAATCAGTGAAGCACATATCTGAGTGTGTCTTTGAAGGTTTTTCTAGAGACGATTAGATTATTGGGGCATGAATTAGTCACTGATGGATGCATACTATGATGGTAGTCCTGGGAGGTGGTGGAAGCAGAGGTGGCGCTTGTTGGAGGGGTCAGCCTTCGTGTACTCTGGGAGCTGTGTCTTACCCTGGCTCCTTCTCTTCCTCACCCCTCTTTCTCCTGCCTCTCACGTGTGAGAGCCTCCCTCCATCACACACTCCCATTCCCATAGTGTCCTGCCCTTACACATGGGATCAAGTGACCCTGGATTGAACATTCTGAAACTGAGTGAAGATAATTCTTTCTTCTTTGAAGTTGTCTTTTCAGGTATTGAGAGATGTAACTGATAGAAAACTGTCTGAAAAATGGAGAGGGAATGGAAAAAAAAAAAAGAAAAGAGGCAAGTGGATTTCTGAGTTCGAGGCCAGCCTGGTCTACAGAGGGAGTTCCAGGACAGCCAGGGCTACACAGAGAAAGCCTGTCTCAAAAAACCAAAAAAAAGGAAGGAAGGAAGGAAGGAAAGGACATGACTGTTCCAGAAAAGGCTTATTGTAGCTGTGTGGTAGAGCATAGCCAGAGGCAGGGACACCTGGGAGAGTCCAGAGTGTACATGACCCTGAGCCATGTTGGGAGAAGGCAGGAAGGGAGAGGAGAGAGAAGGGAGCCAGGTACAGCAGTCAGGAGGCACGAAGGTACAAAGAGAGAGGGTAACCCAAATGGTTGTATAGTATAGGGAAGAGCTGTCCAGTCCCTGGGCTGAAGAATTCAGGGTAGATGGCTGGGTTTGCCAGCCAGCAGGGCCCTGTAACTGTGGGGTTGAGGGATGCTGGGAGAGCCTGGTGTGAGGCTGACTTCCAAGCTGCTGCTTTGTCTTGATCCGAAGAGATTAAAATGGGAACAAAAGCAGCGAGTGGGTGAGTCCTTCATCTTCTCTCTGCTGCCTGCCCAGTGGGCCAGCCTCCTCTGTCACCTAATGTGTACTTATTAAGTGAAAGGGAAGACAACAGAATGGGAATCAGCGGGACAGTTGTTAGCTAGGTGGTTGTCCTTGGACATACCCCAGCAGCCTCGTAGCTGCTCTGGGAGTCCCACACAGTTCTGCCCAAAGGACCCTTGATATCCTTAGAGCAGCATGCTTGTTATAACCTCTGGGACCTGGTGGCCGGGAGGACTCTGTCCCTGTTGGAGGAGCCCAGACAATAGCTTCCTGTAGGAAGTCTTGTCAGGTTGGGCA
The DNA here is from genome assembly GCF_008632895.1 of Mastomys coucha. NCBI lineage: Eukaryota > Metazoa > Chordata > Mammalia > Rodentia > Muridae > Mastomys > Mastomys coucha. The sequence continues at coordinate 107,738,688 of NW_022196904.1, forward strand.
GCAGTTTGGAGCTGAGTCTGAGAAGGGGCCCGGTCGGTGTAGGGACATTATGGTATTCGAATGCTTGTTCTCTGGTGTGGTGCCTACCCTCACTTACCTTGCAGCTCCAGTGCTCTGACTCCCCGTAAGGGAGTTCTTCTTAGCTAAAAGATTTTAAATTTTCTGTTGTAATAAAAACAAACAAACAAACAAACAAAAACAAAACAAAAAAGCCCTACTCTCTTCTTTGCCTTATGCATCTTGCCTCAAACTTTAAAACACAGGCTGTTGTTTAAATACTGAATCCTGGAGCCAATAATTAATATGTAGCCTTGGGTAGCCCAGAATTCCCTATGTAGACCAGGCTGGCCAGGAACTCATCGAGCTTCACCTGCCCCCGCCTCCCGAGTGCTGAGATTAAAGCTACATGGCATCATGCCTGCCCTAGATGATAGCTTTAAGAAATAATTACTGTTATATTCCCTTAGTGTGTGTGTGCAAGCATGCCATGGAGTCAGACTTTTCGCTACCATTTGGGTTCCAGGAATGTACTCAGATTGTTAGCAGGCACCCTTTCCTGCTGAACCATCTCTCCAGGCAGATGATGGCTTTGTGTTCTTTGTGCTTGTTGTATTAGAGCTATGTAAAACATTTAAGATTTATTTATTTATTTATTTATTTATTTATTTATTTAATGTAAGTACACTGTAGCTGTCTTCAGACACACCAGAAGAGGGCATCAGATCTCATTACGGATGGTTGTGAGCCACCATGTGGTTGCTGGGATTTGAACTCAGGACCTTCAGAATAGCAGTCAGTGCTCTTAACTGCTGAGCCATCTCTCCAGCCCCTGTGTAAAACATTTAAAAGTGTCTTTTTCCATGACTGCCTGACTAGCAAAGAATGGGTCTGCATTGCTTTTAGCAATGTTGTAGAAATTGACTGTCTTTTACATTGTAAGCTTTAGGGTTTTAGGAGGATGCTAGGAGTTGAACCCAGGACCTTGTGTGTATCTAGCACATGGACCACCATTACACCACTCCTTGCCCCTACCATAATCTTGCTTCATTTAATAAACATATCCACGAGTGTTGTTTGTCTTGTGTGTTTGAAATGAAGAGAATGGTGTTTTCACCATTCTGGGACTGTAGCCTTCCTTTGTACTGTATTGATTTGTTCTCTGGGTGGTTTGCTCAGCAATATATATTCATTGCTCTTGGGAAATTCAAAGATGATCACAAATGCCCCTTTCCCATTAAAAATAGCTCCTGCGGCTTTTCTTATAAAATAAATACATGTTTATTGAGTGGGGAATCAAATCTGCAGAGCGGTGTAGGCTTCTCCTCTAAATGTCTGTGCGTGCGTGCGTGCGTGCGTGCGTGCGTGCGTGTGTGTGTGTGTGTGTGTGTGTGTGTGTATGTATGTATGTGTGTGTGTGTGTATGTGTGTGTGTGTGTGTGTGCATGCACATTCGTGTGTGCTGAGGTGCTGGCAGATGAACACCAGAGTCCAATGCATGGTAGGCAAACACCCTACCCAGAGCTATATCCTAGCTCCTTTGTTTTCTGTTATCAGAACTGTACTACAGGTAGGTGTGTGGCACACACTTGTAAGCCCAGCACTTGAGACACTGAGGCAGGGGTATGGTTGGGCGCAAGGCCAGTGAGGACATAGTGAGAGCCTGGGTTGGAAAGAAGAAAAACACCATGAGGTGTGTCTTACTTGCAGCTGGCTCTTTGCTATAACAATGGTGCCACTTTGTTTACTTGCAGGTGGGGATGGAAGTGGCCCCTCACCTCAAGGAGAGCCTCAATAAGAACTTCTTTGACTTCCTGCTTACATTTAAACAGGTAGGAGAGCCCGTCAGCAGCTCACTGAACAAAGCGTTCTGTGAACAGATTCACCAGGCTGAGGATCCTTGCAGCGGGCCAGGTGTGCCAAGGGACACTGACATCTGCAGACTCTTTACCTGGTGTTAGATGGAGGGAGAGCTAACACACTTGTGAACAGGAAATGCCCCCAGCCAATCGGCCTTACTTCCTGGCATCTGCTGAGCCATTTTCCTCAGGTTGCTTCTGCCCTGTGCAACACGTCCCTACAAACCGCTCAGCTGCGTGGTGGCATGGGAAACTTAGTGCGCATTTTGTTTTGTTTTCAAATTCAGCTGAGCAAGTAGGCTGTTACCCTTGGATCCATCCATACACTTCTAAGCCAGCCTGCTTTATGTGATGTGACTTCTTTCTGATGTCCCTTTGGTCTCCTGTAGATTCATGGAGACACTGTCCAGAACCAGCTGGTGGCCCAGGGTGTGGAGCTGCTGTCCTATCTCCCTCTGTACTCGCCGGCCATGGGCTGGATCTTCCAGTGTGTCTCCTACCACGCTCCTGAGGTGAGGCCAGTGTGTGTGTGTGGGGGGGTGGGGGATGGGTCACGGCTGGGGAGTAAGGCTGGCTTCCCTTCCCCATAGTGTGTCCTGTAGTTTTCCCAGGGTCCTTCCCAGCAGCTTCAGGAATGTCGTGCCCGGTGCCTTTATGGAGAGCTCAGCCCTGTAGCTGGTTCTCTGCTAATTGCCTTTCTAGATTATATCATTTCCTGAGCCTGGGAGGAAAGGAGCCACTCAGAGAGGCCACATTCCTATGGCTGCGAGTTGGTGGCCAGAGAGAAACCTTTGAGATCCTCCTCCGGGGCAGGGGAGGTTTCTCACCTCTTCATTTACCTCCCTCTGCCCATCTGTGTTTCTCTTAGTTCAGTAAGGTCTGTGTAGCGGGTGGCAGTGTCCTATTTCACGCAAGGGCAGGTAAGCTTTCCTCATTGCTTATGTAATGCTCCTTTCTCCTTTCCCTCCGTCTCTTCCCCCCTCTCCCCTCCTTCCTCTTCTGAGTGATGTTCTCTCAGGAATTAAACTGCTAGCAGAAATACAGTTTTTCCTTCCTGGCAATCCCCAGTGCATGCTGACGTGACTGTGACAGATGACGCGTGCCTGGCCTTCCTTTCTGTGCCTGAAAGTAAAAGGTAGCTTGCTGTTAGTAAAAGGGAGCGAAGCAGTTCAGAGGCAGGGGCCTGTCTCCCAGCGGCAGCCAAGGCATTTGAACAAAGAGAACAGACGTCTGACTGAACCATACCGCTCCAGGGCTTGACCCTGGAGACCAAGTGATGGGCATCTAGCCCTGAACATTTATGCTCATGTGGTTGTAATGGTACAAAGTCAGAGGTAGCCAACAGGGCGTTGGTTGAATTCTTGTGTGTGCATTTAGTGGAAGGCTGTGGGGTCCTTTGGAACCTATGAGTGTCTGTGTATATTGACATGAGGCTGTTTATAGGTACATAGCTGAGCAGAAACAGCAGCTCTACTCAATTGCAGTGTGGGTTGTAAGCCATGGAATAGCCTAGTGTCAAAGTGAGGGCTTTGATGTTGGGGTGATTTGGTGTGCCCTCAGTTCTGTGACCATGTCATGGGACAGTGAATGCCAGCTGACTTGCCCCTAGTCTCCATCTGTGACAATTTCTGCTTTCTAGTTTGTATCTGGACTAAACCAGACAGTGCTATTCCTGTGCTGAGTGGGTGTCCTACATACATCCTGTGTTCAGTTGGGGTCTTGCTCGAAGCCCAGGCTGGCCTGGAGCTCATTATCCTCCTGCCTCAGCCTCCTGAGTGCTGAGATTCTAGCATGAGCCACTGCATCTGGATAGATTTGGGGCCATCTTACCTGAGTTTCCTTTGCCTTGCTTATGTTTTGACTTCTCAGATGTTTTAGTGGAATTTCTTTTGATCATTTGGCAATCTGATTCCCTCTCAGACTAGTCTAAAGGGAAGGGAGTTGGAAGAGCTGTCGGGTGCTGTGTGTGGTCCTTAGCAACCACGTGTGGTCCCCTCCTGGGCAAGAAAGGTGCCACAAACTCAGCTGTGGAAGCAGAGCCCCGGCCTTCCTCTGAATGATTGATCCAAACTCCTACAAGCAGGATTAATGTGTTGAAAACGAGAACACTTTTTGTCTTATTTTAATAAAAGGCAAAATCAGATTTTAAAAAAAATGCAAGGTGGGTGTCACAAGGCACCCTGGCTTTTATTTGAAACATTGGGAATCTCAGAGGAGACAGAGGCTGGGAATAGAACTTTTGGGGGGGGGGGAGTACTGCTGTAGGAAATCATCATGCAGTAGAAGTGACTGAAAAATTAGGTCACCTAAATAGTGATAAACTGTGTTCTCAGGGCGCTTAGGTAAGGGACTTGCAGTATCTTCTTAAAAAAAAAAAGTTAACCATTTCCAAATAGTAGGTGAACTGATGTCAGTTTGGAAGGTGAAGTTGAAGGGACCATGTGACAGTGTTGGTGCTAAGAGCTCTTGGATAGCTGGAGATGAGGGGAGGGGAGGCCAGAGCTGTATGTCTCTAGCTGAACCTCCAAAGAGGATGTTGTAAGGTCTGTCCACAAGCAGTTGGCATACACAGCTCAGGCAGGTTCGAGGGACTTTAGCTGTGAGCACCTGATGTATACATTGCAAATAGGAATAGAAATTCACAGCCAGATGTGCTGTGGCAGGCCTGTAAACCCAACATTTGACAAGCAAGGCAGGAGGATCATAACTTTGAGGCTAGCCTGGGGTACATAGAAGTATCAATGTGTCGATGATGATGATGATGATGATGATGATAGTGATGACAATGATGATAGAAATTAAAAATCTAAGAAAGGGTGATTATCTAGAAGGGCCTTTCCCATTATAGTTTGAAGGCAAGATTTTTTTTTCCTTTCTACAGCTAAAATGAGATGGTAGTCAGTAAAAGATTGCCACTTCATTTCAGGCACGCCACGCACAGAAAAGGGTAGCCATCATACACAGCTGTGGGTGATAGGGAAAAATCCCCCGAGAAACTATGCGTTGCTGTGTATTTGGAGGAGGGAGTAAGCAGGGGTGGGGGTGGAGGCTTAGGTCTGACTTCAGTGGTGATTCTTAAAGTCGCAGGGTCCCTAGCTGAGCCTCACAGTGCAGCTTGAAGATGGTGAAGGAGGACAGAGGGAAGTGTAGCTCAAGGCTGGCCCTGGGAGGCGCACAGTGGGTCTGTTGTGCCTTGGGTTGCTCACTTCCATCCACCTCAGTTTTGGCATCTGCAAAATAGGCATAGTGAACCTTTTTCTAAGGGCTAAGGTTGGGGGCTATGATGTGAGTGGCTTGTATTGTTGTAGGTGGTCCTGGAAGGCCTTGTGGAAATAAATGGAAACCCCAGCTCGACCGAAGAACAGGGGGCTAGCAGGGAGGGGGCCATGCTAATCGGTGGGTACATGCATGGTAAGGGTCTCACAGTACTTCGGCGGGGGCCTGCAGTGGCAGGATCAGGCTGGGTCCGACTGCAGAGGTGGCTAAAGCCCCATCCTGAGAACAGTCCTCCCCAGTGTGAGGGGAGGACTGTCAGTAGCTGTGAAAGACAGGAGGAGGGATGGATAAGTGCACTAGTCAGCATGTGGAATTGTGAGAGTCCTGCCATCTGTAAATTGTCGATGTAGTGCCTCAGGCCCATTCCTACCCTATCTGGTTTTCATTCATTCATTCACTCATTCATGCATTCATAAGTATAACCCACATAAGCATGTGTGTCGGTGTGTGTGTGTGTGTGTGTGTGTGTGTGTGTGTGTGTGTGTATGATCTTCTGAAGTGAGTCACTTTCCTGAAGCCTTTCCCTCCCTCAGCCTTGCAGTGCACCCTCCCCTTGTTACCCAGTGACTTCTTAGGGAGCTCTGTGGCCTTAGTCATCTCTGGAGGTGTGTGGAAGGCTGTGTGACCTTGTGGAATAGGCAGTGCATCACAGATAAAGGGAAGTCTTTAAGCCTGTCATACAGAGATGGCTCAGTGGTTAAGAGCACTCACTGACTGCTCTTCCAGAGGTCCTGAGTTCAAATCCCACAACCACATGGTGGCTCACAACCATCTGTAATGAGATCTGATGCCCTTTTCTGGTGTGTCTGAAGACAGCTACAGTGTGCTTACATATAATAATAAATGAAACTTTAAAAAAAAAAAAACAAACAACCCAGGAAGCTGGAGAGATGACTTAGCAGGTAAGTGTACTTGTTATGTAAGCATAAGGACTCAAGTTCGAATCTCTAGTACCTATGTAAAACATTGGCTGCCCATTCTTGTGGCTGCACGTTCCCCTGGTGGGTACAGAGACAGAAGGATTGCTGGGTTTCCTGGCCACTAGACTAGCTCCAGGCTCAGTGAGAGACCCTGTCTAAAAGGAACAAAGCCGAGAGTGAGGGAGCAGGATAACCCTGTCCTCTTCTGGCGTCTGCATGTGCATGAACCTGCACACACAGGGGCACATAGACCACTCACACATACCTCCTGTATACCCACAACAGTGCAGATGGATCTTAGCACAGACTTCTAGTATCTAAGCTTCTGCACACAGTCGTGTTCCGTGTGGTGATTAGGAAGAAATCCCAGTGAAGAGAAATGACAGGAACAATGGAAGAAAACTGTTCTAAACATCCATCAGTTGGGGTCAGTTTGATTAAGATGATGGTGGTTGACTCGTGCGTGCCAACATGGAAGCATGGGAGCTGGCCTTGACTCTTGAGTAGTCAGGTAATTTGCAATCAAGTGTGTTTAGGGTTATCCTGTTCCTATGAAAACAAAACAGGCTTCTATAATAATAACAAGGCAAAGGGAAAGTTCTAGGAAGTCCCAACACCAAAGTGTGATCAGTTATGATTAGAAGGGGAGGGACCATGTCTTTCTAGATGCACATCCATAGTCTTAGAACTTTTGTGTATAGCCATTTTTTGAAAAATAACGAAATGTAGGAGCAAGAGCAATAATAAGAGTATAAACACAGGCCAACAACACAGTGAATACCTTATGCATAGCAAGTTCAGTTGTGCGTGAGAGCCGTGTATGTCAAGCTGGGAGTTCTTCAAGGGTGTGGCCTGGCCAGAGGTTTGTTATGTGTTGGGGTCTAGTCTTGACACAGGTTTGGAATTCTCAACTAGAAGCAGGGATATCTGGAAGGTGCATAATAAATATACACAGACTACTTTTTTTAGTACAGGCTGACAGGCAATTTTCTAAGGCTTAAAGTTTCTTTTCTCTCTCACTCTCTGTTCTCTTTCTCTTTTGCTTGCTAGCTTACAGCTTGAGGCTGCACACACTCTGCTTTTCTCTGTGCGCTTTTCTTTTCTCAAACTCTTACACTCCTACACACCTCTGTGTGTTCTCCTTTCACTCTCATACACACTTTACACATACCTCACACACATCTCACATACACCATGTGTACTCTTCTTTCATTCATACACACACTCTATACAGACCTCACATTCTCTCCTTACTCACTCTTTTTAATTTTAGAAGGTGTTTATTTATTTTTTGTTTGTTTTTTAGAAATAACATTATTTTTTATTAGATATTTTCTTTATTTACATTTCAAATGTTATCTCCTTTCCTGGTTTCCCCTCCAAAAACCTCCCGTACCCTCCCATCTCCCCCTGCTCACCAACCCACACACTCCAATTCCTGGCTCTGGCGTTCCCCTACACGGGCATAGAGCCTTCACAGGACCAAGGGCCTTTCCTCCCATTGATGACTGACAAAGCCATCCTCTGCTACATATGTGGCTGGAGCCATGGGTCCTTCCATGTGTATTCTTTGGTTGGTGGTTTAGTCCCTAGGAGCTCTGTGGGTACTGGTTGGTTCATATTGTTATTCCTCCTATGGGGCTACAAACCCCTTCAGCTCCTTGGGTCCTTTCTCTAGTTCTTCCATTGGGGACTCAGCGTTCAGTCCAATGGTTGGCTGCAAGCATCCACCTTTGTATTTGTTAGGCACTGGCAGAGCCTCTCAGGAGACGGCTATATCAGGCTCCTGTCAGCAAGCACTTGTTGGCATCCACAATAGTGTCTGGGTTTGGTAACTATATATGGGATAGATTCCTCAGGTAGGGCAGTCTCTGGATGGCCTTTCCTTCAATCTCTGCTCCACACTTTGTAAATCTTCCCATGGGTATTTTGTTCTCCTTTCTAAGAAGTACTGAAGTATCCACACTTTGGTCTTCCTTCTTCTTGAGCTACATTTTATGTGGTCTGTAAATTGTATATTGGGTATTCTGGGCTAATATCCACTTATCAGTGAGTGCATACCATGTGTGTTCTTTTGTGATACCTCACTCAGGATGATATTTTCTAGTTCTATCCATTTGCCTAAGAACTTCATAAATTTATTGCTTTTAATAGCTGAGTAGTACTCCATTGTGTAAATGTACCACATTTTCTGTATCCATTCCTCTGTTGAGGGACATCTGAGTTCTTCCCAGCTTCTGGCTATTATAAATAAGGCTGCTATGAACATAGTGGAGCATGTGTCCTTATTACATGTTGGAGCATCTTCTGGGTATATGCCCAAGACTGGTATTGCTGGGTCCTCAGGTAGTACTATGTCCAGTTTTCTGAGGAACTGCCAAACTGATTTCCAGAATGGTTGTACCAGCTTGCAATCCCACCAGCAATGGAGGAGTGTTCCTCTTTCTCCACATCCTCACCAACATCTGTTGTCACCTGAGTTTTTGGTCTTAGCCATTCTGACTGGTGTGTCACTCACTTTTCACATGTTCTTCTCGTGCTTTCTCTCTTGCTCTCCACTCGCTTTCCGCATTCACCTCATATGCTCTTTCATTCTCTCGTCTTTTTCTTGCCCCAGTCTTTTAGTGATACTCTCAAAGCAGGTAGAAAAAAAAAGACATAATCATTGCCAAATCAAATTCAAAAGAATAACCACATTCCATAAAGAATTAAGAATTACAATCGTTCCCCAAAGTTTCACACTTCCCTATTCCCAGGCCTATAGCCAAAGTAATAATAATTGCAAATTTACCATTATTTAACCTTTAACTTTTGACTTATTATACTTCAGAGCTCAGAGCTCCGAGGTCAGCTACTTGTATTTTCCTGGGAAGCTCTAGTGATAAATGACATGAGCAAAGCTGCCAGACAGTGGCCAGAAAGAATCAAGTTAACCCTTAACTCAGCAATTCTGCTAGCTTTCTGCTTCTGTACATTGCACACAATGACTCTCCTAAGAGTGCCAGTGTTTTGACTTAGTTTTACTAGTATAAGATTTTACATATTCTGTACTTGTTTATCCAGGAACCACTCTTAAATGTTGTGTAAAACTTATTTCACAACTTCAATAGTTTTTTCCTTTCTTGGGGTCCTAATGTTGGCTCTATTTCATTTCCTAATAATTTCTTCTAACACTCTTTGCAAGTCAAGCATTTAATCTGGAACTACCATTTTGCAGTTATTTCATTGTTTCCAAGATGAGAACACACAGCATGCACCTGGGGCACTAGGATTGTGCTGTGCTGTGCCCCTATGTCTCAGTTTTTAACTGTTTAAGAATCATTACATTGAGCAACATCTAGTTTCACAAAATTCACAAGAGTAAAAGGAGAAAGAAGTAAGAAAGTCAGATATAATAGAAGAATTATGCACACCAAGGCCAACTGAAAAACAGTCATACACAAATGAAATCTATATAGCTGTTGTCCAGGGCTAAGGTTAGGAGAAATGGGAACAACTGTTGTTACAAAGAGCTGCTGCGGATTACTGAGATGTCTCCATTTCGACCTACGGTAGGCAGTCCCTTATTTCAGATGGTGGGTCCCCTGGACAGATGTGTCTCCTGCTTCTCAGGGTCCCAGATGCCATCCTTTTCTATAAGGAGCTGCCACAGGCTTCTGAGATGTGTCCATCCTGGCCTGCTGTGGTCAGTCCATCATGATATGCTGTCCCCAGCAATTATGACCTCAGCTGTCTTTGAACTGTTGTTGGTCCTCTTGTCCTTGTCAAAGATCAGATAAAAAGATGAAATACATAAAGTTAGCCTCTAGTAGATTTGTCTTCTTGTGCAGCACTTGGCTCACTGGACACTTACGGACACACCTTTATTCCGTGTGGCAGCCCCAGTTTGGCACATTGTATGTGTTGCTTTGTCTCTGTGTAGTATTGTGTGGTGTATAAACTTGTTAGAGTAGAGGCCACAGGTAGATGTCGTGTGTTTTCCTCAATTATATTCCACCTTTATTTTTTTAGTTAAAATTTACTTATTTATTATTATTGTGTGGTTTGAGGAGGGGTGTTGCATGTGCCATAGTAAACACATGGAGGTCAGAGGACAACTCTGTGTCCTTAGTACTATTCTGGAGATTGAACCTAGGTCGCCAAGCTTTCGTGGTTAGAGCCTTTACTTGATGAGCCAGCTTGCCACCCAGCCATCTTTAGTTTTGGAGACAGGGTGTCTGAGTCAGGGTTTGTATTCCTGCACAAGCACCATGACCAAGAAGCAAGTTGGGGAGGAAAGGGTTTATTCAGCTTCCACATTGCTGTTTATCAGGAAAGGAAGTCAGGACTGGAACTCAAGCAGGTCAGGAAGCAGGAGCTGATGCAGAGGCCATGGAGGGATTTCCCTTACTGACTTGCTTCCCCTGTCTTGCTCAGCCTGCTCTCTTATAGAACCCAAGACTTCCAGCCCAGGGATGGCCCCACCCACAAGGGGCCCTACCCACTTGATCACTAATTGAGAAAGTGCCCCACAGCTGGATCTCATGGAGGTACTTCCCCAACTGAAGCTCCCTTCTCTGTTAACTCCAGCCTGTGTCAAGTTGACACACAAAACCAGCCAGTACACAGGATCTCTCAACTAAACTCAAAGTTAATTGAGTAGGCTGGGCTGGTGAGTCAATGAGCTTTAGTGATCCTGTCTCCATTCTCTCAGTCTCCAGTTCTGAGGTACAGACCACATTGCCTGGCTTTTTCTTAGGTTTTGAGGATCAAACTCAAGTCTTTGTTATGATTATGAAGCAGGCACCTGGCTGGCTGAACCATCTCTCTAGCCTCCCAGAAAAAGTTATTTTAGAAAAACGGGGGCTGGGGAGATGGCTCAGCGGGTAAGAGCACTGACTGCTCTTCGGAAGGTCCTGAGTTCGGATCTCAGCAACCACATGGTGGCTCACAACCACCCATAATGAGATTGGATGCCCTCTTCTGGTGCGTCTAAAGACAGCCGCAGTAAATTACAGCGGAGCGAGCAGGGCCGGAGTGAGGGGGGCCAGCAGAGGTCCTGAGTTTAACAGCAGCCACACACATGATAGCTCACAGCCATCTGGACAGCTACAGTATACTCATACACATAAAATAAATAAAATAAATCTTTAAAAAAGAAAAGAAAAACAGATTGTTTCCCCTATAGATGGGCATCTTCCCTAGTCCATCTTTTCAGAAGCATTAAGTGGGTCAGGCATGGTGGCCCAATACCCAAGAGGCTGAATCAGGAAGATGAAGGCCAGAAGCTAGTCTGGGTCACATAACAAGTTTCAGTTCAGTGTAGGCTATACATCAAGACTGTCTAAAAACCTAAAGGCCATCACATTCCTGTGCGTGTGAGCATACGGAAGAATGGCACTCAAGAACTTGTGAGGTCCTGCCTGCTGTCCTGCCTGCCTTCTCCCCTGGGCCCCAGACATAGGTTGGTGTGTTAAGGTTCCTCCTTCAGTCAGTTTTGAATGAGTGTATGTATGCTGTGGAGCATCACAGTTGTATGGAACCTCCCTTTTCCGGCTTTTCCGAGACAGCACTTGGTGTTAGCCATCAAGGGTAACTTTTCGAGTAGCAGTGTGTCTCGAGTGAGTGAGACAGCATCTTAGTAGCAGTCGGGATGCTTCTGGCTGTGAGGAACAGACAGTCAACAGGCCTGGCTGACAAATATAGCTCCTTATGTCCTTCAACAGCAAGGCATTCTGGGCCAGGCAACCTCCATCTGTCCTTCTGTTCTGCAGCCCCCTGCTAGGAGCGAAGTGTCTGCAGCCACTCCAACCCTTATGTCATAATTTGATTTTTTTTTTTTTTTCTGTCACAGTCCTTAGAATCCTTCCCAGCCTGTCTCAGCAGCTAGACATGGATCATATGTCCAAGTCTACCAGGAAAAGTAGAGCGAGGCTGCCGTGGCTCGGTGGGATATTTGTTAGATAACTCAGGCCCTCCAGCGGGGAGCACTGACTGGGAGACCTGAGCAACAGACCTTTGCTGTCTCAGATCTGGAGACCTTGGAAGGCCAAGCAAGGTGGAGATGCCAGCAGAGGTGGTCTCTGGCGAGGCCTCCCTCCTCTGTGTGCAAATGGTGGCATGCTTGCTGTGTCCTTTCCTTTGTGCACACACCTCCCTGGTCTCTCTACCTTCCTTCATAAGGGTGCTAATCCTTTTGGATGGGGTCCCACCCTGATGCCCTCAGTTAACCTTAGCACTTCCCCTAAGGCCCACTTCCTGCTTTAATGTCTCATTGGAACTAGAGAGGGGGGCACATGATTTAGTCCACAACAGGACCTAGTTTGATGTGGGCACAGAATTTGAAAAAGGGATCCTAAAAATGCACAGGCTCTTATTTTGGCTTCAGGGTCAAACCTCATTTCCACTCCTTATGAGGAAACCCTTGCCTGTCTGACATAGCCCATGTATGCAGGCAGGGTCTGATGTTTGCCAGGCCTCTGGTCCCATGACAAAGTGTGCAGAAGATAGGAAAGTTATTCTAACATCTGAGGCTCAGTGACTCTTGGGTCAAGTGCTCGGTGTCTGGACGGCTGACATTAGCCCTTCTGTCCTAGGCTTGACCTTGTCTGTATACAAAACAGTTCCCAAACCACTGCCCCAAAGGCCACTTCATGCATTGATTTTTCAAAACAAAACATAAAACCCAGGAGCTCTTTTGAAGATGCGTCATTGTCTTAAGATAGCTTCAAAGCCATTAGTGCCCAGGAGTAAACTGTTCTCCTTTGGGGGAAGGACACTCTTGGAACTTAGGAAAGGACACATGGCAAAGAATATACTCTTTGGTGTCAGCCCATCTGGGGTCATTGCTGGCTCTGGTTGCTGGCAGTGGCTAAAATCTGTTGCTGTGCCATGCCTCAGTTTGTCTTCTGTGAAATGGGAGAAGAGTATTGCCCCTGGGTGGGAGAGGTGAGAACGGGAGAGTAAGCTCTTGTTCTGTGACTAGTGAGCACTGAGCTGTGGCCTGTTGTTTGTTGATTGCTTTTTGACTGCACTACTGAGAGGCCACAGGCCCTTTAACGACAGGTGGGAGTGTCATACATACTTAGGAACTTTCCATCCTCGTCTTGCCCAGAGGCGCATCATTCTGTAGTGACCGTATGGGTAGGACGATGCCACCCATGTCCTCTGTGAGTGTGGGGAGACACATCTCAGCAGAGCCGGTCTCTCACCAAGGTCTCGGCTTTGGTAGCCAGAGAGGCTGGACCTGACCCCGGATGCTCCTGATGCTCAGCCCTGGTTCTTTATCCATCCTTGTAAATGCCTCAGAAATGAATTGTTTTGCTTTCTTACCCTTCCCATCCTGGTTAGGCACAAAGGAGAATGGGGATTTCTACTGTGTAAGTTGGCTGCAGTTTAGGGTGTGGCACTTTAAGAGAATCTCTTAGAGACTTTGCTTTATATCCACCATGCTGATGACTTCCTCTTAAACTTCCCAGGCTTTGCTGACGGAGATGATGGAAAGATGTAAGAAACTAGGGAACAAGTAAGTACTTTAAAGATGCATAAGGCATGTGCATGAAGTTGGAGTTAGTGGCTGTGTGCGTGTGCGCGCGCGCGCGCGCGCGCGCGTGTGTGTGTGTGTGTGTGTGTGTGTGTGTGTGTGTGTGTGTGTGTGTCTGTCTGTCTGTCTGTCTGTCTGTCTGTCTGTCTGTCTAAGTGCATGCACAGAGGTCAGTGTTAGGGTCTTTCTCTGTTGCTCTCCACTTTGTTTTTTGAGATGGATCTCTCAGGAACCTGGAGCTCACTGATTCCGTTAGCCTGGCTGGGCCGCAAGCCCCAGATATCTTCCTGTCTCTGCCTGCCCAGCAGTGGTGTTACAGGTGTGCACCACCGCACCCAGGTCTTTATAGAAGTGCTGGAAATTTGAACCTAGCTCCTCTTATGTGCAGTAAGCACTTGGCCAACTGAGCTATCTCCTCAGCCATCACTTGCTTCTCTCTGTTCATGTTTTTGACCTTCTACCCCTAACATGGGCAAGAGCTGGCAGAGAGGCAGCTTAGCCTGTGTGGAGGTTCAGAACAATGGATTTGAATTGCCTGGTCTCAGACCTTAGCCTCATTCTACTTTAGCTTTGGTCTTGGCACTTACCTGACTGCCCTGTGCCTCAGTCTTCCCCCTCTGCAAAATGGGGGTGATAATAATAGCCTTTTCCTTATGGGGCTGTGGTCAGTGGCAGGGCCAGGGTGTTGTACTTGGTTCTCCCGCCTCCTGGGTATATGAGGTTCTCTTGCTACTCTCTTGGTAGCAGATACTCTACAACCACGAGTGGGTTTTTTTCTGCCTCAAGTACCCAAAATTGAAAGGTCTCTTCATTAGAAATTCCTTTTCATAGAAGATACACATTTGTAGCAAGGTCCCAAGTTGTTATTGAGTATTGAGTTTTGTTAGTGCACCAGCCTCTTAAAGGGGCTCACTTCTACTTAAGTGGGTTGGGCTGTAGCTGATTCTCCTGTCCATCCATCTAGTTAATTCAAACATTGTCAAATTCCAACTATGCAGTGAGTCAGTGGCAGCTCTATCTGCTGTTTTGATTGTTTTTTTTTCTTTCTAACCTTCTCATTAAAAGCTGTCAGTCACCCTTATTGGCACTATACTTCCTAGCATTAAATGTGACTTCCTGCCAGGTACGGTGACACTTATCTGTAATCCCACAATTTGAGGTATGGAGATGGGAAGATTGTAGGTTCAGTGCCAGCCTAGGCTACAGAGAAAGACTTGCTCTCAATGTACAAACAAAAGTAAGTAAGTAAGTAAATAAATAAATAAATAAGAGACTCGCATCCCGAGGAAACTGAGTGACTCAGCGCCTGTATCTTGCAGTGCTTTGCTGTTGAACTCCGTGATGTCAGCTTTCAGGGCTGAGTTCATTGCCACCAGGTCTATGGACTTCATCGGCATGATTAAAGAGTGTGACGAGTCTGGCTTCCCCAAGGTAGGCTCTGGACTTACTGTGTAACGGGAGAAGAGACAGACGGTGTCTATCTGATTGCCCTGGAGGGTAGAGACAGGGTGAGGGCAGTGCAGGTCTAAAAGATGTGATGGAAAATGGCTGAGATTCAGGATCATTAATGCTGTGTAGGGGCCTGAGTGCAGAATCCGTGAATATACTCACTGTTGAGTATTTAGGAAAGACTTTGGTCTCACATCTTTAAAATACACCTGCCTTTGGGCTGTGAAGGTTGCAAGTCAGTTAAATACATCCCAGTGCTGGGCAGGCAGAGACAGACAGACCCCCAGGATTACTGGCCAGTCAACCTAACTGGTGATGCCCAGGTGCCAGTAAGAGACCTTGTCCCAAAAACCAAGGCTGGAGAGATGACTCAAGGGTTATGAGCATTGGCTGCTCTTCCAGAGGTCCTGAGTTCAATCCCCATCAACCACATGGTGGCTCATAACCATCTATAATGGGATCTGATGTCCTCTTCTGGTGTGTCTGAAGAGAGCGGCAGTGTATTCATATACATTAAATAAATAAATAAATAAATAAATAAATAAATAAATAAATCTTTTTTGAAAAAAGAAAAAGAAAAAAAGAAAACCAAGGTAGGCCGTTCCTGAGGAACAACACTCAAGTCTGATCTATGACCTTTTTGTACACTGCACACGTTATCGGCGAATACACACATTTCCCCCACCCCCACCCCATCCCACCCAATTAGTAGAAGCTTCCTCCAGATTAGACCTGCAGAGTAGACCACTATCCTAAGCCAGCTCACTTTGAGGTGTGCTGGGAACTGAGCTCAGGGCTCCCACAGATGTGATGCATGCTCTGCTCTGAGCTGCTTTGTCAGCAGGAACCAGCCCTGAGTTTCTCAGAGTTGTTTGGGTGGATCCAGAAAATCTCAGAAAGAAGTCTTGGGAAGGTTTCTCTGGAGACAGATGAAATGTTGGAACCCTTTCCTTCTCTATTTAAGCCTCGTTATTTTGACTTAAAATCTTTAGTAACATAAGTGTTTGCTACTTTCTTAGCATCTCCTTTTTCGCTCATTGGGGTTAAACTTGGCCTTGGCTGATCCTCCTGAGAGCGATCGACTTCATATTCTCAATGAAGCTTGGAAAGTCATCACTAAATTGAAGAGTCCTCAGGTGAGTGCGCATTTAGACCATAGATCCACTGTTTTTATAGAAGTTGTGTAATATACACTTAATTTTTTAAAATGTATATGGGTGTTTTGCCTGTGTGTATGTCTGTGCATCACATGTGTGCAGTGCCTGTGGAGGCCAGGCGGGCAGGGCCATGGCCATGAGGTGTTTGTGTGCACGTAACTGCACTTGTGCCTTGGTATCCATGTACATGTCCAAGAGACAGTTCAGGTGCAGGTCCTGTCTTCCCACCTTGTTTCTGAGCAGCTCCAGGCTAGCTGTCTGTATACTTTCCTCCCCTCTTTTGTCTGTTGATTGTCTTTGTTCTTGACTGATGGTACTCTAAGTAGACCAGACTGGCCTGGAACTCACAGAGACCCTCTGTCTCCTGGGTGCTAAGATTGAAAGTGTCACCGTGGCATTGAACATGGCATGGGTTCCAGGAGTCAACCTTAGGTTGTTAGTCTTGGTGGCAAGTGCTCTTACCTGCTGAGCCATGTCCCTGGTCCCTTTGGACTTTTCAAACTTTTTCATAAGATAGATTTACAACCCTTTTGTAGATCAAATGCTTTATTTTTAAGGCAACAAGCAAACCTTGAGCTCTGAATCAGATCCCCCCTGGGGTGTTATGTTGAGATGTGAGGGGTTTTATGCCAAGGAGCAAGGCCTCCTCCTGGGCCCTTTGCTCCTCAAGCAAGGCAGAGCTCCTGAGATTTGCATCTTGGCCAAGGAACAGTGCTGGGATCAGAGTCTACAGTGAGCTTCAGGCGACATGTTTCCTTTTATAACTTGTTTTTCATGGTAACACATGTCAATCAATTAAATGTCGTGCTTCCCTGACCAAGCATGGGTCAGAAGCAACCTAAGGGAGGCAGTTTAATTTGACTCCCAGTCAAGAGGATGCTACTGTCAGGGCAGGGAGGGCTGAAGAACTAGGTTCACTCAGTAGGGGTTTGTGCTGTATGTAGCCTGTTACAGCTTGGTAGAGTCAGGAAGCAGAGAGGCCAGGCCAGAGGCTAGGCTGGGCTATAGCCCTCAGAGGACCTCCTTCTCCAGCTCTGCCTTCACCTGTATGTCCCACCCCCTCCCATAGCAGCCCCAGCTGTGGGAGCCGGTGGGGGACATATTCCAACTGTAAGAGTCAGCCAGACAGCCTGTCTGTCTACCTACCTACCTGCCTGCCTGCCTGCCTGCCTGCCCGTCCGTTCGCCCGTCCGTCTGTCTTTCTGTCTGTCTGTCTGTCTCTCCTTAGAGCCCTTGAAGATTTGTCTGTGCTTTTTTTGTGATGAAAGTTAAGAGGTGCTCTTCTCACCACACAGCTACTTTTCCCTTTCTTTGTAGGACTACATTAATTGTGCCGAGGTTTGGGTAGAGTACACCTGCAGGCATTTCACGGTGAGTATGACTGTGGGGTGGTTTTCCAAAGGGTTTTGTGCTTTGCTGGCTGCCATAGCGACAGCATCTGCCCACTTAGGAATGCTGCAGTGGTACTTGAGCTGGGACCTTGCTGTCCTGGGCTCAAAGAGTAGCTGGAGCTCTAGGCACATGCCACTCCGCCCAGCTCTTAGAAGTCACGGTCTGAGGAGCATTAGCATGTGTTGTGAGCACAGTGTCCCATACTGGCACAACACTGCCACATCAGACTGAGCAGTGCTGTGCCAGATGAGGCTGAGCAGCGGTCCCTCGGCTACCGAGATGCTAGAATGCTTTGTAAACTTCCATGAGCATGTGGTAGGCAGGGTTTTCCTTTTTTTATTTTATTTTATTTTATTTAATATTGTTGTTGTTTAGCATTTTCAAACATTCAGAGCCTGCATGTGCTTCCTACCCACAAGCAAATACTACTATTTCTTTTCCTGGTTGCAGACAGAACCATAGTTTGGGGAATTTTAGACTCATCAAAGAATAAGGACTTTAGAAGCAGGTAGACGTGGGCTCTTCTGACCTTCTTGCCAGAGTTAACTCGAAAAATATTATTAAATATTTTGGTGTGTGTATGTGTGTACTCTGTATGCATACATGGAGGTCAGAGGTCACTACTAGGTGTCTTCCTCTTACCACATTATCATCACCATCACAATCATCATTATCAACATCGTTATTGTCATATAGAACCACTTTTCTTTTTTTAAGGTTTATTTCGTGTGTGTGTGTGTGTGTGTGTGTGTGTGTGTGTGTGTGTGTGTATCTGTTGGGGGAAACTATTGGGGAAAAGGGATTGCTGCGTGCATGTATGTGTGTGCCTGTTCAAGCAGAGGTGTCAGAATCAAAAGATTCTGACACCTTTGGTTCCTTCAGCTGTAATCAGAATCCTTTAAGAGCTGTCGAGTGTGGGTATTAGACTTCAAACTCTGGTCCTCAGGTTAGAATAGCAAGTGTTCTTAACTGCTCAGCCGTCTTTCCAGCCATCCATCTCATTTATCATTATTATAGGTGTATGGGAGGGCTATGTGTATATGAACATGTTTATAGTCAGAGGCCAGAGGAGGAACCACATTACCACTCTCAACCTTACTTCCTTGAGGAAGAGTGAGCTCATGGAATGAGGCCCTCGCCATTTTTTGAGCAGGTTGGTAGTCAGCAATCCTCCTGTCTCTAGTCACTCTGTTCCCAGCTGTCTCCAGTCCTGGAGTTACAGACCTGCTCCCAGCTTTTTATGTGGGTGCTGCGGACCCCAACACAGACCCTTATGCTTCAGCACCCAGCCTTTTGCCAGTCAGTGCAGGGTTATGGTTTGGACATTTCTGTCCACCCTGTCTCCTGGATTCACACTTCCAAACCTGTTCCCTGAGGCCTCAGTATTAAAAACTGGAGTGACAGGCAGCTGCCCACAGCTCATGCTGCTGGCTGGCATTCTGAGCACAGGTCATACCAACCCTCGTTAACTATCCCAAGGTTGACAGTTTAACTTAGAAAGATGTATCGTGTCGTGAGAGTGGAGCCTTATAGGTGGGATTCCTGGCCTTAAAACAAAATTCCAAAGGAGTCCATTGGCCCCTCCTGTCACTAGCGGGCCCTGTGAGCAGGAGCTGTGAGGAACAGGCTTTCTTCAGACCCTGAGACTATTGGTGCCCTGATCCGAGACTCCCCAAGTGTGTAGGGCCACACGTAGGAAAGCTCTGCTGTCCAAAGCCTACCTCCATATAGTGTTCTGTTATAGCAGACAACATATGAGGTTGCACGGCTGGGTTCCTGTAAACCTTACTTACATACTCTGAAAACTCGGATCTCAGAAATTTTGCTGTCATGAAATACCATCTGTCTCTGGGCTGAATGTGAAAGTATTTTTCATGGTCATGTAACGGTAGACCAGATTTGGGCTGTACATGGCTCCCCTGGCACAGATGACTGAAGTGAGCAGTTAGGGCAGGAGGCTTGTGAGGGCTGAGTCTACGCCCTTCCCACAATGCCTCACTGCTCACTTCCCAGGTGCTGAGGCAGGGAACGGCCAGACAGGCAGAAAGTAGCCTAAATGGCTTTACCTTTGTAGACCAGTGTTCAGTACTGACTTAGAGCAATGCAGCCCTCTCGAGGGTGAGGCTGTGGACAGGATTTCTTTCCTTGTACTTATTCTTTCGGAATATTTGAAATGATTTCCTGAAAAGTGTGTGGCTTTTTGGTTGGTTGGTTAGTTGGTTGGGTTCTGGTCCTGGGATGAACCCAGGGCCTCACACGTGCTGGGAGTGCTCACTGAGTTATCTAACCAGCCCAGTATCATGGGCGAGTCAGTGTTTCCCCCAGGAAGATAGCTGGTTGTCTCCACTTGACAATAGAGTTGGTTTTTGTTCCCATGTGTAGAAACGAGAGGTTAACACTGTTCTGGCTGACGTCATCAAGCACATGACTCCGGATCGAGCATTTGAGGACTCCTACCCCCAGGTAACAGGTTTGCACTTCCCACTGTGGGGATCTTGTTCTGTGAGTGAAGCACTCCTGTACTGGTCAGATGTACCCCTGGGGAGCCTGTGTTTAATCTTGGCTCTGGTATATCCTAGCCTCAGGCCTCACTTTTTTCCTCTGTAGAATGGGGCTAGTGTTAGTCCTTATCCTCAGAGCTATTATGAGCTTTGGGATGTGACACAGAAATACTGAAATGATTTCTGGACATGTGGCAAATTCTAAATAAGCATCGTCAACGTCCCCAGTATATAAAATGCCTATGATCCTAGTAAATGAACTTAAACTTTAAAAAAAGTATTAGTATTATTTCCAACATTTGCTAAATAAAATATAATAAAAATATAAAATAAAACATAAAAATAAAATAAAATCATCATTACTTAACCAAGCAGCCACTGCCTACCTCAGCCTACTAGTAAATTCAAGGCCAGCCTGGGTTTTGTGAGATCCTGTCTCAAAACAAGCAAACTCTGTGTGTGTGTGTGTGTGTGTGTGTGTGTGATCCTAAAATAGTCCATCCCAAGAGGGGGAGGGGTCACACTATATTTTAATTCTGTCACACTAAGAGGAACTTAGAAAAGATGCCCAGAGTTCTGGGCATTTAGCTTGGTAGATAAACTTAAGACACAATGTGTGTGAAGCAGTGTTGTCAAATTGGCCAGACAGCACGAACAGAGAATCCGGGTTCTCTGATAAAGCAGCATCTACAGATAGATAGCTGTCCACACAGTCACACTGCCGACTAGAGGAGGCCCCCGAAGCTCATCCTGGAGGCGTGGGTGAGGAAACCTGCCTTTGCAAAGGGAAGAGCCAAGGAAAAGCAGGAGAGAAGCCGACTCCAGTTACACTGTCTGGCGTGCAAGCCCTCCTGTTGAGGGTGCTCCCGTTTGTTCTGGGGCCTCCTGGTAAATTGTCACTTTACTACTGTGACACTTTTTAAAGCCACCAGTCACACTTAATATTTTCTATGTTCAATTCAGTTCTGTACCCATATATTTTGTGGTAAATCTTTATGTTCCTACATGTTGTTCTAAGATAGTAAATTATCAAATAACAAGAAAATAATAGATGTATGTAAGTGGGTGGTTCATGGCAGTGCTCTTTGTTGAATCCAGCATCACGTCAGAAAAAGGGAAACTCCGGTGGCCCGGAGAGAAGTGGCTTACTACTAAGGTGAAGAAGCAGAGTAAGCCTGGAGCTGTTTTAGGAACATGTATATTATGTCCATTTATTTTGTGTGTGGTGTGGGTACATGTGCAGGTCAGAGGACAGTTTGGGGACATTCTCTCCTTCCACCCTGTGGGTCCTGGGAACCAAACTTGAGTTGGTGGCAAGCCGTTTTACCTACTGAGCCTTCTCAATGGCTAGCATTTTTTTTTGTTGTTGTTGTTTTTGTTTTTATTTTTTACTGTGTGCCAGAAAATAAGGAAGCAGTCAAATGTTCATGAGGGTATGAAATAAACTAGAACAGATTAAAGAGGCTCTCCTGGGCTTCCAGTCTAAACAGCTAAAGGAACTGGGGGAGAGTTGAGGCGTGGATCCCCAAGTTAGAATACTTGATTTGCAAGAACCTGAGTTCAAATCCCCAGCACCCAAGTATAAAGCCCTCTCCCAATCCTGCTACCCAGGAAACCAAGACTTCAATACAAAGACCGTTGAGAGACACCTATTCAAACCATAGCACATATAAACCATAGCACATACGTTGGTCAAATTAGCAAAATTTGATGAATTTGGGTAAAGAATGTGCAGGGGCTCTTAGTGTAAAACTTTTGGCTTTCCTGTAAAGTTGAGATTATTACAAAACAAAAAATACGCACACTGTGTTTATAAGTCACACCATTATGGGTGTTTGGGTGAGGGGATACAGCGAGGGAAGGCACATGTTCCTTTTGTAGAATCTACTGAGGAGTGAATGGTTGCTGGATAGTACCTTCTGTTTACCGCGTTTTCATAAGGAAAGGTCACTGGAAAAAAAAAAAACTATCTTTTAAAACTGTAACATACATGTAGCTATGCATAAGTGTTTAAAGATGGTTTTGTTCCAAAGGATTGGTTACCTGTGTTAGAATAATCTAATATAGTATAATGCCCTGTGACACTGCTCACAAAATTTTCCTTTTCTTACTGTTTTCAGAGGAGTAAGAAATGTCTTGACTGGGCTGGCCTTGAACTCACTGTCTCCTGGCCAGTACACACCTTAGTCTTTCCCTCAATTTCCCTGGCCAGCTGCTTCCTTACCAATGAAGGAGCTAGAGAAAGAACCCAAGGAGCTGAAGGGTTTGCAGCCCCTTAGGAGGAACAACAATATGAACTAACTAGTACCCTCAGAGCTCCCAGGGACTAAACCACCAACCAAAGACTACACATGGTGGGACTAATGGCTCCAGCAGCATGTATATAGCAGAGAATGGGCTAGTTGGTCATCAATGGGAGGACAGGCCCTTGGTCCTGTGAAGATTCTATGCCCCTGTGTAAGGGAATGCCAGGGCCAGGAAGTGGGAGAGGGTGGGTTGTGAGCAGGGGGAGGGGGTAGAGAACAGGGTTTTTTTTTTTTTTTTTTTTTTTTCGGAGGGGAAATCAGGAAAGGGGAAATCATTTGAAATGTAATTAAAGAAAATATCTAATAAAAAAATAAAATAAGCTTGTACACTTCTGCTTTTGTGCTTGTAGATCTTGAGAGACAATATGGCAACAGTTTCTAGGACAAACAAGGGGTTTGTCAGGAAATGTTCTGGGTAGCATCCAAAGGCCAGGAATTACTTTTTATTTAGAACCAGCTCTCTGTTTCTCCCAGGCCAAGCTGCTTTTGGCCAAGAGTCTGTATACCTAGGATGAAGGCAGTAGTCAGGAAGCTCTGGGCATTAATGAGCCTTGGTACAATCTTTGGGTCAGTGGCCCTTGACTCCTGGTAAACTCCATCATCTTCCTCTCACTGAAGTAATAAAGAAATGCAGGACCATGGTGGGCTATAATAGGGGATGGCAGTCTGTGGCCCATACCCACCCATTGCTTGTTTGTTTAAATAAAGTTTTATTAGCACATAGACACTCATCTGTTCACATGTTGGTTCTAGCTGCTTTCATGCTTCACTTACAGCTTGAATAGTTTCCGGGGGTATCGTTCAGTTGGCAGAGCGCTTGCCTAGCATGTGCAAAGCCCTGGAGTAGGTACCCCAGAACCACATAAGACAGGCATTGTGGCACATACCTATAACTTCAGCATTGGGGAGGTGGAGGCGAAAGTTCCAAGTTATCCTTGGCAACACACTGTGGCTCAAGCCTTCCTAGGCTTCCTTTTATTTTGAAAAATAAGTAGAAAACATTGCAGAACAGGCTCTTCCCAGAGCACATGGGCAGTCCTACTTAATCATCACAGGACACTGCCACCGGGGAGAAGGGACTAAGACCAAAGACAAAGTCCCCGCTGAAGGATGAGGTAGAGAAGGATAACCGACTGGGACAGGGTCTAACCTGATCTGTTTCCTTCCTTGAGCAGTCTGGGCTAACTGTTGTGATTGTGGGGGTGTGTTCTGAAGGAGGGCTGCCTTTTTTGAACATATAGGTTTTATTAAGCAACTTGTGTTCTGTTTCACAGCTTCAGTCAATAATTAAGAAAGTCATCGCCCACTTCCACGATTTCTCAGTTCTTTTCTCAGTGGTGAGTAGCATCTCTCAGTGAATTTTGGAGATGAGTGTCTTCTGTTGCAGTAATGTTTCCCTGTTACCCAGGCCTTTGTAAAAGCAGGCCATGTCCGCTTAACAAGCAATTATGCTCCAATGACCGAAGCACCATTAGGAAATACAGTACACACAGACTGAAAGAAAAATGCTGTTTCTGTTTATTTTCTTCCTCATCAGAGGGGTGTGCACCCCACATGCTGCAGGTTAAGTACCCGTTTTCCAGATGCTCAGGGTGAGAAGCGTTTCATACTTGGTATTTTTTTTCTTAGATTTGGGGGCATTCATAGGACACAAATTTAAACATAGAATTTACTCATGGTTCATATACACCTTTACACAAAGCCAGAGTTTCATACAGCAGCTTAATGATTCTGTATAGGGGGATTAATGGTACAGCTCAGAGATGTGGCTGACATGTTCTGTGCCCACACTGCCAAACCATGCAGCAACAATGACACAGAAGGTCATGATAGAGAACTTGAGGCATCGTGTTGGCACTTTTCTGAAAATTACGGAATTGGGAACATCTAAAATTTCAGATTTTGGGTTAAAGGTGTTTAATCTGTAATCATTAACAAAACAAAACAGAACAAAACAACAACAACAAAAGAATTACAAGCTAGGTCTTCCAGAGGACTCCTGAACATTCCTTCTGCTTATTTGACAGCCCACCTCCAAAAAAATGACCCACAAATTCTTTATTTCTAATTATTTGTGTCATTTACACATTAAATGCTTTCTTTGTTCTTAGGAAAAGTTTCTACCATTTCTGGACATGTTCCAGAAAGAGAGTGTGCGGGTGGAGGTTTGCAAGTGCATCATGGAAGCCTTTATCAAGTGAGTACAGGACGGCACAACTGGCCGCCGAGAGTCCTTACACCGCGTGAGCTGCAGTGGTGGTTCATGCACTCTGAAGCCTAGTGCTGAAAGCATCCCTCAGTCCCTAAAACACCACAAGCAGAAACACACTAAAGGCAGGTGCTGTGCTAGCCACAACGGCTCATTCCTATAACTTCATTCCCAGGAGGCTGAAGCAGGCAGATGGTAGGTTCAGAGCTAGCAAGACCTTATCGCTTGTGTATGAGTGTATGTGTGTGTGTGTGTGTATGTGCAGCCAAGAGAATTTTATATATATATATATATATATATATATATATATATATATATATAATATTATATATATGTATATACACATACATATATTATACTATATTATGTTTAATTATTTAAATTTAAATACATTATATATGTATTATATAATATATAACATACATGTAATATATATACATATATATGTATTATATATGTATATATATAAAAAGGTCATTTAAAATAATTTATTTTAAAAAAAAGAAGAAAACAAATTGAGCCATCCATGGGGAGTAAGGCCCTAAGCAGCAGGGACCGGTGCCAACAACGCTTCTGTCTTCAGTATGGAGTGCATAGCAGACTACTTTCGT
>NW_022196904.1:107763896-107775179 GCF_008632895.1 Mastomys coucha
TTTTTTTTTTTTTACTTTCGTTTTCTAATTTAGCTCTTATCATTTTCTTGTCATTTTCTTAAGTCCATGTTTCCCTTTTTTTAAAAAATAAAGATTTATTTATTTTTTTATGTATGTGAGCTGTCTTCAGACACACTAGAAGAGGGCATGGAATCCCATTATAGATGGTTGTGAGCCACCATGTGGCTGCTGGGATTTGAACTCAGGACCTCTGGAAGAGGAGCCAGTGCTCTTAACCACTGAGCCACCTCTCCAGCCTAGTCCATGTTTCTTAAAACTGCCTACTGGTAGTGTTCCATGTAATGTATAGGCAGTGCACAGCCATATCTGGTTTTTCACATGGCACTAGGGATTTGAACTCCAGTCTTCATGCTTACACTGTTATCTGTGGAGCCTTCTTTCCCTTACTTTAATTTTAATTTAGTTAGGTTTTTGGTTTTTTTTAGATTCTAAGATAGAGCATTATTTATCCAAACAGATACATGAAATGCCTGTCAAACAGTGGAGACTGCCACGCAAGTATGCCAAGAACCTATTGTATATGCACATTATTCTAGACCTGGGAAACCTGTAACCTTGCCCTCATGCGCATGGTGGCATGGGACTGCAGTTCCAGATACTCAGAAAGCTGAGACAGGAGGATTGCTTAGGCCCTAGAATTTGAAACCAGCCTGGGCAGCACAACCAGTTTCTATCTCAAAGATCCCCAAACTAAGAACAAAACTCCTCCATCTCCTAAGTGATGAGGCCAAAAGAAAGACATGATAAATTCAGGGAGGAGTGTGGGTGAGATACAGAGACAGGAAGTGAGAGTGTGCGCCATAGTGGAGGAAGGAGAGATGACGGTGACAGGCTGTGGACACAGATGGAACCCACTTTTAAAGTTACACACTGATTTTGAATGTAGTGGACAGTATGTAACTGGTTCAGCTTATTGGTGATTTCAGGTCGGTTCTTGTAGGGGAAGGCTACTTTGTAAAATGAAAATTGCTCTAAATAGGAAGTACATAAATATGGGTGAGTTTAGAAAATTGAGTTTAATGTTACTCCAAAATATTCTCAGAGTTTATTGTTGTCTTTTTCTCATTTTTAAAAGGTTTTTAATTACATTTATTTCTCTGTATGTATACATGTACAGGTATGTGTGTGTGCATATGCATACATGTGTGTTTGTGCACATGCACACACACGCGTGCATGTGCATGCATGCATGCATGGATGTCTGTGTGTGTGCACATGCTGCAGTGCAGGTGAGGAGGTCAGAGGGAATTTGAGTTAGTTTTCTCCTTCTACCATGTGGGTTGTCGGGCATAGTGGCATCTGCCTTTACCCACTTAGCCATCCTGGCCCTCTGCTTACCTTTCTAGAAGATTAATTCCTGGCCTGGTATGATAGCTCATGGGGTAAGGCAGTTGTGCAATCCTGATAACCTGAGTTCAATCCCCAGAGCTGTCCTCTGACTTCCACATACGCATTGCAGTGTGCCTGCACCCACCCACACAAATACATGATAAATGAATAAAAATTTTTAAAAAGATTTATATTTATCTATTTTATGTGTATGAGTACACTGTAGCTGTACAGATGGCCGTGAACCATCATGCATGTAGCTACTGGGAATTGAACTCTGGACCTCTGCTGACCCACTCCAGCCCCACTCGTTCCAGCTCTGGCCCACTCGCTCCGGCCCTGCTTGTTCTGGCGTAATTCACTGTAGCTATCTTCAGATGCACCAGAAGAGGGCATCAGATCTCATTATGAGTGGTTGTGAGCCACCATGTGGTTGCTGGGATCCCAACTCAGAACCTTCGGAAGAGCAGTCAGTGCTCTTACCTGCTGAGTCATCTTGCCAGCCCAATGGATAAAATTTTTAAATGAAAATTTTCTTAAAGATTTATATTGACTAGTTTATCTTTATTATACTTGGAATGAATACATCTACTTTACATGAAGGTTCATCTTGAGAGTTTGTCCTCTTATGCCACGTTTTGTCTGGCATTTAACTTTTGTGCAGGTTGTGGGCAGCTACATAAAGTGTTAAATGTAGTAAAACTTCCTGTGATTTTGCAAGGAGGGGCAGTCCAGTGTATAAGGAGCATCTTGTGACTTACAGAAGAGCTGAGCAAGCCAGAGCAGTGCACCTCACGGATGCCCTGGGATTCCTAGACACACATAGCTGACAAGAACCCAACCCGCTCTTTCATGGCTGTGGACAGAGCTTTTACAGTTGTCTCTTAATGTCTCCTAGGCACCATCAGGAGCCAACCAAGGACCCTGTCATCCTGAATGCCCTTTTGCACATTTGCAAGACTATGCACGACTCTGTGAAGTAAGCTGCTCTTAAAACTGAATTGCAGTGTAGCTGGGGTGCATTAGGGAGTGACATCTGTAAGCAGCTGCTGCAAACAGCTTGACCTGGTCTAGATTCTGGAAAGCTGGGGCTGGAGAGAGAGCTCACAGAATAAGAGTGCTCTTGCTCTTGAGGTGGACTTGGGTTTGAATCCCAGGACTCAGCAGTTGGCTCATGGTCTCATGTAACTCCAGTGCCAGGGGATGCGACATCCTCTTCTCACCTCTGCAGGCTTCTGTGTGCCTGTGGCGCACATGAACTTATACAGACACACACACACACACATACAGAACAAGAAAAATGAAAAGAGATAACTGCTCACAGGAGCTGGGGGTGGGGGGTGGTTCCATTGCTGATGTGCCTGTTGTGCAAACAAGAGGACCTGGGTTTGGATTCCTGGCATCCATTTAGAAACCAGATGCTGTTGTACACATCTCTATCCTCACTGGTGGGGAGGCAGAGACAGGTGATTCCAAGCCAGCCCAACCATCAGAATGGAGAAGCTCCAGGTTCAGTGAGACTCTGCTCAGAATAGGTACAGTACAATCGACAACACTTGACATCAGTCTCTGTCTTCTCTGCATGCAGGTGCGAGCACACACTCCTATTGACAAGAACATTCCAATCTTATAGAGCAAGGAGTATAGGCCAACCTTAAGAAGAAGAATGAGATAGTGCATATTTCTGCAGAGAGGTTTCTATTAGAAGAAGAGGCTATTCTTGTGCAAGTGAATTCCAATTATTCTCTTGTCTCCTAGAGATTTCTTAGAGCAGTAGTTAGTATAGTGACAGCTCACCCCGCTAATAGCATAACCTTAATTTATATCACACTTAGCTTGTGACTTAACATGCAAATGACATAGCTTCATTTCTTTTTTTAAAATCATGATTTGTTTGCTTTCTGTGAATTGGTGTTTTTCCTGCACATGTGTCTGTGTGAGGGTGTTGGATCTCTTGGAGCTGGAGTTGCTGTCAGTTGTGAGCTGCATTTGGGTTCTGGGAATTGAACATGTGCTCCTCGGGAAGAACAGCCAGTGCTCGTAACCGCTGAGCCATCTTTCCTAGCTTTCATTTCTTACACTGCTTTATGTGCTCTGGTTGTTGAAACCTGGTCTAGCGTCAGGTCGAGCCTTTCTGTCAGAGGATGAGATATCCCCCTTTGCTTTTTAGGTTTGCTTTTTTTATTTATAATCATATTTCCATCCTGTAAGTTATTTGTAGCTATTTCAGTCTCTAAAGAATTTTTGCATAGCATCTTGATTCACTGGGGAGTGTTTTAAGGATTGAGACAGTTGCTTTGGAACCTCACTATCCATACATAGGATGCGCCCCTCCTTTTAATTTTAGAACCTTTATAACTGTACCTTCAAATTCATGAGTAGTTATAAAAATCCAAATGTTATCAATATTACACTTTTGCTAGTGGCACACACTAGTAATCCCAGCACTTGGAAGACTAAGGCAGGAGGATCACAAGTTCAAGGTCAGACTATATAGTGGGACTTTGTCTTAACAACAGCAGTAATAATACATTTTCATAATAAATGAGCTCAATAGACTTTAATTGAGCAAAAATAGAAATAAAAGTGCATAGATACTTACATTTGCAAGTTAGTGTTTGGCTCAAGCGACCTGCAGTGGAGACTGATCGCTCTTTGGTACTTCACTCAAGGATCCAGTTCCTTCTGTGTTGTTGCTGTTGATCCCTGAGCCTTGCTATCCATCTTCCTTCTAGAAGGTGGCCTACCTCACCAGTCCACAGTCCATGCCTTAAAGAACAGCAGCTTTCTCTGAGGGACAACGTGTGGAAGAGTCACACTTGACCTGCATTCACTTTATCAGACCTAGCAATGAGGAAGGCTGGAAGATACTGTCTGAAAGAACTACAGGGCACCAAGCACGATGCTGTACACTTCTAAGCCCAGTTCTCTGGAGGCTCAGACAGGAGGCCAGCCTGGGTCATATAATAAGACCCTGTCTCAAATACAAAAAATGAGAAGAACCTAGGGCACACTGAATGTCAAAAGAAAATGCAGTATTTGCTGAAAATTATTTTCCCTTATAATGAGCCAAATGAAACTTTCATTCCTGTTTATTTTGTTCCTGGAGATTAAACCCAAGGCCTTGCACAGCACTAGGTTGTCACTCTGCTACTGATCTCAAGCAGCAATGCCAAATTTTTAAAAACTTTAAAAATGAATTTGGGGAACTATTTGTATATATAATCAAAATTAGACTTAACAATTGGAAATTTGTATTTATGTTAAATTTCTGTCAGTTATAAATGATACCTGTTTTCAAATGCATGCAAAAATAAGGTGGATTGCTGGGTGGAGGTAGGGCCGTGTAGTCACAGGCAAACAAACATTGCAGGGCAGCAGGAGATGGTAGGCGCTTGATGGCGAGGATGTGGATGTTTGTTAGTTTTTTGGTGTGTGGTAGAATGTTTTGAAAATGAGAAGATGCCAGGTTTTCTCTGAAATATAAACTCTGATATTAGAGCACACTGCCTGAATTCCAAAGAAGAGAAAGCTGTCTTCTCCTGTGCTATTGATAAACACCCTTGCAGAACAGTGGGCGTCTTTAGGGAGAGGAGACATACATTTGAATTGTGTACTCTTTGGTTAACACTTCTATCCACAGATAGACAGGCGGCCTGTTGGGAGTTTCTGCATCTAGAAATTGCATGCAGGCACCTCAGCTAGTTAAAGCGCCTGCCTCTGGTGCTTTTCTCTTCAGAGGGCTACATTTGCTATCCCCGTGTTAATTATGCACCATTATTGATCCTAGCGCTCTCACTCTTGAGGATGAGAAAAGGATGCTGGCCCATTTGATCAATGGATTTATAAAAATGGTAAGTTTGTGGGAAAGTAGCTTCAGTTCGCTTGGAAACGTGACGTAATGTTTATCCCCGCTGCGGAGAGTGGCTCACAGTGTGTTCCCCAGTGCTTTTCTTTTTTACTGAGATAAGATGGAATCAGAAATTTCGTATGTTTGCCAAAGCTCCCTAGGGGGCAAAGAGAGCCAGGATAAGCTGACTGTGGGAAAAGTCAATGAGGAGAGGTGGAACAGGGATTTACTGGCTCCTTCGACAAAGTGTAGTTGAACGCTCCTGGGGAGTGGCTGGACCTGGGGTTTCCTCTGCCACAGGACCTCTCGTCTGTGTCATCTTTAGTTCCACCCTCTTCTCTGTTGCTCTCTGTCCCTTACAGGCTTACTTCCAACCCTGTGACCTAGTGAGATGGGCTCTTGTATGTTCTAGGTCTTGAGCTCTTTGGACTAACTTGTGTACTAGTTACATTTCTCATTTCTGTTATAAAATATCTGACAAAAGCAACTTAAGCCATAAGGGGTTTATTTTGGCTCATAGTTTGGGAATACAGTCCATCAAGACAGGGATGGTGGGTCACCCCCATCAGGGTGGAACTTGAAGCCACAGTCTCTTTGTGTCCACAGTCAGGCAAAGAGAAGGGGCAGGGGCAGAAATGCTCGTGCTTAGCACATTTTCTCCTTATGTAGTCTGGGACCACAGCCCAAGGAATATAGGTACTACCTACATTTGGGGTAGATCTTTGATCTTTATTTACCCAATCTTGATAAGCCTTGGTAAATATCTCAGAGGCCTATTTCCCTGTCAATTCTAAACTCAGTAAAGCTGACAGTCATGATTATCATCACAGCTTGGGAGGCCTGAGAGACCCCTGGTGACCCAAGTCATAAAGACCAAGAATGGAGAGGAAATAGCTGTTATGTAGATTGTGAGATGGCAAAACCTGTCTCTGGGCGGAAGGCCATGTGTGCATACATATCCCTTGAATTCATGTGCTGCTGCATGGCAGTTTTCCTAAGTGTAGAAGCATGGAATAGCTGCTTGCTTTGTTTTGTTTTGTTTTTCCCTGTTTGATGAGTGTATGCATGTAAATATTGTATTTTGTTCATGTCTCCCATCACTCTCTCTCATCTCCCTCCCCACCCTTTCCCAACAAGTCTAGCTTTTGCTTTCATGTCTTTTATTTTGATTTTTTTGTGACCCACTGAGTTTCATTAGCATTCCTTGAGTGAGATTGGGTATGGAATTATTTACTGGAATGTGGGCATATTACCATGAACTCTGACTCTCTCTGTCAGCAGCCATCATCTGTCTTCTTTTCTTTGTTTGTTTGTACATCCGTGGGTTGACTGAACATCCAGGCTTCTCCATGTGGCTTGATGGAGTATCCAGGAGCACCTTGCTTACCTTCTGAGAGTGTTGCTGGATGACTCCATTTTCTATGTCTTGTCGTGTAGTAGTCTTGTTTTTATATCTCACATAGTGCTATCTTTCACAAGGGTACAATATGGAAGTTCGAGGCTTCGGAAAGCCAAGCCTTAGATATACAATGAAGCTTCTTCGCTCTATTCTGCTGAGTTCTGTTGATCAAAGTGAGGCACAGGGTCATCGATGAGGGGGGGAAAGTGAAGAGCCCTCACACCCCGATGGGAAGAGTCCAGAGGAGATCCCACAGTGGAAGGGTTGCTTCAGTCTTTTATGGAAGCATTCTGTCATTTGCTGCTCTGACTCATCTTAATTCTGGGTATTACTGAGATCTTCTTGTGCTGATGAGGCTGGCCTTGAACTTCTGGACTGAAGAAGTCCTCCTGCCTCAGTTTTAGGATTATAGATGCACCTCACACACCTGGCTTAGAATTCCCTATTTTAATAAAACAGCAGAATCCAAACTGTCTGGGGTAAAAATGTTGAGAAACAGTGACCTGCTCAGCAGCAGGGTGAAGCCGCCCACTGGTTCTATGGGGGCTGTCAATTTTGATAAAATTCACACTCAGCCTTTCTGTTCCCAGGTAGAAAATGGGCTTGGGGGTTTTTACCAAGTGGGTGTCCTTTGTCCTTGACTTACTTAGCATGCTGACCCAGGGCAGTTTCTCTTCTTCAGCCTTTGTCTGAAGGTTACTGAGTCACAGGGAGTCAGGTGTGAACCTCACACCTATGGGGACAGGAAACTGCTCTGAGGAGAAGGGGACCCTTCCACTGTCCAGCTTTCCATAAAGCCAAGGGGAGGTGCCAAGGGGCTATGGTGGAGAAACTTCCTTTGTGGCCCTGGTTGCCATTAGGAGCTGCTGATGTCAGGTCCCATCAGGAAGCAGTCAGGCGTGGCCTGTCTCAGGGAAGCCCTGTGACAAATGGCTCCTGGGACCAAATTTATGTGGTCCCATGATTTCCTTTCCTTCCAAGTCTGGAAAATTCTATTTTTGCCCAGCTTCTATTTTGTGTCCTTGGACTTCTTGTCCTTGTCACAGAGCTGGGCTGCTCAAGTGGTATTTCAGGTCTACTTGGGCCGAAGGGACTTGAGACCTTTGTAGTCAGGGAGAAAGAGAGCGAGACTGTATGTGTGCGTGTGCACGTTTGTGTTCCCACTAATAACAACACTGACTGTACCTTTTTCCATTTCTCTCTCTTTGATTCTAGGTGTCCTTTGGCCGTGATTTTGAACAGCAGCTCAGCTTTTATGTTGAGTCCAGGTCGATGTTTTGCAACCTGGAACCTGTTCTTGTGCAGTTGATCCATGTGAGCATTCTTGTCATGTGTTCTTTCAACGAGTGTTGATTGGTTATCAGTACACCACATACTAGCTCAGTTTGGGAGTGTTCCTGTAGTTGAGGCTAGGTCTCATGTAACCTAGGCTGGCCTCAAATTCACTATGTAGCGGAGGTTTGCTTTGAGCTCCTGATCCTCCTGCCTCTACAGCGTCATGCCCACACGCCTGGGATCAGCTAGCTTGTAGTCTGTGATTCTTTGAACACCCACCCTCCTGCTACTCTCCTGGGCTGGAAAGGTGGTTTTTCGGAGGCTGATCAGATCCATAACCTTGCTTAAGTTTTTGAGCACTCGAAGTTATTTTTTCTTGCTTTTTATGTTTCATTGATTTTCTTTCTTTTTGTCTAACCTCCCCTCTCCCTGCCTCAGGCTTCTCAGAAATTTGTATGCTCTGATTTCTGCATGATAGAGACAAGAGTAAAGTGGTCTGCACTGAGTCCACTGATGGGCAGGTAACCTGAGGCCCGGTCTCAGTGCTCTCTTGGGTTAGCATTCTGCAGTCTTCATGACCCGAGTCAAAAGAAATAGTGACGGTTCTGGTTATAATTAAACGTCTAACAGCTTGAAAAACACCAGAAACAGTAAAATAATGATAATACATATGAATACATATTGAAAAAAAAAATGGACTAGGTGTGGAGCACGGTGGCAGCATTTATGTGTGAGGCTGTGGGTTCCATCCCTGTATGCAGCAGAACAGACAGAAGTTTGCCGCTTGCACAACTGTAACCACTGCCTGCTGAAGTGCATGTGTGCTTGTCAGCGCTGCACAGTCCCAACCTTGGAATCCGATCACCTGCCATACCACTGTTTATTTTCTAGTCCTCACCTAACACGAGTGCGCGTGTGCGCATGCGTACACACACACACACACACACACACACACACACACACACACACACACATTTGCTTTACATAGTACTTGCTTTTATCAGAGTAGCCGCCAAAGCATAGCTACAAGGGATGAAATTCAGTGCAGTTTTGAATCATGAGCTACATCACACCAGCTCTTTGGTTTTTTGTTTGTTTGTTGTTTTTTTAAAAAGATTTATTTATTATATGTAAGTACACTGTAGCTGTCTTCAGACACACCAGAAGAGGTGTGTCTGATCTCATTACGGATGGTTGTGAGCCACCATGTGGTTGCTTGGGATTTGAACTCAGGACCTTCAGAAGAGCAGTCAGTGCTCTTAGCTGCTGAGCCATCTCACCAACCTCCCACACCAGCACTTTGAATGACATCCAACAATTGCTGTCTCTTAAAAAAAATCTGCCCTTGATTGCAGCTCTCTGGGGGATGCCATGGCACATGGTTTGGTAACCAAAACTTCCATCATTCATTTTTATTGATTAATAGCTACCGAAGAAGAAAAACACTTTGTATGTACTTATTTCTTCTTAGTATGTTATTTTGTACAAATCATTCTAAGACATAAATCTAGAGACTTTTATAAAGAGGGGGTTGGTCATAGCACCCACCCCATAGAGTTCTAAGGATCAAATGAGCTAGTGGTGTATATCAGCTGAATAATGAGTAATAACAGTTACTGCTGTTAGTATTAGCATCACGTGGTTACATTGCTGGGTCTACTAGATTTGGAAGTTTCCTTGGAATGTTTAACTTCTGGAAATGGGGTAAGTGAACCCTGGCTATTCATTACAGCAGAAAGAGTTAATTTGTTATGCTCATTGGTTCACATGACCAACACAGCGAGTGCCTTTTTTCCTGCTGTCTTGGAGGTGTTTGCTCAATCCACAGTGACCTAACCTGCTTAAAGGTTAGGTCAGCATCCGGGGCCATGTTCTTGGCCTCAGTCTATGTCTGCTTGTTTGCCCTAATGTCCGCAGAGCCAGCATCCTGTGGAGCCTCTGAAAGATGTTAGGTCAGGTTGTGATCGTTCATTACCATTTCTGTTTTATTGTCTCCTCACAATCTAGAGTGTGAACCGGTTGGCAATGGAAACAAGGAAAGTCATGAAGGGAAACCACTCCAGAAAGACGGCTGCGTTTGTCCGGGTGTGTTCTAAAGATAAGGGCTCCAGACTTGTAGCTTTGGTGGGCTGCTGAGTTTGCACATTGCTGAATGCTCGGGGGCGGGGGCCTGGGAGAGAGCTAAATGGACCATGATAAGGATGGCTTAGTGTTGATTTTCTAGATTTGTTTTTCCCAAGGAATTGACGGGCTAGTCAGCTTCTGTACTGTTTTCAAATAAAATGTTCAAGAAGCCTAATTTCAACACAAACCATACATTTCCCAGGTCCAAAACTCTGAAACTTGCTGTGAAACCATGAATGAACAGCTCCATACGATGGCTGTGTTTCCTGTGTAAAGTTACTGAAAGTGCAGGGCACAGTTACATTCCAGTTGCATGTATCAAGCACACAGGGATTCTGTGTTTAAACTTGGGGTCCCCTCTACAGGGTATCTTACTATATATTATATACGCAAATACTCCAAAATCCAAAACCTTTTGAAGCCAGAAACACCTCAGATAAGGGATGCTCTCCCTCTGGTGTTCTGAGGTAGTTGAGATGCATTTGTATCTCTGTGTGCCAGCTGTGTGCTCTTGAATTTTTTCCAATATATTAATATAAAAAATTTCTCTAGCAATATCATTTTCATATAATATCCTCATGCCTGTAACTGGAAGATCTAGTGTAGGTTTTGCTCTTAGGGTTATATCCGAGGCAAACTTATATCCAGATGTCAGCTTCTTGAGTTGACACTCCTAATCATAGTAGAGTGGTAGTGTCCCTACCTTTTAAAGTGAAACCATGCCCAAGTGATTATAGTGAAGGGAAGTGTCCACCCCTGCCCCTTTACCCCTTGCCTCTGTCCTTATGTCAGCCACTATCAGGCATTTTATCCTCTCCAGCTAGCTTCTCATTACCCCATATTTCTTTTTTTTAACCTGTATATTTTATATATTGTAGGATGTTGTTACACACAAAAC
Source organism: Mastomys coucha (assembly GCF_008632895.1). NCBI lineage: Eukaryota > Metazoa > Chordata > Mammalia > Rodentia > Muridae > Mastomys > Mastomys coucha. The sequence continues at coordinate 107,774,793 of NW_022196904.1, forward strand.
TGCCGTTTCCAACTCACACATTGTTTTTTAATTAAATTTATTTATTCATTTTACATCCCAACACCAGCGCCCCCTCTCTTCCTAGTATTCTCTTACATAGATCCTCCTCCCATCCCCTTTTTCTTCTCCCCTTCCCCACATTAAGTCCCTGCAGGGTTAGGCTCATCCTCTCCCACTGAGGCCAGACAAGGCAGTCCATTTAGGTATTCCCATATTTCTGAGCAAGCAGATTCTCTTCTGCACACATAGAGGTATTATCTATGCAGAAGGGCAGCCAGGGATGAAGAGTTAGTTTTCAAATTCTCTATTTCCCTCCCTTCTCCCCCAACCTTCCAGGACTCATCAGAACTGGGATTGGTGGGGAGTGTGGATGCCTGTGTGTGTGTG
>NW_022196904.1:107775189-107799844 GCF_008632895.1 Mastomys coucha
TGTGTGTGTGTGTGTGTGTGTGTGTATTGGGAAGAACAGAGCGAGTAAGTGCTATGTGTCTGTTTAGAAACACGTGCTGGTAAGCATGTGCATCTTGGTTAACCGTCCCCATATCCCGTCTCTCCAGGCCTGTGTTGCCTACTGCTTCATCACCATCCCATCCCTGGTGGGGATCTTCACCCGCCTCAACCTCTACCTGCATTCTGGTCAGGTTGCCTTGGCCAACCAGTGCCTCTCCCAAGGTAAGCCTGTCTCATACTGTTCTTGATGCCCCTTTGCTACTTAGGAAGTCTGACACCCGTCCCTGCGTGCACATACTGAGTGATGCCTTTAAGGAAGAAAGAACACAGCAGCCGGGGGATATTTTAAAACACTTCTCTAGTAGGAAGCATGGAAGTCAGGCCACACAGAGACAGATGGAGCAGCGCAGATATTTTTTGTCCTGCTCAGTCCATCTCAGGCCAGGTTGGGCATCCAGACATCTTGGGCTACGATGCCCAGAGAGCCTGAGAAGGTGGGGCTGGTTGGCCACAGAGGATTCAGGGATGGTTTCAGTGTCTCTGTTTTCATGTGTTTGAGCACCAAACACATGGAAATGGAATCTGACCTTTGGAGAGCAAATACCCTGCTATTGGGGGTGACGACCCGCTCCCTGTATAGCTCACACGAGAGGCTTCTAAGTATCGGAAGGGTGCTGGGGAGGTGAGACAGGGAAGGGAGGGGCACAAGCTCAGCACCATGGTATTTGAGCTCCAGGCTGCTACCTTCACACTGACTTTATGCTACTGCTGGGCACAGTGATGTAGTGTCTGCTTCATGTTTAAAAATTCATCTGATGACTTTTGCTTGAGTCTAAATGCAGTTGCACTAAACCTCAAAAGCCCATCACTGTCGCCCTGAAAGCCACACAGAGCAGTTACTGGCCAAATAAATAATGCAGCCAATTACTGAGAAGGAGAGAGCTAAATACGATGCTCGCGGGAGCTGGTTGCTTTATCTGTCTCTGAGAATGTACTCCCATCTCAGCTGCGTCTAAAGTGTCGCCTTCCTCCCAGTTCATTCTTTGACTTGCCTTCATCCCGCCCTGACCGCATCTCCATTTCCAGGCTATGCCTCTGCCAGGGCTGAGTTCAGGGTTTTGAAAATCCCCTACAGACCATTTTAGGATGCTAGAAAAGGCTTAGTTTCATCCGTTTGTGCACAGGGGTCCTCACACGTAAATAGGATCTTGCTGGCACTCACTGCAAACATTCTTGCCTGTTACCCTGGAGCACAGAGCAGCCACCAAAGGCTTACACATTAGTGCTTTCTACCTAAAGGTGGCCCAGAAACACCTGCCTGTGTTGTCTTTGAACCCTTCCTCCAGAGAGCTTCTTATCCTCATCTGTTGGTGGCTCGGAAGAATGTGTGTGTTTATATGGAGGATGTGGGAAGAGGAGAGGGAAGGAATGAATACTCAGCCTTCTGGTGGAGTGAATGGTCTCAGCAAAGACATGGAGATGATTACTGGTGGTTTTGGCCACCAGCAGGGTGTGTTAAGGCCCTGACTGATGGTGGCTTTCAAGTCACCAGGATACTGTGGGCCTGCCTCTGGTTCTGCCACTTTGGGAAACAGATGACCTTGGACAAGTCGGCTTATCCGTGTACAAAGCAGAGGTGATGGCAGGGTTCCATCAAAGCTGAGAGTAAAGGAAGTTGTATCCTGAGAGCTGAGAACTCTGGACCCCTGGCACAGGGCAGCTGCAGAATTGGAATCTTAGCTGTCCTTACAAACACAGGGTAATGCAGCACTGAGCATAACTGTAACACTGATAGCACAGGGCTTTGGGAGTTTTGAGGGCCCAACTCATTGTCTCTGGGCATCTCTCTGTCTCTCTGTCTCTGTCTCTCTCTCTCTCTCTCTCTCTCTCTCTCTCCCTCCCTCTTCTCCCTTTGTCTTGCCTCTTCCTTCCTTGACTGTCTCTTTCTCTGTGCCTCAACGATCTTGCTATGCAGTCCTGCCCTGGCTGACTTCAAACTTGTGATCCTCCTGCCTCAGCTTGCAATGTGCTGGAATTATAAGCATATGCTTCCACACCCAACCCTTTGGATTGATTTCTCACAGGCAAAACCTTGGGTTTGCAGGAAAGCCAGTGTTTATTTCTAGATGGCTGAATTGGGCTTCAGATCAGAGAATGTAGCAAGAAAGCGAGCGAGGCCCAGGGCCAGCTTGTTGTCATTGCTAGTGACTGTCTCTCCTCTTCTCAAAGCTCTCTGCTCTTATAGTTTTATTTCTATTTTTAAACTTTCCTTTGTTCTTGAGACATGTATACAAGTATACAGTGAAACATAATCATATGGCCCCCCCATTCCCTCCCCTTTCAGCCCCTCCATGTCCCCCACAGCATGTTCCTCTTTCAATGTCATGTCTTTGTTTGTAATAGCCCCCTGGGTCCAGTTGGTGCTGCCCATGTGTGCATAGGTCTGGGGACACCCACTGGAGCATGGGAAACCTGCCATGTCCTATCTGGAAGACAGCACTACTCTGTAATCTTCCCTGTGCATTATTTTATTTTTCTTTTAAACTTTGTATATTTTAAACCTACTATCCTATGTTTTTTCCTTCTTTATGAATCTTGTTAGTTATGGGAGAATTTGGCTCGATGTATTTGATCACAGTCACAGCCCTCAGCCAACACACCTCACAGATCCACTCCTCGCACCCAGCTAACTTTACGCCCTCTTGTTTCTCATTTTATTAAACCTATCCAGTCCCATTTGTGCTGCCCATATACTCTTGGATTGCAGCTATCCATGGAGTGCTGTTGACCTTCTGTATTACATTCCCTCCTCCCAAGGTTCAGAGATCCTGTGGAAGAGAGGAGCAATAGAGTAAAGAAATAGAGTAAGTCAAAGGGGACAGAGGATACAAGGGAAGTGTTTCCCAGACACAACAGAGCAGTTGTACATGAATTCAGAGTGTCTGCAGCAGTATTCATAACACTACCTGCGTGTGCCCAGGACAGACAAAACCTCAGCAGGTGTGAAGCCCCGCCTCTCGCTGAGGAGCCCTTGGCAATGGCTAGCTGCTGGGGGAGGAAAAGCCAGCTTTCTTCCATTCTTTGTACCTCCTTTTCTTGGGTGCTCCCCAAGCCCTAGAGGGGACTGTGGGAATGTGGGTGAGGTAGACGGTTCATTTAGGGCCGAGCACTAAACCTCTTCTCAGCACTCTGACCAGTTCTGCATCTTTGCCTCGAGGGTGCTCACTGCAGGAAGGGTGCTTCTCTGATCAAGGTTGAGAGCAACCCCCCCCCCCCCACGTCTGGATGTAAGCCTGAATATTTATAAGGCAATTTGACAGTGTGATGGGTTAGGAAAGTAACAATAGCAGGTTGTACCTTAGGCCCATCTCCCAGCCATGGGCTTTGACCATGTAATAACCGGCGTGGGTAACCCCATTCTTGAAGAGCCAAGAAAGAGACCGCTGCAAAAGCATGAGGTTAATTTATTAATTGAAACTGGTATACCAGGGTCAACTCTGTAATGGTGACCAGAGAGACCAAGAAGAAACAAGGCTCTAAGCTTTTATACCATTTCAGAACAGTTTTACAACTTACAAAGTTACAATTTACATGAGTAGTTACACTTTATCTTGTTTATTGTTCTTTAGTTTCTATTGATCTTTCCTCCTAGTTAGGATAAGACACCTGTGACTCTCAGGAGGGATGGGGGAGATCCTCTCTCCCGGGGAATGTCTCTTGGAAACTTGCATTCCTTGAGGATGGATGTTTGCTTGGTAAACTCTTCTAAAAACCCCCTTTGTCTTAAGGATAAATGGACTTCCTTGCTGTCTGGTATCTTTATGGGGTATCTCTGTTTGGCTACAACCATAATTGCTACAAGTGTGGACACAACAATACACTTGCCAGTGTTGGCAAATCAGTCTGGAGGGTTCTCAAAGAGCTAGAACTGCCAAATGACCCAGCAGTTCGAATCTTGGGATATAGACCTAGTACAGAGGAACTGTCACATCCATATCCACTGAGGCCTTGCAATGTGGTTTTGATGTAATAGTAGAGAGATAGTAGGTGGCCTAACCAGAACCCATTAGTTAGTAAACTAAGTTCAAAATATAATGTTTGAAAAAATTTCAATGGAATTATCTTGTGTGGGTGGATAATACTGCTCCCAAATTTGTGTCACTTAACGAACCTCACAGTGCAAGGCATAGGATACATCCCTCGGAGTTACCGTTCAGGGAGTCTCCAAAGGTCTCTAAAGCAATATAGGCTCTTATTAGTGTTTCTACTAACCATCATAACTTCATGGTAAGACTGGCTGTAGATACAGAGAAACTGATCTCAAATTGACCTGGAGACTTCCTCTTTGCTGGCTAGAAGGTTCTATGTAGGCTGCTGTAGGAGCAAAGACCTCAATGGCACTATCTGTCATTGCACTGTGCGTGCTGCAGTACTGACCTGCCAAGAAAGATGTACCCACGGGTGCCACTGCGGTCGTTATGGGCAGACTTGAGGCCTGTCCACAGGAGGGAATTTCTGCTAGTGAATTTCATACCTGTACATGGTGTATTTCTGCTTTTCTCACCCCACCCTCTCTCAGTCACTTCTTTTAACTTGAACTTTTTTTCAGTGTACTTTTTAAAAATGCCAGTGCCAGAGCCTAGTTCATATGCTCTGTCTCTGGTGAGCTGTACTCAGCCCCGCTCTCCGCAGACGGACAAAGCAAGGCCAGCTCAGCCCTTAGCCTTTCTTGATCCTCACCCTTCCTTAATTGCTTCCCAGCCATCGTTCCTAACTAGCAAATAGGCCATTGCTGCCCTGCTTCTCCTTTGCTTCCTCCAGATTGCCTGGTAGCAGGGCTTCTGGCATCGTGTCCGCCTCACCCGTGTCCCGAAGGTGCTTCCCAGATGAGTGGTCACTGCGGGATAGCTTGAGTTGGTAGTTCTTTTTTATAGAGTCGCAGGTTGGCCTCATACTCACTTGGTAGCTGAGGATGACCTTGAACTTCCGACCTTCCTACCTTCCCAGTGCTAAGATGTAGGCATAGGCCACTACACCCAGTTCATGAGGTGCTAGGGACTGAGCTCCAGGATTTGTGCATGCCTGGGATCATTCTAGCAACCAAACTACATCTTCAGCCCCAATTTGTAAGATAGTGATAGAGGAGCCAGACATGACAGTCCTGCCTATGACCCCAGGACTTTAGAGGCTGAGGCATGAGGGAATCCTGGTTCAGGCCCCACTGAGGAAGGAACAGTAAAGACAATGGCAGCAAACCTCCCAGAGCGAGAGCATAAGGAGTAAACAGTGGCATCTGTGAGGAAGACAGCCCCACGCAAGCCTTCTGTGAGTGACTTAGTTTTATATTTATAGTGAAATAAAAACACGGTAGGTCCCAGCATGAGCTTCCACGGAGGGCATATTGGCTGGAGCTGCTGTGCAGGTCAGCACGAGGAACTTGGGGAAGCAGACACCACTGCAGGGCTACTGTTGGAAGCTGGTGGCTTCTTTGCATGGGGACAGGTGGCAGCTGAGGATCAGCCGGACACAGTGGTAGGTGGGAGGAGGTCTTCTGCATTTCCCCTTTCTAGAAGGTGAGAAGCAGCTTTTGAAGGAGAAGCCTGCTTCCTATCTATCCCTTGCTAAGCTCTCAGCATCTGTGTGGAGGGCTGCAGTTGTGACTCTTGTGAGGAAAGCCTTGAGTGCAGCGGATGTGACTGTGTCCCCCTGAGGCCCCTTTGGCCAGTTTGAGCTGGGACAGTTCACAAGTGGGCAATGGCGTGAAGCCTGCATCCATCCACACCTGAACAACGGGACCCTTCTGCCATGGGGAGTGTGGTGACTAGGGAATAAATGACAGTTGCTGATGGAACCTCAACTCCAGCCATAGCCTCTGTCCTCCTTGCTGGCCTTTCTTGTTCATTTTTTTCTATGCAAAACATTGTACCAGAAACAAGGATGTGCATAGAGCACCAGCTCTAGTGAGGGAGAGCCAGTCTGTTGACTGTTAGCTCATAGGGCAGTTTGTAAAAAAAATGTCTTGAGGGTGAGCAGAAGGGAATGAGTTGTCTGAGAAGAGCCAAAAAGCTTCACAAAGCAGATGGCATTGGGAACCTGGGAGGGACGGGTGGTCCGGATGCCCGCAGTGTACTCCAGGACATCCCAGAGACTGAGTTCTTGGCACAGAAAAGGCCCAGTGGCCAGAAGCAGGACAGTCTGAAGGGTGGGGAGATGGAATTTAGAAGATAGCCTGAGGCCTTACTGTGGAGAGTGCCAAACTCCCAGCAAACAGCTCATGTTGTTCTATATGTATTACTAGGTCGGGTCCTTGTCTTCGTTTTTACAAGTGAAGAGAATGAGGCTTGTGGTTTGCCTGTGGCATCCTGCCACACGGCCTCATCTCTCATGGAGGCTCAAAAGTACTGTGCTACTAAGAGCATTCCCTTCATAATAACACATACTTTCCTTCCGAATCTGAGTGGTATGCGGTACAAAATACCTGTTATCATAGACTATTTGAGACACTTGTGAAAACAGTCTCCGTATGTGTGTGTATATGGTGAATGTGTGCATTTCTGTGTGTGAGTGCAGGTATATACATATCATAGCGTGCATATGGAGGTCAGAGGACATTCTTGTTTTGAAGCAGGGTCTTTTGCCAACTAACATAGGAGCATTGGCTGGGCTATCCTGCTGGGCTTTACATGGGTGCTGGAGATCAGACCTCAGTTCCTCAGACTGCATAACCAGCACTTCATTCAAGGGCTCATTTCCCCTGGCCTGGTAGGCTTTTGTTGTTTGGTTTTTGTTTGGTTTGGTTTTTTTGAGACAGAGTCACAGGTAGCCTAGGCTGACCTTAAACTTGCTCGAAAACCAAAGATGACCTTGAACTCCACATCCTTCCACCTCATCTCCCAAGTACTGAGGTTGTACTCATGAGCTGCCATACTTAATCCCTCGTGCTTAAGGAAAACTAGGCTTGCTAGTTACAGACAGAATGCACAGCCTTCTGGGTGCTTTGCAGGGAGGACGGAAAGTCCCTACCCCTGCCCTGTCCCACAGTGCAGAGCCCTGGACACTCTGAGATGAGAGGGAGAGTGCAGGCAGATTGGCACCCTTTGGAACTTGGGTTTGGTGCTGATTAAATTGGAAATAATTTTGTACGTCTCCAGTGGACCTTCACATTAAATATTGATGACCAACGTGAACGGAAAGGGCATGCTGCCGAATCTGTGTGGTAAAGACAAGGTTGTATTAAGCTGTCATTGGTAACAATTAAGCCATAATGAATATGCCACTTACCTGTCTGTAGGCATTTGTACTTCTGTAAAGCTTGCTCTGTTTTGGCATCATTGAAATAGTGGTCCCTGTGTCCTCAAATGTAATCGCTTTAAGAACAGGTTCTAGCCGGGCTATGGTGGCGCACGCCTTTGATCCCAGCTCTTGGGAGGCAGAGGCAAGCAGATTTCTGAGTTCTTGGCCACTCACTACAGAGTGAGTTTCAGGACAGCCAGGGCTACACAGAGAAAACCTGTCTCAAAGAAAGAAAGAAAGAAAAAAAAAAGAACAGGTTCTATTGCAGAAGCACAGGTGGGCAGTAACAGGGTTAATCTCAGTGGCCAGCTGGCCTTGGGACCCTTTGGCCTTGTCAAAGTCATCTTCATGTCTTATTTGCAACACATCCTGTTTTCAGGATCTAGAGCATGTTCCTGTGAGTGTATACATATGTGTACATGCTTGTGTCTGTGAGCGTGTAAATGCACCTATGTGTATTCTTGCATGTGGGGTCCCAGGTCAGTATCAGGTTTTGTTCCTCCAGAGCCATCACCTTACTTTTTTGAGGCAGGATCTCACTAGCCTGGAACTCATTGATTCTGCTACAGTGGCTGTGGTGAGCCCTTTAGTGGTGTGTTTGTGTTTGCATGTGTCGAATATCAGATATCCTGCATATCAGATATTTACATTACAAAAAATAACAGTAGCAAAATTACAGTTATAAAGTAGGAACACATTTTTTTTTCAAGATGGGGTTTCTCTGTATAGTAGCCTTGGCTGTGCTGAAACTAGCTCTGAAGACAAGGTTGGCCTTGAACTCACTGAGAGCCACTTGCCTCTGTCTCCTGATTGCTGGAATTAAGGGCACATACTACCACAACCAGCAGCAACAAAAAAAATTTTCTGGTGGCTAGGGGGAAGATCACTATAAAGTGAGGAACTGTATAAAAGGGTCATAGCCTTAGGAAAGTTGAGACCCATTGTCTTAGAACACGAAACCCTATTGTTTAGATAGATTTCAGGGATGGGCACAAAACAGAAAGTGGACTCCTAGAGCAGGTCTGGCCTCATGGGGGAGCTTCTCTGGGACACATGTGCTCTGTAGGGCAGACCAGGATCCAGCTCAGTACTTGTGAAGTACTTGGCTTTAGTGTTGCTCTTCCTGAGACTTGGGATGGCCTCCCTATGACAGCAGGAACCCAGGATAATTGTTTCCTGAGGCAGGTTCTCATGCATCACAGGCTGGCCTTGAATTTATCGTGTAGGACCAGGGAAGGGAAGCAGGAGGAGGGAGGACAGGGAAGGGAAGCAGGAGGAGGGAGGACCAGGGAAGGGAAGCAGGAGGAGGGAGGACCAGGGAAGGGAAGCAGGAGGAGGGAGGTAGGGATTGGAGCAGCAGCAGGTGTCTGGACACTGACTGTGGGCCAGGCGCCATGTTGAGGTACAGGATGTGCCTTTTCTGTTTTCTCCTTTTTGAGGGCAAGTTGTGGCAAGGACCCAAGGTCTTCCATGTCCCAAACTGGCCACAGACTAGGCATGTAGCCTGAGATGAACTTCTGATCACCTGTCTCCACCTCTTCAGTGCTGGAACTACAGGCATGTGCCACCACGCTTGTTTTATGGGGTGCTGGGGGACTGAACCTCCAGCTTCTTGCTTGCCAGGTAAACACTCCATCAACTGAGCCATGCTGCTCCAGCCCCGAGAGCATTCTTTATGAAGGAGAATCCAGTTCCTCCTCCTCCTATTTGTTCAATTTTTCTTTTTTAAAAACACACACGATACATTTTCTCTTGAAGGCAGTGTCTTCTGTGGCTTTTATAGCTATAGAATAAAGTGCTCTGTGGTATCAAATATTAGCTGAGCACAGTGACTCACACCTGCACCCCCAACAGTGGAGGCTGAGACAGGAGGATGGCTTTTGCCCAGGAGTTTGGATCCAATCCAGTCTGGTCAACATAGTGAAGGCTCGCATCTATCAAAAATTTTAAATGTTACAGTTTTGTGTTTTGTTGTTGCTGTTGTTTTGTTTTTTTAAAACAGGAAATTTGATGTTGATAGGATCACTTCAACTCTAGACTGAGGAAAACCTGTTTTCACTTGCAGACATTTTTTTTAACTGAATTTTGTTTACTAAGCGGACATGGAGAAGTCTCCCAGACTTCTGTTTTCTGTATGGGGTGCGCCTTCTGGGAATGGAGTAAGAATTTGCCTTGGAACATGTGTGCCTAGCCCTTAAATAACTGAGTTCCTCCTTTAGATAGGAACTGGGTGGGGTGAGTGAGAGGAGCCAAGGACAAAGCTGCTGCCACCTTAATGGGTAGTAATAATAGACATTGTTGGGTGACTCAGCAGCACACACACACAGGAAAACAGTAATGGTCCTCCAAGTCCTTGGGAGCAGTTTCAGGTTCCCCTGCAAAGTGCTCTGCTCAGGATCTTCAGAAAAGTTTTCCAGGATGGCATAGTCACCAGGCATGGGTACCGTGGACTTCTCTGCAGGACACAGCCAGACATGGCGGAGTCCTGGCACCTGCCTCTGCTGGGGGGGCTGGGAAGCGGGGTAATGTCACGGATAGTTTTGGTTCTCTTGTCTTTTTTTTATTGTGGTCAAGTATACATAACATAAAACTTAATTTGAAATAATTGGGCTAGATTTCTTATATATTTATTTTTTCTTTATTTTTGATAATTTCATACCTCTATTTTCCCTTCCAACCTGATCCCCCTTCCAAGTTCGTATGTTATTATTGGTGACTTATTGGTGACTGCTGAGTTGAGGTAGTACTACCCATATGTACATGGGTGTGGACGCCCACTGGAGCATCCATGGGGAACCTCTCCTGGAAGCTACCAACTGCCAGTAGTGTCTCAGTAAAGCTCAGTGGAAATTCTATGCTGGGCTCTTGACTATCTTAAAGGTCTCAGGCAGATGACACCGCAGCTGTGAGTTACAGTGTGATGGCCATGTCTTGTCCAGAAAACAGCATCTCACAGTGCCTTTCCCTGTCCTCTGGCTCTTGCGTTCTTCCTTCAGGCCTTGGTGGTGGTAGGGGTTCAGTATGGATTTAGGCTGGGTGCTCAGCCCCTTTTGGCACTAACCAGCTATGCATCTCTCCACTGACTGTTGCCCACTGCAAAACAGAAGCTTCTCTGACCAGATAGACAAGGTCTTTGGACATAAAGACAAATATTTAGAAGGTAATCTGACAGCATCATCATTTAAGAAAGTAAGAAGCAGATTCTACCACAGGGCCTACAACCTCCCTTGCCATAGGATTATGTCTAGGATTATATGAGGCATGAAATTCTTTCCTGTGCAACAGGCCTCAAATCCAATTTTATTTTATTTATTGTTATTGTATAATTATACAATAATTGTTTGCAAGGTATGCATGTGTGTGTGTGTCTGTCTGTCTGTCTTTCTGTCTGTGTCTGTCTGTCTGTGTATGCATGTGCATGTACGGGTGTATGTGCCACAGTAAATATGTGGAGGTCAGATGACAACCCTTTTGTGTTCTCTTTTTACGTGAATCTCAGGAATGGGGCTCAGGACATTAGACTTGCACAGTAAGTGTTTGCACACTGAGCTATCTCATTAGCCCAACACTTATATTTTAAATGTACATTGAAGTGATGTTAAGACCTTTCATATTGTTGTCCAGTAATATCAGGTTCCTTCAGGATCTGAGCCAGGTGTTTCTAGATTCTTGGCATTTTATTTAAGAAGAAATGAGGGAGACTCAGTTTTCTGTAAGGGTGAGGCACCTGGTGGGTTGAGCACTCTCCAGTGAAGGCCATGTATCCAAGAGTATCCGGGCAGCCCCAACTGTACTTGATGAGTTCAAAAACCAAAGAGGGCACAAAGCTAGATGGATGGGGGCCAGAGGTGAAGGGAGAGATGGATCTTGGAGAAGTTGGGGAGTAGATGAATATGATCAAAATACCTTGGATGAAATTCTCAAAAGACATTAATAAAAATGAGGAAAAAGATGGAATAAAGGCCCACAGATTACAGAGCAGCAAGAACACTAAGATGATAGTACAGGCTGGAGAGATGGTTCAGTAGTTAAGAGCACTGACTACTATTCCAGAGGACCTGAGTTCAGTTCCCAGCAACCACATGGTGCCTCACAGCCATCTGTGACAGGATCCGATGCCCTCTTCTGGTGTGTCTGTAGACAGCTACAGTGTGCTCAGATACAGAAAATGATAGTACAGAATGGAAGGAATGCACCAGTGAGACCGACAGGGAGCTGTACAAATAAAGCTACTCAGCAAGCAGGCTGCTGGCTGGTGCCTCCTTCTATGGGGCTCAAGAGGGGGAGGGGTTTGGTTGCTGAGGAACTAGTATTTTGGGTGGTCCTCTATTTTGATTGACAGATTATGTTATATAACCATTCTCCACTGCATATATATCCCTTCCCACCCACGATGCACCCGACTTTAATTATTTGCATGCCCAGTTATGCATAGGCATAGGGTGGCAAATGGGATTTCCCATGGGAGTTCACCTTGAGGACACAGGTGGCCCTTATTGCATATATACTTAAAACTAGCCCAGGCCAGATCCACCTTCCTACTCTCCCACCTGGACATAACTAGAGTAACCTTGAAAGAGCCCTCCCTAAGTCCTTGAGGGGAAGAGAAACCTCTGCATTGTCAGAGTAAGGTGTATATGCAGGAGCAGGGCTGGAGGCTACAGCTAGCAGGCCGCTGCTGGGTACATCGTTTGGAGAGAGGTGTGGGCTGCCAGGTGAAGCAGTAGAAGAGGGATTGGTTTGAGGTTAGGCCAAACCAGATGGAGTCCCAGGTTGTTAAGCTGTTCCCTCCTATGCTTGCCTGGGGGAACTAGGGTGCTGGGAGAAATGACACACTGTAAACCTTCTTAGACACTCTGCCCTAGCAGAGCTGCAGAAAGGATCTGCCTTTCTCCAAAGGGAAATCGGTTCCTTTCGAGACCTAGAAGATGAAGCAGGCTGAATTCAAGAGCGCCTTCCTTTTTTTCTAGCTCCATACTACCTCTGTCCTCAACACGACTGAGGTCAGCTGCTCCCTTAATTGTAGACCAGAGCATGGAACAGGCTCCTGTGCAGTTGTGCTAATTCACTAGCTCATGGGTCCCTTGGCCACTTTGATGACATCAGCTCTTGCTCTCCTTCTTCCCCCCTGAAATATTCCCAGTGCCCACCAGAGTGCCCTGTGCTGCTGCAGCAGCTGCTACTGCTGCTTAGTAACTCAGTTAGGGGATGTGGGCACCAGCCAGGCAGGGAAGCTTCCAGAGCTGAGCACACCTCGCGGGAGGCTCCACTATGAACCTCTTCATGCTGTTTCCTTGGGGGGCTGTGGGGGGGAGATGAAATTAGCCGCCCCCTCAAGTTCAGGCACATGATTTTCTTGTTAACCACAGCCCTTTGTTCCTTGGGAAGCCAACGTCTGCTGTCAAGCCAGACCCTCAGGCCTGCAGTTGAGGTTTCTGCTTTAACCCCAGGGTTCTGCACCCTGCTGCAGCATTCTTGCATGACATTAGAAGTCATTTTCTGGTAGAAAATGACCTGGTCCATGAACCCGTTTGATGTGGCTGAGCAGTGGAAGGGTTGATTTCTCAGGCCAGTGCTTGCCTTGAGGCTTTTTATCATGGTCAATACTCTGGCAGGTCTACAAACTAAGAACTCCCCTCCTTACCTTCCTTCCGCAGAGCTCTGTTCTCCTGCTCCCTCCTCCTCTCCTATGTCCTTTCTCCTAGCTTTGGAAGTCCTCTTGTTTTACAGGCTATTTCATATCTCTCTTAAATATCTCTACTTTTCAAATAATTCTCCGGAAATGTTACCTGGTTAGAACCCTAGAGCTTTGTGTGTGTTTGCAGGCATGCACGCATGCCTGTGTTTGCATGTGTGTGTGCATGTGTGTATGAACATAGATGTGTATTGCATGCATTCATTCCTTCAGACAGGTCAGTATATGTTGGCTTATTTTTCCAGCACAATATTACTGTGTAGCCCAAGATGCCCTGGATCTCACAGTCCTGCCTCACCCTCTTAGGTGTGGGATTTCAGGTTTGCACAACAGTGCCTACCTAGCTCAGTGGTTGTTTCTTTGTGCTGCAAGAGAGTCAGACCAGACTAGGTGTGCTCAGCTCTGGAAGCTTCCCTGAGTCTATTTTAAGCAATAGCTCTGCCAGCCACTCAAGACCCTTCCACCTACACAGGAATAAACCGAGTCCTGCCTCATTTCACACCTAGTTTCCCAGGTTTGAAATGGTATTGGAGACCGTCCTCCCTTACCTGTGGGCATAAGGACTCATTGATCCAAACCAGTGTAGGTCCTAGCTCAGGTGACTATATGTATATTTGTATGTGTGTGTTGTGTACAAATTCATGTGGGTGTGTGCACATGTGGGTGCATATGCACCTGCTTTGGAGCATGTGTGTGGAGGCCAGAAGTTTATGTCTAGTGTCTTCTTTCACCACTCGATATCTTTTCTTTTTTGAGCTGGGGGCTCTCCCTGGGTCTGGAGCTCATTGGCTGGCTAGACTGGCTGTTGATCAGGTCCCAGGGATCCTCCTCTCTTGCCTTCCTGGTACTGGGATTACAGACACACCCTGCTGCACTCTGCTTCTGTGTGGGTACGGGGCATCCATACTCAAGCCCTTGTTCCTGTTCAGACGATTCGTGGGTTCAGCTGTCTCCTCAGTCCATTTTCTAGACTGTCCATAGAGCAGTCGCCCCTGTTTTAGTTCTCCAGTCTAAGCCTGGTTAGCTATAGCGTTTCCTGGTTGCTCTAGTCAACAGCAGCTCTTCCATGGTGGTTTGAAGAACCTCCTGCTGGGCTTCCTGACTCAACTGAACCCTCTGGTAGGCTAAGGAACGGTCTAGCCTTGAACTTTTTGGAACACTCATCCCTACTCTTGTCTTGCAGCTGATGCTTTTTTCAAAGCCGCCATAAGCCTCGTTCCTGAAGTCCCAAAGATGATAAGCATTGACGGGAAGCTGCGGCCGTCCGAGCCCTTCCTCCTGGAATTCCTGTGCAATTTCTTCTCTACCTTATTGATCGTGCCGGTATGTCCCCAAGAGTGACAGGTGGTTTTCACTCACCGTGCCTCTGCCTCTGAGTACACCCAGCCCTTAGTATTTTATCTTATGTGTGTGAGTGTTTGACAGCATGTGTCTGTGTCCTGCATGTGCCTGGCGCCTACAGAGGCCAGAAGAAGGTATCACATACTCTGGAACTACAGACAGTTATGAACCACCATTTAGGGCTGGGAACTGAACTGAGTCCATCTGCAAGAGCAGCCAGTGCTTTTTTTTTTTTTTTTTTTTTTTTTTTTTTTTTTTTTTTTTTTTGGTTTTTCGAGACAGGGTTTCTCTGTGTAGCCCTGGCTGTCCTGGAACTCACTCTGTAGACCAGGCTGGCCTGGAACTCAGAAATTCGCTTGCCTCTGCCTCCCAAGTGCTGGGATTAAAGGCATGCGCTACCACTGCCCAGCTCCGCCAGTGCTCTTAACTGCTGAGCTGTCTTTTGGTTATTTCCAACCAGGTGTGTCTTTTAGCTGATTCAAGGTCCAGTAGGTTGACAACCAAGATTAACCAGTGATGTAACCATTACATCATCTGATTGGGATCATGGTTTAAGCTTGTGTGTCTGGGATGGGGGGAGGCACTCACATTCAGTGCTCTCTACACTGCCAAGGCAAGGGCATATTGACCTTGGACCATGATGGTGACAATGGGTGCCAGCTCTTTCTCCCCTTAACTCTGCAGATTTGGGAGTTACTCGTGTGTGTGTGTCCTGCTTACAAAAAATGAGGGTGATCTTGTGCCAGCTCCCAGTGTTCTTATGAGGACACACAGAGTGGAGTCACACAGTGAAGCTCTGGGGTGGCAGGATACTTTGGAACTAGAAACAGTAGACACTGGCTCCTTGTGGTTGTGAGAGATGAGCAGTCATTCCTGGGGCCCTTTTGGGGGGTCCTGCATTAGGATTCCTGGAGGCTTCCTATAGCTGGGTTTCTCGGCCTGGTCTCGGACCTGCTTCCTGACAGTTTGAATGAAGAAACAAAATGGAATCTCTGTTTTCCCAAGTGTCTGGGTACATTTACCTTTCGCCTGATTGTGAGCTGCATGCACAGAGCCTTGGTGGTCATGGCCGTTGTTGGGGCTCTGTCACTGAGAGACATGAACAGGCGCTCTGCTGTTACAGTTCAGGTTCTTTTTCTTTTCTTTGTTGTTCCCCACCACCTGCCCCTTCTCCTCACCTCTCTCTTCTTTCCCCTTCCCTTCCCATTTGCCTCATCCCATGTTTTGTGAGCAGTCATTTGGTTTTGTGTTTTGTTTTTTCTTTTATTTGAGAGTCTCACTGTATAGGTGAGGCCATTTGGAACTCCAGATTCTCTTACTGCAGTCCTCCCATGTGGCCCACTGCCTTACTGCAGTCCTCCCATGTAGCCCACTGCCTTACTGCAGTCCTCCCATGTAGCCCACTGCCTTACTGCAGTCCTCCCATGCAGCACTCCGCCTTACTGCAGTCCTCCCATGCAGCACTCTGCCTTACTGCAGTCCTCCCATGTGGCATGCTGTCTTACTGCAGTCCTCCCATGTGGCATGCTGTCTTACTGCAGTCCTCCCATGCAGCCCACTGTCTTACTGCAGTCCCCTCATGCAGCACTCTGCCTTACTGCCATCTTTTCCACCAACACATACAGCACCCACCTTTCTTCTGAAAGAGAGTTCAGGTTGCTGCTCTTCTCCCTTCCTTAAAAAGCACCATGGTAACTCTCCCCACAGAGAGTCCGTAGGTTTTTACAAAAGCATTGGGAAAGTAGCTATGGGGATGCATTGCTATGACCATATTCCCTTGAAGCCTCGGGTGTCTTATTTGCTGATTTATAAATAACAGCCCCAGGAATCTATAGGCTTCACCTGCCAAAAACAAAAACAAAAACCGCAAAGCAAATATCAAAACAATACCCCAGAAACCCTTCCTTGAGATGGTTGTGCGTCAGGGATGCCCTGCTAAATGCACATTCCTGTAGTTCACCCTTGAATGTCTGTAGTAGGTTGAAACTGGCCCTTTGGAGGTTACTGCCCTCAGTGGTTCAGGAGGGGCCACTCCCAGGACTAAACCTGGAGAAGTGTCAAGCCAGGTTCAGGCTGTGCAATGACTCAGCACTTGCTGGGTCCCAGGTTTCTTTAGGGGTGATGAAATACTCTTCAGTTGATTGTGGTGACAGCCACACAGCTCTGGATACAGGAACAGACATTGAATTGTGTGACCTGAATGGGCATATTGTTCCCTGTGCAGATTATGTATCTCCATCAAGCTGAGAAAACAAAAAAATGACTTAGCAGTGGGCTCTGTCTGTTCAGATTCCAAGTTCTCAGAGGGGAACCAGGAGGCCCAGCCACAGACCTGCTCTGGGGGAGGCTTTGATTGTCCTTTGTGGTAAGCAGCGTCCTGGTGAGGGGTGGAAGGTCAAGTGGCAGAGCTGCAGGGGCTCCCAGAGGCCCTTCCCTGGACACTTAATCATTTGTGGTCAGTGCCTCTTGTCTGCATGACCTGCTTATTTGTCACGTAAGTAGAGCCGAGGAGAGGCCCAAGTTTCTAAGGAAGCATGGTTGATGGTTGATGGTGATGGTTGTTTGGTGATTTGCTGAGGTGCTTTGCCACCTGCACACAAGCTTCTCACATGCCGAAAGCTGCTAGGGTCTTTCTGAAAGCCTTCCCCTCAGAGTCTCAAAGTTGGGTTTAGTCCTGACCCTGTGACCTCAAGCTCTGGGGCCTTGGAGATGGTTTTGTAATTCCTCCAAGTCTTACCTGTGGTCTTATAAAAGTGTCATGGAAATGCCTACTTGGTAGGACTGCTGTGCAGGTTGAATGAAATCATACTTAAGAAAGAAAGCATGCTGTAAGCCAGAGGCTCCTTCCCTGGGGTTGCTTGCTGGTGACCAGAGGGCAGAATCCAGCCTGCTGCCACACTTGCTTCCTCTGGAACGATGGCAAGCACTTGGAGTGAGCTTTCCACAAAAAAAAAGTTAAAGCAAACACAGGTTTGTGGCTGCCCTTGAGGAATTGGCTCCTGCCATCCATGCTGGTATTCTATAATTTGTTCAGGTAGCTAGAGCTGGGAGCAGCTGCCCCAAGCACACAGGGTGTTCATTCTTCTCCCCAGACCCCCTGGGCATCTGAAGATACATTTAAAAATTCATTCCAGATGCCAACCTGGCATATAGGCATCAAGAAAGCACCTTTTGCTATGAGTAGGACTTTGTTTCTCCTGGTGTCAAAGACTGCACTTTGGTGAGATCCAGGCAATGAGGAGAGTAACTGCAATCTGAGGACTGAGGGTGTATGTGGAGGTCAGAGGTCAACAGCCTTATCTTCCTTGGTTTTCGTCTTTGTTGTCTCAGTTGTTGAGACAAGGTCTCTCACTGAGTTCACCAGTTAGGAGAGAATGGCTGGCTGGTCAGCAAGCCCAGGGATCTGTCTGTCTCTCATCCCCAGCACTATACAGGTATACCCATTGCTCATGGCCTTTCTGTGGGTGTTGGTTATGTAACTCAGGGTCTCATGCTTGTGTACCAGACACTTTACCTACTGAGCTATCTCCCAGTTTTGGCCCCAGGAACATGCATTTATTTGATGCTATGCCAAAGCCCTTCATGGGCACTTACATAGCCTCCGAGAATCCTCCCTGAACCCTGTAAGGTGAGAATTAATGAATCTGTTTTGCTTGTAGAGAGACCTAGAATTGAAGAGGCTGCGCCTGGGCCTATGCAGGTAGTTGGTAGCAGAGTAGGATTTGTCTCCTCCAGGGTCCTTCATGTGTGATGTGAGCCCAGAGAGTTTGCCATACTCTGTTCACTAAGGGCCATCAGGGGTTAGCAGCTCTTCATCCCTCCTTAGGAGAGGTAGCATTAGGACAGAGGCACCGCTCACCTGTTAGTTTACATTCTGTTTTCAGTGGCCAGCATCCAACCTCTGTCTTATATATTAAACAGAAAATTCCAGAAATATATGTTTTCAACTAAGTGCTATTCTGCACAGTATGATGGCATGTCATCCCATCTGGGATGTGAGTCTTTGTGCAATGGGTCCACCCTGTGTGTGCTACCTGCTTTTATCATTCTTGGATCATCTGTCTGTCAGTGCACACCGCTTTTACCTCAGTGTCCAAAGCACAGGAATAGTGATGCTACTGTTTGGGCATCTGCTATTCTACCTTCTATATACTATCTGCCAAAGGGGGAAGCCCTGAGTGGGTTGAAGTGGAAACTTGAGGGTTCTTTGGAAAGTTGGTCAGATGGTGTTTTGCTGGGGCAAACACATGAAGGAATGTTTCGTTAAAGTGGACACGGGTGTGAAAGGCTAAGACAGATTTATGAAGGAACATTTCACTGAAGCAGACACAGGAGAGAGGATTTCTGCTAAAGCAAGCATGTGAAAGGATATATGGTGAAGGATTCTTTGCTAACGACACACATGTATTGGTCTGGTAGTTGAGCTGCATTTGTCCAGACTCCATAGAGAGAAATGCACCAAAAAAAAAAAAAAAAAAAGAGTCTGGTGCTATACTGCAGTTTCTTGCTGCTTCCATGAACTTGGGCTGATTGGGTGTATGTGCTGAGGCAAGACATGTGGAGGACACATGAAGTTTGGAGGGCATAAATAGGACTCCACAGAATGATGGAGAGAGCGTGGCTTGCTGGTACAGCTAGCTGGGCAACACTTATGTGTCTTGAGTCTTCACTGATCTTCACTTCCCTGAGAGAGGCAGAGCTAAGGACTTCTTCTGCTGGTCACTCCTGCTGACCCTAGCTGTGGCGGAGACCTACCTGGCTGTCTTTGCTAGATCATGTCACCTCTGTTGCTAACCCGACTCTACCAAATTAGACTGCTGGTGTATCCAGGAAGTGTTTGCGAATGGATCAATTTGCTGCTGCTAACCTGTGAACTGAACTGCCAATTTCCAGACAACATAGACAGGAGTTGTTCCAAAGAACCTTTCCAAACAGGTCCACTCCCCCTGTATCCTTTCTTTCCCACTACCTCTGGTGGGTGGTGAGCTACCCACCATGTAGCTACAAGGGAGGTTAAAGTGTTTAGGAGCCATCATTAAAAATAGAATTAAAAAAAATTAAGTTACAGTGGATCCTTTCTGTGAAAAGGTAGAAGTTTTCAACGTAATTAGAAAAGAAAAACATCTTAACCTTTGTTACAGATGCTGTTAAATTTATTCTAATTTACGGTTAGTTATTGTTAATTAGTGTAGTCTTGTCAACTTGAATCACCTGGGAAGGTCAGGTTGGCCTGTGGGTGTGTTTTGGGGAATTATGTAGTGTGCATTCATTCCGTGGTCTCTGCTCTTGACTGTGGGTGTGATGTGACACTTGCTTCAAGTTCCTGCTGCTTTGACTTTCCCCCAATGTGGACTTGGAGCCAAATAAACCCAGTTCTCCCTTAAGTCATTTTTGTCAGGGTGTTTTTTTTTTATCATAGCAACAGGAAAGGAACTAAGAAACTCACTGTGTCTGATTTGTACGTTGAACTTCATCATGTATGTAGGTGTAAGAAAAAAAATAGTGTCAGTAGGGTTAGATACTTGTGTGGTCCTCTGGCATGACTGGAGTCTAGCCTCCTAGGATTAAGAGGGAGGTTCCATCTGAGAAGCCAAGGCCAAGAGATGATCAGATGAGCCACCCATGAGCCACAACACCATGATGGGATTTTTGCATGAAAAAGCTCCCTCTCCCTTGTTTACCTTGTTCAGACTGGTTTCCTCTCCAGTGACAGTGTTGCGGTGTTTTTGTGTGTGTTGGGAGGAGGTTACTGTTTGAGAGTTTGATTTTACTATGGTAGCAACATGAAACATGAGCTCTACTCTTAAGTAAGCTTTCAGAAGGGCTGTACAGTCACTGACCTTATGTAAAATGGTGTCCAGGAGA
Source organism: Mastomys coucha (assembly GCF_008632895.1). Lineage (NCBI taxonomy): Eukaryota > Metazoa > Chordata > Mammalia > Rodentia > Muridae > Mastomys > Mastomys coucha. The sequence goes on from NW_022196904.1 coordinate 107,795,404, forward strand.
TCTTGGGGGCATTTCGTTTGCTTAACTGTAAGTTTAGGCTTGTTTGTCCCTAACTCCCCATTCTTCTTCCCACCCTTTGTAATAGCCATTCACCACTAATTAGACAGTTTTAGATTTCTCTTAAATGAACTCAGGCAGTGCTTGTACTTGTGACTGGTCTGTTTTGCTTAACCTGAATTCTCAAGCTTTGTTCATTTTGTCACGTCCTACAGACTTTATGTTTAAAAGTTCCCTACCTTCCACTGCGTGCACAGACAGACTTTACTGTGCTGTGTGCACAGACAGACTTTACTGTGCTGTGTGCACAGACAGACTTTACTGTTGAAGGTTCCCTACCTTCTACTGTGTGCATAGACAGACTTACTGTTGAAGGTTGCCTACCTTCCTCTGTGTACATAGACTTCCTTTTTCTATGCAGAAACAGTAGGCAGCTCCCACACCTTGGCCATAGACACAGGTATGCTAGTCTCTCCTCCAGAACCTGGATGGATACCCAGACAGTACTGGTAGTTCATGTAGCAAGCGGAATGACTGAGGGTACTCAGGCGCCCCAGTATTATATGGGGCTCAAGAGAGGAGTTCAGTTGTTCAGGGATATAGAGTGGGTGGTTCTCAGTTTTGATTGACAGGCTTGGATTGTGTAAGTCTTTGCTCATGTGCATCATATTTTAATCATCATATTTGAATGCATCATATTTTAATCATATGCATATTTGATATGTATGGTAAATAGAACATTTTCCTTAAAAGTTCACTTAGGGGACAGTTTGTATTACTTTGCATGCAGCCAAGCAAGTTTGGGCTTGATGGTTCTCTACCTTTCATATCTGAATGGAAACTATTCACTAAAGGGGAGTTTTGATGGTTTTCAGGGAAGAAGAGATTGATTTACTTCATTGTTTGGAGTGGGATGTACACGCAGGTTGGGGGGCAGTGTTCTAAGTTACCAGGAGGTTTGCTAAGTGTGTTGTTAGGAGGGATGTGTGTATAGTCCCTGCCAAGTGGAGTCCCAAGTTGATAAGCTATTCCCTATGCCTCACTACTGTCTGTAGATACCTTCCCCATACAGTAGAACAGATGTCTCATTAGCATTTGGCTAGATGAATAAAGTATAACTGGCACAGCAAGTTCAGCATTGTGGCTTCACAGTCCTAAGTTTGTGTTGGGATTTGTAGGAACTAGAAATGTTAGGACATGCTCTCTGATTACTGAGGCTGCAGTGGGAAGATACAACTTCTTGTCCCCATTAAAAGCAGCTACAGAGACAGTAAGATGTTCACGTTCCGCTTCACCCTTCCTTTCCCTCATCCTACCTAGTCCATGACCCTCTCCTAATTTGAGAATTGAGGAAGTATCCCCTAAGAGGAAGTCAGGCTTAATATCAAACACAATTAACTCCATCTGTAAGAAGTGCCAGGCACAAGCTGGGCAGTGGACACTGTGTAAATTAAGGCCTAAAGGGAGGATAGGGTGCTGTGCACATCAGAACCACTGGGATTTATTAGGCTATGCAAACCTGCCTGGGGAAGTGAGGAGACACAGGCAACTGCTCTGACTGCCTCCCGTCTGCTGAGGCAGTCTCTCCTCTGTCTCATCTTCCCATCCCAGGGCCCTTCTGCCCTGCTATGCTCACAGCCCATTGGTGTTCTGGCTCCTTTGCACCCAGCCCTTGCTTATGCTCACTTTATCATACATCCTTCTGAAGAGCCAGCTAGCAGTTCATAAATATGCACTCAAAACATTGAACCGCAGAGGACAGTAATCCACAGAGAGGTGAAAGGTCATCGGCCAATAAGTGACCCTGTTAGGACTCACAGGCGCTGTTGCCCTCTTTGGTGCAGTACCAAGGACATAATCTGTCACCTTTTTGGTTATGAACTGAAGCCCGCAGAAGTGCTCACCCCAAACCATTCCCTAAATTCCGTTGCCCATGGCCCCACCTTTCTGAAAATGTGTTCATTGTTCTCCCACAGGGTGGGAACATGAGTGCTGACATGAAGTTCCTAAAATATTTAGACCGTGATCTATTCCCATGGCTGATCCTTAAATTAAAAAAATGTATTTTAGTATCCAAGTAGCCAAACCAAAATAGTCTAGTTAGAAACAGCTGCAAGCAGAGGAATGCAGCGGTGAGCCACGGCTGGGACCGACTAGCAGGCAGCCTCGCCTGGGTGGTTTGAATGTACACAGCTCACATTGCTGGGTGTCTGAGCATTATGTGTCCTCTTGCTGATACAAGAAACACAAAAAGGGCTTCCTAAGCAGGTGAGGTGGCTCAGCAGATAATGGCACCTGCCACCAAGCCTGACGACTAGAATTCAATTCCCCAAACCCACTGGTAGTAAGAGAGAGCCAACTCCCTAAAGTTGTCCTTTGACCTCCTCATATGCCCCTGGCATGGCAGTGTATACAGATACACACACACACACACACACACACACACACACACACATACACACACATACACACACACACACACACACAAGTGTAATTTTAAGGAAAACTGGCTTTCTAGCCATGGAAGAGGATGTTCTTGATTGGCAGAGCTGTGACCATCTAATTGATACAGGATTGGGACTTATACCAAGAGCATTCTTTACTGTTCAGCTGTGAAAGTGCCAGGTTACTTTGCACACTAAGTTGTCAGTGCTGGCAAAGTGGCTTCTGGAGACTCGTCTGGCTTCCAGCCCATCCAGCCAACAGGAGACGCAACTTGCAGACCAGAGTGCGTGAGGACACCCATGCTCAGTGCCTGTCACCTCAGGATTGATCCCCAGCCATACTTTGCCAGTGGCCACACCCCTTCATTGCAAGGTTGCATCTTGTAGCAGGCATCGTCCAGCTACAGCTCTTCAGGTCTCAACAGTGCCCTACCTTACTCTCCCTGTCGCCTGGCCTCATGCTGTCCTCAACTGTGCAGATAATCCCCCTCTGCTCCCTCTTTTCTTAACCTGATGGAGTGACCCAGTGCTGTGACGAGTTGGTTGGGCCAGCTGAGCATTTATTTCTTGCAAGTAAGGCCTCTAGGTAGGTCCAGCAGGAGAGCCACACCTTGGGAATGGCTTTGAAGCTGCCCACCTTTTTGCATTGCAGCCCCCTTTGGAAAGATTCTGTGTAGTGTCTGAGAAACACATTTGGCTCTTCTTGCATCTTCTCTTTCATAGAAGGAGCCCAGAGCCCTTGCTGTTCTGGTCCTCCAGAGTGGAGCTGGACTTAAAGTTGGTGCAGTGGCTTCTGCCATGTCATCTTCTGAGGACCCACAGTATCTTTTTGTAATTTGGTGTATGTGGCTTGCTTCTACCACTGCACATGGGAGATAAAGGGGCCATCATGGAAGCACAGGCCATTGGGCTGACTGGTGATTGTTTGTTGTTCCTTGGACCCAAAAGTGAGGCTGCTGCTCAGGTTCCCAGCCTGAAATCCCTGTGCTGTTTGCCTAGGCTCATGCGCGGCCTTGCCCTTATGAAGCAACGGGCCTTGAAATCTCAGCGCCTACTTAAGGGAAGCGCTCTGTTAGTGGATGCTGTAGCTGATCTGCTGGACTTACCTGTCACTTTTTTCCCTCTCTCTCCACCAGGATCATCCAGAACATGGAGTCCTGTTTCTGGTTCGAGAACTTCTCAACGTGATCCAAGACTACACCTGGGAGGACAGTAGTGATGACAAAATCCGAATCTACACCTCTGTCCTGCACCTGCTGTCCGCCATGAGCCAGGACACCTATCTTTACCACATAGACAAAGGTAGCAGCATGGCCAGCCCTCCGCATGTCCCTGTTTCGTGGACAGCAGAGGGACTGTCTCGCCATCTGTTCTTGTGTGTGTGTGTACACATGAGTTGCATGGACGTATTTGTGTGTGTGCACGTGGAGGCGGAGCTTGGCACTGGGGGGCTTCCTCAATCACTCCTCACCTTCTTTTGAAGGCAGGGCTTCTGACTGAATCAGGAGCTCACCCACCAATGTAGCTAATCTGGCTGGCTAATGAGCTCCAAAGATTTGCCAGTCTGCGCAAGCCCACCACAGCCCTGCAGTGCAGGGTGGCAGGCACCCCTGCTGTGTGTAGGTTTTACATAGGAGCTTGGGTTTAGGCTCAGGTCCTCATGTTTGTGCGGCAAGCGTGTTGCCCACTGAGCTGTGTGTCTAGCCAGGGTCTCTTGTAGTCTTGCCTCAAACTCACTTTATAGCTGAAGATGACCTTGACCCCATTTTGTTTGTTTGTTCTCAATCTGTAGCTCTGGCTGCCACCTCTGTATCCCTAGACCTTGAACTCTTGATGTCCACCCCCCCATACGCCGCAGAGTGCTGGGGTTACAGGCATGTATCACCATACCCAGTTAATGCAGTGCTGGGGCTTCACACATGTTCTCAAGCCCTCTATCAGCTGGAGTCTGTGTTCCTGAGCCACTTTCTTTTTGGGATTTTTTTTTTTTTTTTTTTTTT
>NW_022196904.1:107800219-107848487 GCF_008632895.1 Mastomys coucha
GTCTCTGTGTGTGTGTGTGTGTGTCTGTGTGTGTGTGTGTGTGTATGTGCTCCGGGGTTGAAGAGTACCTGAGGTGGTTTTGACCATGTCCTGGGATTGCAGAAGCACCCTTGGATCAGTAGTAGATGAGCATCACTACAGGCTGCCCTCACCCCAGTCCAGGTAGGCTTTGTCACAGATTCTGTATCTTGAGCTTCTGAGGGTGTGGAGGCCCACACAGTTCAAATGCTGGGAGGAAGGAGGCAATCTTGTTCTCCCATCAGTTTGATTTGTCCTTGGTGGCACTGGTTTGAGATAGCCTTCCTGTAAGACCTCCTCACACATAGCCACTCTCTCACCCCCTCCCCCACCACAACCCCTTTTCTTTTACTTTCTCTAGTTAATTAAACCCACAGAGCCTCAAACTGGTCACACAATCTTATCTGATTCCAGATAGGCCGGAGGATAGGATGTATGTAGGTCATCCTCAGCTATAGTAAGTGTCTGAGGTCCAGCCTGGACTACATAAAACCTATCTTAAAACAAATACAATCTGTATTCGACTCTTCTGTACCTCTGATGTTTTGTTTTGTTTTTTAATCAAAACCTGGAAAGGATATGGAACTCTCTTGTCCTGAAAATAGCAGCCAGAGGTGAACACAAAGCATCCTGGATGTTTCTTTCCTCGGTTTAATTATGCACAGGTCTACTCATTCGATCTACAAGAGTCAGTGCAAATTACAGTAGTTTGGAGAATAAAGGAATATAGTTTTTAAAGTTAGTTCCTGGGAAACTACAAATTAGGAACTTAACATAGCTACATGACCCTGTAGCCATGTATAGGGAGGGGCTCCACTATGTGTACTTTTGATACATTTGTGTGTGTGTGTGTGTGTGTGTGTGTGAGAGAGAGAGAGAGAGAGAGAGAGAGAGTAAGTGTGTGTAGGATAGAGATTGATGTCGTTTCTTTATACTTTCTAGTTGTTTTTGGGACAGAGTCTCTCACTGAACCTGGAGCTCACCCATTGGCTTGGCGAGCTGGCCAGTGAACTCTGGTGACCCATCTATTTCTGTCTCCTTTGTCCTTTACTACCGTTACAGAAGTGGGCAACCACACCTGGCTTTCTTACATGGAGATCCAAATGTGGATTTCATTCTTGTGTAACTGGCACTGAACTGATTGAGTCATTGTCTCAGCTCCTAAAGGGGGCTCCTTTCTATTTTTCCTTTCTTTTCTTTTTTTTTTTTTGTTTGTTTTTTTGTTTTTTTGAGACAGGGTTTCTCTGTGTAGCCCCGGCTGTCCTGGAACTCACTCTGTAGACCAGACTGGCCTCGAACTCAGAAATCTGCCTGCCTCTGCCTCCCAACCTTTTTCATTTTAGACAGGAACTTACTATGTAGACCAGGTTAGCTGGAATTCACAGGGTTCTGCCTCTGCCTCCCAACTACTATGAGTAAAGTACACTACTATGCCAGGCTCCACTGAGTGGTTTCTTAAGAGTTCCAAGACCTGGCTTTCCTGGGTTTTGGAAAGTGTCTCTTGACATCTTTGACATCTTGAACATCTTCTTCCCATTTTTTTTCTTTTTCTTTTTTTTTTTTTCTTTTTTTCTTTTTTTTTTTTGGTTTTTTGAGACAGGGTTTCTCTGTATAGCTCTGGCTGGCCTCGAACTCAAGAAATCCTCCTGCCTCTGCCTCCCAAGTGCTGGGATTAAAGGAGTGCGCCACTACTGCCCGGCTTCTTCCCGTTTTTGTATCCCACATCCAGGGACTGTTTCTGTGCAGTCTCTGAGCGATTGTGGCAACCCCAGAATAGGACTGCCTCTCTCCACCCACTCCCTGCCCACTGCATCTGCAAGTGGACCCTTTTGTCTTTTGTTCTTTATTTGGGCAACAGGATCAAGTTGGAGGTCCTTCTGTGTTTCTCATGGTTATTGTCTCCTCTGAACTGTGGGTGAGATGAGGTCCTCCCCTGGTGTTCCTTAGAGATAGAAGTAACACAAGGATGCCAAGAAATCACAATGACATCCCAGCAGATAAACAGAGAGCCTATTAACTTCCTCCCTACATGACTGGATTGCTACTCTGTGCCCCACCCCCAGGGCTGGGCATGGCCATTTGACTTATCAGATGGCACACACTTACTTCTTCCTGGCATTGATCTTTTCTTCTGTCACCTAGACACTTGGCCTAACAACACTGTGCCCAGCCATGGGGACATTCATGTTGGGCATTGGGATGGAAGAACTTAAAAGATTAGCTGAGAAAATGGGAGTAGCCTTGAGAACATGGAGGAAAGGAGTGCGCTCTGAAAGGCAGAAGCTGTGTTCTTGTTGGTGGTGCAGGCTGGTGCTAGCCAGCCGGAGAGGAGGAATAGGGGAGGTGGCTCAGTGGGTGAAGCCGTGCCATTCAAGCATGTAGACCTCTAGAATGCAGAGACAGGTGACCCCTGAAGCTTACTGGCCTGCCAGCCTAGACTAACAAGTAATTTCTGTGCCACTGAGAGCCCTTATTGTATGTAAATAAATAAATTAATTAATTAATTAATAAGCTGGACAGCTCCTGAGAAGTGACAAGATTGATTTCTGGCCTCCAAATGCATGTGGAGATGAGAGTATAGTGTTGTTGGAGGTCAGCCTGACATGCACATTGTACCCCCAGCCCTGCACAAACAAAAACACACAACTCAAGTGTTCACAGTGGAGACTAGCTGGACTGCTCTACACCAGTCATCACAGGCAGAGCCGCACGCAGAGCTGTCCTCCGATGAGCCGATTGCCTGAGATGCATCGCTGAAGTGAAAACCCAACCGACCACTGCAGTCTGCACGGTGTCCGCTCTGTCCAGCAGAGACCATGTTCTGTGAACGAGGGAGGGAAGAGGAAGCTGTACTCAGGCTATCCTTAGCTGAACTGGTCTTTCTCTAGGCTGTGGCTGTCTCAGGAGGTGGCCACGCGGAGGCTTTGTTAAAGAGCTGGCATGGTGCCTCACACCTGTAATTCTAGCACTCTGAGGCTGAGGCAGGAGAGAGGAAGGAGATATTCTCGGGCATAGAAGCTTTGGAGTAATTGGACCGTGGACTGTGGCGTCAGGCATGAGACAGAAAGTGGTTGACTGTTCCCATAGCACTCGTGCCACTGTTGGCTCTGTTGGGCATCTCGGTCGTTATTGTAGGTGTCAGGGTTCACATCTGGGTAGGAGTGTTGAATACTTGTCTTCCCTGGTGTAAAGCAGTGTAAAGCTAGCCAGTTGGCTTTAGGGATCCTAGGGCAGATAGCTGGGTGCAGTGTTAAGTGCTTAGGCTTTGGAATCAGACTGCCCAGCTTAGGGTCTTAGCTAGGCTGGCTTCTGAGCCTCAGTTTCCCCACTCACTGAAGATGCACATGCCACCCCTTCCTAGTGCTGGTTCTGTGGACCCTTCTGTAATACAGAGAGTGCTTGTGGTAGGCTGGCTTCTGAGCCTCAGTTTCCCCACTCACTGAAGATGCACATGCCACCCCTTCCTAGTGCCGGTTCTGTGGGCCCTTCTGTAATACAGAGAGAGTACTTGTCACTACCTAGCAGCTGCTGTGAGGGCCACCGTGATTATTGCTGTCCCCTCCAGGCATGGCCAGTGGAGGGATCACTTCCACACTGCTGGCCTCGGGCCAGTTGTTTTCCTAGTGAATCCCAAAGCGAGTGGGTCATCTTGGCCCATAAACCCAGCAGGTCTTCATGCCATCTGCCGATCCCATGTGACATGCTGCTCTTGTTGTTTCGCCTAGTTGACTCCAATGACAGCCTGTACGGGGGAGACTCCAAGTTCCTGGCTGAAAACAGCAAGCTGTGTGAGGCGGTGATGGCTCAGATCCTGGAGCACCTGAAAACCCTGGCCAAGGACGAGGTGGGTACCCGCCCTCTCCACCTCTCTACATCCCACCTCTCTACAAGCTCTGGAAGCCACAGGGCAGGGTGGTTACAAAGTGGTCCATTGTGAAAGGGAAACAAATGGGAGTGAATTGTGGTTCCTGGTACCTTAGGCCCTTGGCCTTGGCTGTTCTGTGCTTCACTCTGCTCCTCCACACCCAATTTCAGCTCACTCTAGCCTCTGGTATACATGAGTCTGCTCTCAACTTGTAAGGTTTTTTTTTTGTTGTTCATTTTCTCTCTTTCTCTCTCTGTCTCCTCCCCTCCCCCCATATGTATCAATTAGAAACAAACAAAAAAGCTGGGCACAGTGGCACATACCTATAATTCTAGCATTGGGAGGCTAAGACAGGATGGTCACTGGTTGTCTTAAACAGTGGTCTGGGGATATAACTCAGTGTTGCTAGCCTAGCATGCACAGGCCCTGGTTTTAATCCCAGCACAGCATAAAACAGTGTGTGATCCCAGCATTTGGGAGTAGAAGCAGGAAGGTAAAGAGAGTTTGAGGTCAGCGTAGACTACACGAGGCTGTGACTAAAAAAAAAAAAAAAAAAAAAAATCAAGGCTAGCCAGGTGTGATGCTGGATGCCTTTAATTCCTGTCCCAGTACTTGGGAGGCAGAGGCAGGCAGATCTCTATGAGTTCAAGGCCAGTCTGGTCTACATACTGCGTTCTGGAACAGCCAGGGCTACAAAGAGAGACCCTGTCTCAATGAATGAATGAATGAATGAGAGGCTGCAGAGATAGCTCAGCAGTTAAGAGCACTTGTCAGTCTTCAAGAGGACCTAGGTTTGGTTCCTAGCACCCACATAGTAGCTTATAACCATCCATTTCAGGGGATCCAACACCGTGTGGTACACGTACAAACACCTAGCCAAAATATTCATATGTAAATAAAATAAAATCTAAAAGAACATTATAAAAAAAGACAGAAAGTAGCGAGGGAGGGGGAGACAGATGGACTGTGTAGAGAGCTGAGAGTGAGTGTAACTGAGCCTGCTGTCCTCTGTTTCATAATACCCCATTTCAGCTCCAGTGGGTAAGATAAGGGCCAAGCTGCCCAGCCTGCTGCCACCCAGGTGGAGGTCAAGTTCCTGCTGTTGGGAGCCCAGCACTTAAGTATCCCTGTTTGTCCCATACTCTTATGCTGGGAACCACTAGTTCTAAAATCGTCAAAGTCACACGAAGGATTGAGTTCTGCTTTATTCATGAGCTGGAAGAAACTGGGTGGGTGGGTGGGGAGCTTGGACCTGTGCCAGGCCCCTAGAGATTCCTGGAAATGACAGTTCTCACAGGAAAAGAGCTCCCCCAACCCCCGCCATTAAAAACCTATAGAGAGCCTACCGAGGGCACAGTGGCCCTCTGTCTTTACTGTCTGCCAGCGTGCCTGCACACCCCTGACACATATCAAGTAATGTCATTTATAATTGGCTGTGGCATTGGAAACCCAAATTGAGTGTTTTAGGATAAAATGTTATTGGGGAGTTTGATGAGGGAGGAAGAGCCAATTAGAGCCTGTGCAGTATGACTGCTTAAAACCCTCATTCTCTGCAGTGAAATGTAGTTGAAAGATCTCTCTCAGGGGAGAGTCTAATATTTGAAGCTGAATTTTCTGAGCTTAATTCTCTAATGAAGCAGAAAGGAATAGTTCTGTTGCCCCAGGCACCAGAGGGGAATGGGTGTCAAAGGGAAGCAGCCTGGGTTGGCCTGATGACACCCCTGAGACCAGAGCAGGTCACAGCTGACCGGTCAGCAAGTCACATCCAGGAGGTGCCAAACGATACTCTGCTTCTCATGGGCCTGGGCACCCATAGCAAGAGCTGCTCCTCTGCCACATTCCTCAAGTGGCTCAGTGCTTCCCACCGTGGTGCCACTCAGAGCATAGAACAGGCAGCAGGCAAGAGTCTGTTCTGGAGTCAGGCCTTTCTTCTGAGCCTACTCCTGAACTCCGGAAGCTTGCCTGCAGAGTGCGTGTGTTTGCACTTCATTGCCATGCCAGCCAATGGCCACCACTTACTAGCAGCTTCAGACACCACCCATCTGTGGTTGGGTGTGTGTCAGGGTCAGAAGTCAGTACTGGCTAGGCTGGTGTCTCTGTTCCATGAGGCGAAAGTCAAGGTGGTAACTGATTTGATCTTTTTTTGTTTTGGTTTGTTTTGTTTTGGTTTTGGTTTTGCTTTTTCGAGACAGGGTTTCTCTGTGTAGCCCTGGCTGTCCTGGAACTCACTCTGTAGACCAGGCTGGCCTCAAACTCCGAAATCCGCCTGCCTCTGCCTCCCAAGTGCTGGGATTAAAGGCATGCGCCACCACTGCCCGGCCTGATTTGATTCTTACTAGGGGGTTTCCGTGAAGAACATGTATCAGTCTAATTGTAGCCTGTGGACATTTCCTTGTTGGCTTTTGACCAAGTTTTCCTGGGTCTTAGCCTCTTTGTTCCATCTTGAAAGCCAAGAGGGTTAAGTTCTTGTGCTTTGAATCTGTCTGACCTCCCTTTCTGCTTTGCCTTCCTTCCCCCTCCATATGTATGCATATGCATGTGGAGGTAAGATTTGGGTATTCTTAGGAGCTGGCCATCTTAGTATTTTGGAGGTGGGTATCTTCATTGACCTGAGGCTTATCAACACTGGGCTGGCTGGCTGACCCATGAGCCCCAAAGATCCTCCTGTCTCCCACTGAAATTACAAGTGTGTATCACCACACACACCTTTATGTGGGTATTGGGGATCTAGCTGAGGTCTTTGTGCCTTGCTGGCCTTTCTTTACCATCTTTCCCTGCTTGTCTCTGATTCCCACCAGACCTTTATTCTGCCCTGGAAGAGCTCCACCACGAGATTGGGCCTACTAGACACCTCATTTTCATCTGCACTTCCCTTCCAGCAGCACCCGCATGGTTACTATACCAGTAGCCAGAGGACAGAATGTTGGAACAGTTCTAGAAGGTTGCCCAACATAGGCTATGAATGTTCCTGCCACAAGGATGTGAAGTGTGTGGAGCAAAGTTACTAGCGTATCTTAGTATTCAGTACCCATTCGCTGCCATGGAGCAGAGCAGGCACACATGACCCTGCTAGCACTATTTGGCAGGACTGCTAAGCCTACATAGCAAAGGCCCTGGGACCTCAGAGCTCTGCATGGCCGTTGCCACCATCCAGTGACATCTGGCTCCATGGCATCCTGAAACAGTAGATTCCTACCTGTAGATGTGGCTTTCTCTGTGCCCTTTCACCTGAGTGGTCACTGCAGTACTCTTTCTTTTCCCCATTGTCTCTGCCATTCAAAGCTGGTCATGTATGATTAAAGGTTGTTTGGTGAGATACCTCATGTATCATCCAACAAAGCAAGACTCCAGAAAGGTCTGGTGTTATGTGTCAGCAGGTTCTTTGTTCTTTGACTTTTGGAGATTGGCCGGGGTGGGGCGGGGGGTGGTCCTCAAATAGCTCAGTCTGGCCTCAAACTTCTCCTGGAGTCGAAGATGACTTGGAACCCCTGACTCTCCTGCCTCTCCCTCCTGAGAATGGGGCTAGGTGTGCACCACCATGCAGTGCAATTGATGTGTCTTGTAATGCAGGACCTGGGCCCCGGGTTCAGGAGCTGTGTTGGTTAGGATCAGCAATTGTGACTACAGCTTTCAAAAGTTTGAGCCATGGCTGAGAGTCACAAGGAATCCAGGCTTGACTTGTGCTCAAAGTACAGCTGTTCCACCACTGTTAGGCTTCACTTCCGGGCTATGGGCCTCTCCTAACCAGGGTGATAGCCAGGGCTAAGGAGAGCTTTTGGTGCCTTAGTCCTCACTCACTCCATGTGTTGTAAAGCTCACTGATATTTTACAGGTGTGGTGGGCTCAGCAAACACATGGCAAAGTTGCAATGACCACCTTACCAAGAACATCTGCATGAGCCCATCTAGTATGCCAGGACAAGGTCATATCCTCCCTTCTTTCTCTTCCAGGCTCTGAAGCGACAGAGCCTGCTAGGCCTCTCCTTCTTCAATAGCATCCTAGCCCACGGGGACCTTCGTAACAACAAGCTGAACCAACTCTCTGTCAACCTGTGGCACTTGGCGCAGAGACACGGCTGTGCAGACACAAGGACCATGGTAAGCACCAGGGCCCCTGCCAGCCAGAGTGACACTGACCTTGACACAGTATCAGCAACACTTTAAGGTGCCCTGTCACTACTGAGATAGGTACCAGACCCAAAAATTCTTTTGGGTGACTTCCTTCTGTTAGAAAACATTCCCAGACACTCCCTCTCAGTTTTTCCTGAGAATGCAGAATGTCACCCACTCCTGGCCACAGCCAAGTCTGAATCTTTTCCCGAGACAAGTCCCAAGTTGCAGCTCAGGCTACCCTTCAACTTGTGGTCCTCCTGCCTTTACCTAGCTTTTGTGGTGCTGGGGATGAAACCCAGGACTTTGTGCATGTAAGCACTCTGCCAACTGAGCTTTTTGCCCAAGCCCTAAGACTGAATTTAATGATACCCAGAGAAGATGCCCCACTTTCAGCTAGGCAGGGTAAGCTCACTTAGAGGCAATTCCCTGAGAGGCTCCAGCCCCAGGTCGGTCGCAAAGGCAAATCTAAGCTGGAGCTGTTCTTTCTAGGTGAAAACTCTGGACTACATCAAAAAACGAAGCAAACAACCGGACATGAATCATCTGTCAGAGCTGGCCCTGAGGCTCCCTCTGCAAACTAGGACCTGAGAACTTGCCCTTCGGGAGCTCCAGTGCCACATCCTGGAAGATCTGCTTGGGTGCCATTAACTCTTCCTGGAATTTGGAGGTTTTGTTATTTTTACTTTTATACAGATTGGTTTTTAGCTTTTGCCTTCTACGTGGCTATTCTGACAGCAGAAGGGGAATGGACAGAACATTAAAACCCAGTCTTGTTCTTTAGATAGTAGTGTCTTGGTATGTGTTGGCAAGGCTTCTGCTTCCCAGCCCCGGGACCTGTGGGCAGTAGTGGAGAGAAGCCAGGATGCAGGGCTTTCTTTTCTGAAGGGTCTTTCCATTTGCTGAAATGTAGCCCCCAGTTGCACATCACACTCTTAGGTTAGAAAGGGTCCTATAAAATACCTTGGGGAATAATGTCAACTTGCCCACTGACTCTTTTCCAACCCTAAGTAGCACATTTGGATTTAGAATGTAAGAGAAACTGAGGTCTCATCTGAGACTCCCAACAATGTCTTGTAGAAATGTCCTGTAAGCCATGGGGCATGGAGGTGTTCACTTGTAATCCCAGCACTTAAAGAGGCAGATGCCATGAGTTTAAGGTCAGCCTGGGCTGTGAAGACAGCAGTGCCCTGCCTGTAACTAAATTATCCTAAATTAAAAGACCAGCTGTGCTTCCAACTGTTGGCTGATCACTTCTGACTCCTGGAGAGGACATCCAGATCCACACACTGCTGGACACTATGGCAGTACTTCTCAGTGAGTTTATAACTACCCTTGATTGCTTTGGGCTGCAATTTGCAGTCACTGGCCAGAAGCACTGACTGCTGATTCACAACCTGGAACCTACTACTGCCTGTGAAAATACATCCAAGTTCTGGCTCAGCAGTGTTTCAGGCTAGACTGCCCTGGTGGCACAGACTTCAAGTTGCAGCTACTTGGGAGGCAGGATTGCTCGAAGCTAGTCCAGGCAAAACACACATATTCAAAAAACTATTTGTGCTTTAGGCATGGATTTTATTTATCTGTATTCTGAAACACTATGCATGACTAACCTCAGAAAGTAGAAGTTATCGAGTCATATCTATGTGTGTGTGTGGGTGTATACTAGTGTCTTTACTAGTTTAAGATCAGGGTTACTACTGTCCATACATTTGGGGCCAATCTGATGAGAGTACCCTCCAGCCCAAGGAATTGAGTCATTTCTTAAAACAAAAAACAAACCAAAAGTGAAGAGATGAGGCTAAGGATATGGCTCAGTTAGTGGAATGCTTGCCTGGCAGACACAAGGCCCCACATTAGCAGAAGGCCATGCATGGTACAGACCTATAATCCCAGTATTTAGGAGGTAGAGACTGGAGGATCAAGACCTGATCAGGGTTTCCAGTTACATGTTTGCATCTACTCTGGGATATATGAGCTTCAGTCTCAAAAACAAAAACCAGATGCTAAAAAATGCCTTTCCTCTTGTTTTGAACAAACACGCCAGAAACCAGAATGCACTGTGGTGATGTTCAAATACTCCAAAGTGGCCTTTATTTCACAAAACTATTCCCACTAAAATTATTTTATGTTACTTTCACTGGGAAGCTAATTCTTTGAAACTGGCAAATTCACAAATAATCATTTGTAAGTTACTCTCCTGCCTCAAGGCTGCCCAGGTTGAACAGCATAAGCACCTTACATTGGTCTGGAGAATTCCCAGTGCTTCTGTATTAGCCTTGGCTTAGCCTCACATTAGGTACACACACCACAGAGTTCCTGAATCAATTTGTTGACCTGGGCAGAAGTGTTACTGACAGATCAGTCTCTGAAGCCCACCTCTACAAACGGCATCTACTTGCCCTGTGAAAGACATGTGAAGAGACTTAGGAAATGAAAGACAGGATGCCTCATGTCTGTCAGTCATTCCTGGTTCTTATTACTTTAACAAATTACAAGCAATGACTTCCTGTGGTTTTACTGTCTGACTGCTGTTGGTCAGAACTCATTGGTTTCTCTGGGCTAAGTCAAGGGGTCATTATATCCAAGTTCTTTTGTGGGCACTCTGGTGGGAAAAAAAGCTTCGTGGCTTCTGAAGGCTGCCTGTGTTCTTGACTTGTGGCCTTTTCCTTCTCAAGTAGCTGTGGTATCTTCCAAGTCTCTTCCACACTAATTCTTCTGCTACCTAGCAGTTAGGGAATTTTATGAAGATAAGAATCTACTCAGGTAATCAAGGATCTTACTTCAAATTCATCTGATAGCCACTGGTGGCTTGAAGCCAGGCAGCAGTGATACAAACCTTTAATCCCAGCACTCTGGAGGCAGAGACGGGTGAATCTCTGAATTTTAAGGCTAGCACAGTCTTCAGGGATACATAAAGAAACCCTGTCTCAAAAAGCCAATAATAATGTGATTAGTGACTTTAATTTCCCTTCTGCTGTGTGTGTATGTGTCCTGCCTGCCATAACTCAAGTAGTACTAAGAGCAGGGGACCACTGTGTCTTAGAGACTTTGGACAGATTAGTTTGGTTGTACATGGTAGCCTCAGGGCAGGGCCTCATGGGCCCAGGTGGATACTGCACAGAAATCAGCTCAAGAACAAAGTGGTAGGAACCATGA
Organism: Mastomys coucha; assembly: GCF_008632895.1. Classification (NCBI taxonomy): domain Eukaryota; kingdom Metazoa; phylum Chordata; class Mammalia; order Rodentia; family Muridae; genus Mastomys; species Mastomys coucha. Next base: position 107,811,371 of record NW_022196904.1, read on the forward strand.
GGTTTTGGTGACTGCTGGACAAGGATATTGCTAGAGTGCCATCAAACTGGTAAGAAATGGCCAAGAAACAGTCGAGTTCAAGGCTATGTTGGATCACTGACCCCACCCCCAGTGCCTTGGAGATAAGACTATACCAGGCAGAAGATTACAGGGTTCTGGGGAAGGTACAGTACATGGAAAAAGGGAGTAGAGAGGTCAAGCCACTACCAATAGGACTGGAGCCTGGTTAACAGAAGCACAGGCATTAAGAGCCCACACTTGTGAGCAGCAAAGACAGGGCTGAACTCACTGAGGATGCCCTACAGCTGTCTTTGCTTACAGACTTCGATTCTTATTTAGAGAAAGATGGGCAAATGGAGCACCTAAGAAAGAGGTACCAAGCTACAAAATCAAGTCCTTCAGCACTGAGGTAAGTGTAACAGCTAAGATAAAGATCTGGCTCTCACACCTTGATGACAGTTTCCAAGGCATATGTGACATAAGATGGAAAACCATCTACCACCCACAAGATGGCCATGTGTACAAGTTTTTGATGAGCTAAGGCATACTCAGACTGGAGTGATTTCTGGGGAACACAAACTATTGGAGTTACACAGCTGGTTCCCAGGGTTCACCAAGGCCGGGAGAGATTTGTCTGGAAGTTGACTGTCTTCTTTTCTGAATCTTGAGGCTGAATTTATGAAAGGCCAAGTTCATTCCAGGAAAGTGGTGTAAACAGGTCTTTGCAATATGGCCTATGCCCACAGGTCAGGGAACAGGGTAGGGGGGAGGCAGTTGCCTCAAGCAGTCTCACCTCTGCTGCCCAATTGGCAGTACTGCACACTTCACCCTCTCCCTGGCTGGCCTGAGAGGCATCTCCTTACCAACGGGGCTGATACAGGAACAACTACAGAGTCGAATGAAGCCATCAAAAGTTTCCTGAAGGATCGCTAGAAGTTTCTTTGGTTGTAGAGAGGGTTTTCTCCCATCTCTGGAATGCCTGGAATTGTCTCTGATCTTCCTAGCAGCACGAAGACACCAACACTTATGATAGTGCAGGAAGGATGAATGTTCTCACCCAGTGCAGCATCAATCCCTCCACCAACACCACCCCCACCCCCACCCAATGTTTCTGCCTGTGAGAGATCAGGCCAAGACAGAGGAAAATATCCTTATTTGAACCTTGATACCAGACTGCCGAAAGCTGGTGGAAAAGAAAATCATGTCACATGGGTCTCTCTATCTGGAGCTCCATGAAGATTGCTGTGATTTTTTTTTTGGGGGGGGGATAGGGGGATGGGTATGGTGCCTGCAGCAGACGAAGTATCTTCTCACTCCTTACATTTGATTTCACCACACAAGTGTCCAGGGTCTTCTGTCTAGTGAACAAACATGGAACATGTTGCTGAGAATCTGTCATGAGTTCATACGCAGGATTACCTACTGTCCAAAATGCCTTGAGATCCAGCCAATACAGCAACATCAAATCCAAGCATAGCAGTCAGATGGAAGGATGTCGGCTGGAAAGAAGCCAGCTCAGAGGTATATTGCCAGAGGGGAGCTCAGCCACATCTGCCCAATGCACCACACCTGCTTCCTCCACTGATCATTGAGTGACTCTGGGTGATGTACTCTTGATGGCACTTAGTTGAAGGTGACCCTGGGCTGTTTTTATTACTTTATCCCTGAACTTGATAGAGATGAGAACAGCACCCATTCCATAATTAGGTTTAAGTATACAATACAAGGAAAACAAGTTAGGACCCTCCACGTGTCAACAACTGCTAGCTACTATTAAAATACTGTCACCCAAGGAGGTGGAATGTTTAACACAGAAAATAGGAGGCTTTAGCAATTCATATTGGTCCTCAATAACTGCAGGTGACTATTTCAAGCCAACTTGATGGATGCAAAACTGATCAAGAAATGCAGTTTGAAGAACAGGACAATAAAATTTAATCTTGCAACTTGATAGACTTGGAGATGTTCCGGTCAATGTAGAAGACCTTGCGAGCCTCAGAGTTAAAGCCCAGGCCAGCCCCGTGGCTGTACTTCCAGCTCATGGCCCGGTCATAGTCCTGTTGCAGACTCTGCTGGAGCATTTCTGCCGACTTCTTGTCCAGGGCCATGTTGGACCTGACAGTCATGCTGGGAGGGCGGCTGAAGGATGGGGACAGATGCTTAAAGCCACCCATAAGCTTCAGGAATTTTATCTTCTGTTCTTCATTTTCAAAGCCGGCAGTGTCCCACTGGCCAAACTGGGTTCCCTGTGTGGAAAGTAAAAGGCTATCATTGCCCTTGAAGACCAATGCTTTCCTAACCCTCAGCCATGCAATGAACTGTTTCATTCATCCTAATGAGACCTGAGGGGTATGGCTACTTATTCCCACATTACAGGTGAGGAAATAAGGCCTAGAGCTTAATGGGGGTGATATGCCCAGATGATTCCCAACTTGAGAATGATTAGCCTGAGAGTCCATCATTGGCTTCTAACAAACTATCACTGCACACCAAGCTAATCTGTACTCTACTTTCTCCCAACACATGGTGATAGCAAGAACACTTCACTTCACTTCATATATCACATACTGCACCACAAAACACAAGACACCTCCTCTGACTTTGGAACACATCTCAGCCTTTCCATAGTCCAACTAGTGTTTTGTTTTGTGTGTGTTCATACACAATGTGTGTACACAGGTGGAATAACCTCAGGGGTTAGTTCTTGCCTTCTATCTTATTTGAGACAAGATCTCTGTGGATTTTTCTGCTGCATATGCTTGGCTGGCCACGAGCTTCCAGAGATCTTCCTATATAGCCTGTGTTGTATATTGACCCTCTGATTTTAAGTAGTTCAGTCTGAGGGGAGCTTATTAAGACCCAGGAAGTAAATAACTCACTTAAGTCTTAGGCAGTCTCTGAAACTTAGCAGGTTCATAAGGCCCCTCCCTCAAGGTTACATAAGCAGTAAGGACTGCAGATCTATTGAACTGCCTACAAGTCATGTAGAATGCTCCAGCGTTCTAGCCTTCATGAGTTGTCATTCATGCTGGGGTAGACTTTTGGTAATGCAGCTGCCCTTCAGTTATCCATGCTCTTCTAAGTAACCCATACTCCTGTAAACTCAATTAATTAATTTGTTTATCAAGCTTTGGTGGCATCATTACTTTGGTCTGACACTGTCTCCCTACGTGGGATCAGTATATGTTTTGTTGTATCTCCATAGATCAGTGTCATACAACAGATTCCCACCACTTCATAGGAGTTCTGGGATCACAGACACTTGTGCTATGTGTCTGGTTTTCACATGGCTTCTGGGAATTCCAATTCAGGACCTCATGCTTGAGTAGCAAGTGCTTTAAGCACCGAGCAACCAACCTCCCTAACCGCTGTAGCACAGAGCACATCATCACCCTTCCCTCATCCTCCACAGAGCAAGTTCCCCCACAGCACAGCAATCACCAGCCAGGTACTCCTCTAGTCTGACAAGAGAAAAGTCAGGAAGCAGAGGTGCTATATTTATCACCAGTGTACAAATCCTCCTTGCTAGAAATGTGAGAACTTTCCAAGACCCATTCCACCTCAGGTTTGTAAGACTGGCTCAGGTCCCTAAGACTGTGAGTGACCCTTACATTATGCAGCTTGGGCTAAAGCCCCACCTGTGTGGCTGACCAAGTCACGACCTCGCTCTCTAAGCCTCAAAGTCTTCTAGAGGATGGGCCAACAGCTGTTAAACAGGAGGCTAGAAATAGAGTAGACAGACTGGCCTTCCCTCTAAGTGTGGTCTTTCCCTTTCGCCCTGAATTCACTCCAAGTCCATGGACACACCTCCCACACACACTGTAAGATTTCTCTCCCTCCTAGTCCCCTTCGTACCTATTTATACTCTTTAGTGGCTCCCTTAGGGCACCACCTAGTAGAAACTTCCCTATGGTCCTGGACTGTAATGGTGTGACACATTAGCTTGTTCCTGCTACCCTGTCATCAGGCTGGCTCTTACAAGGGCTCAGTCTAAGTCTACTCCCACTTTTGGGTCCTAGATTTGCCACTGCCTTGTCTGCTAAGGACTGGAACTACCATATTCAGGGCCATAAGATAAGTGTCACCTGTCCTGAACTTTACTTCTAATCATCTAGTACAGCATACCACCCCAACATCCACCCCCTTCCAGGTATGACATAGAATCTGATGATGAGGGTCCTGTATACTTCCACACACAGCGCAGTGCCAGCCTAGGTAGATGCCAGCTAGGAACTGAGGTGTGAAGCTGACGGAAGGCACCAAGAGGCAGTGCTATGGCCAGGCTGTAAAACTTATGTGGCCAAGTCCATGGCCCTCATATCATCTCCTACCTTCTCAGATAGGATATTTCCCAAGGGTGTCTTAAGAGGTCTAGTCCCAATTCCCACTCCTCCTTCATGCTCCTAACAGCCTTCCATGGCACTTCCTATAACTACAAAGAGCCCCTTAAGATTATCAGGGGTACTAGATGATTAGAAGTAAAGTTCAGGACAGGTGACACTTATCTTCAGGTCACCCCATTGTCTACAACAGGACATGTAGTCTAGGGGGCATCTCTCAGTGGCCAGCCCCACAGAAGCCCTTTAAAAGAAGTAGACCTGGCTCAGACCAATTCTGTGCCTAGTCAGCTGGGCACCTTAGGTTCTGGATGTCAAGCCCACCACAACAAACCCACCGTCCACTTTTTGGGTTCTGAAGCCTCTGTCTTGCCCGACTCACGATCAATCTCTTCTTGCAAGGCCTTCCGTCTCACCTATGCAAGGACAAAATAAATAAATAAATAAATAAATAAATAAATAAGCAACTAAATATAATGAAGAGGCTGATGAGACCCTGTTCTCTACTGATCTTAATGATACATAAAGGTGGGGTGGAAGATCAAGAGCTTTGTTCCAAAGCAGAGGACATTCTGGTTAATAGTTGTCCCTGGCCTGAAACACTTGTCATGGGCACAATTTCTTGAGAAGTAATTTTCCTGTAACAGAGGATGATCCACCTCTACCAGAACATCTGGTAACAGTGATGTGGGAACTTGGCTAGCTGAAATGCTGAGGCCCTCTCTTGTGCGGTGCATATGGTAGTCACCTTCCATGAGGACAGCACTGCTTTCTAGAAACAAGGCAGATACAAGCTGGAATCCCAGCAATGCTGCTAAACAGGCCGTGCAGCCTTGTAAAACTCCCCTCACCTTTCTGATCAATGGATCAATTATGTGCAGAAACTGGAAAGCGTTGAGCTCAGGGAAGAAGCAGAGCATGGGTGTGCTCCTGCTGGGCCAGCTCAGGGCCTCGCGGGCACCCTAGCAGCCCACAGTGCACTACAGAAACTTCCAGGGGTTTGCTTCCTTCTCAAGGATTTAGGTCTAACTTTGATTCCTCTTTACGTGACAAGAACTTTGAAGTGAAGGTACTTTTCATACAATTCAAAACACAAAACTATAGCAGCTGCTGTAGCATAATAAAGCAGGGATAAGGGGAACAGTGAGAGTTCACAACACAAGCAGTGAGGACAGACTGCACATGCTGTCTGTCTCCGGTCTCAGCCACATACAGTTCAAGGAGCTAGAAGCACGCGGGAGGAGCTCATTTATGACAGTGGGCAGGAGGATCTCAGACATTTTATCTTCCCATTTTACATACAACCACCTTTCAGTATTTATGGGGAAAAAAAGGGGGGGGACTCAAGGTCATCCTTAATAAGCCTCAGAGACATTTAGTAGGCAGAGAACCACAAAGCCCAGCAACTCTGCAACATCTGGCTGTGTCCTAAGGGGCTAAGGAGACCCCAGTCAAGGGATAGGCCCCAGGTCTGGGCCCTCTGCATGCTGTCCTGGGTGACTATGGCATTATTGGCCTTGGCCTATTGAGCAGAGCACTCCTGGCCCTGCATGGAGGTTAGGAGCCCTGAAGGCCGGTGGTCCAGGCCTACCCTGGACAGGCTCCAGTATATCACTCTCCCCTGGCCCTTCCCTTGGCCATATATGCATCGCCCTCCAAGTGCAGTTCCCTCACACCCACAGCTCCACGGCAGGTCTGGCACACACCATCTCTTCTGGGTGGCCCTCCTCACTTCTACACTTCATCTTTCTCTTCTCCTAAGGTGGAGATGGGGACCTACTAGGTAGGACTGTCTGATCTCTATCACAGTGCTACCTCAGCGGGCACCATGGGGATCAGGTGTCATCTATCTGGGCAGCAGATATCCTTCCAACACACCCTCCCCTTTCTCTACAGCTGCCTATAAAGACCCATGCTGACTCAGAGAAGGGTCAGCAGCCAGCGAAGCATGGACTAACATCAGGCCCCCACAGCTCCTCAGTCCTGCCAGGCCCCAGGGTAAATGAACCCCAAAACATCCCAGTTATACAAAGTCTAGATTCCACATAGGGATATGCATATGACAGAGTTGATACTAGTGTGTAAGAGATGTCTCAAGCCCCTGAACTGGTGGAGAGAACTCATAGGCATGGCTGGGCATGTTTACCCACTCTAGCTATAGGGTCACAGGTCCCCATTTTCCTGACACTCTTCAATAGGCTCCCTGAGACGGCCTGTCAGGACCCTCAGAAAAAGTCACAGCAGCTTTGGCATCTCCTGACCAGAGGTGCAGGTGGGTTGAGTTTACCTGCCCCTAGAGGGGTGCCATGGAATTGGGCAAGACACCTTTGGAGACCTCAATCCCCTTGAGCCCAGAATTTGTGGCCTAATGGATGGTGAAGGTATCTAGGGGGTAACAGGAAGTAAGGAAGGACACAGGATAAGTTGGGTCATACCTGATCTATGCAGGTCTCATCCATGTTGCCTTTTTTTTCCAGTACCACCTCCAAGTCTGTGTCTGACTCCTGCAAAGGTAAGGTGTTAGCTCAGGCAAGCCATGAAGAGCCCTAGCTCCAGCAGTCCACTGAGTAAGGTCATACTGTCCAAGAAAGATCTGGAGAGCATGGCAACACTGGTTTCTGTCATCAAGACAGAACCTGAGGCAACAAAACCCTACCCACTTTCCCTTTCACGCACCTCCCCAGAAAATGGGGGCACTAAACCAGATGACACAAAAAAGTGGATGCTCAGAGAGGCAGAGGGAAACAACAAGGTCACTCTGCACCTCAGCAGCAGTGTTAACTTGAATCCTAATCTCCTGACTCAGTGGCTGGTATGTAACTGAGTAACCCTTGGCCTGCTGATGGCCTACCAGGGTCTTCCCAACCATATTTATCCAGGTTCTCAGAGTACCCTCTAACTGCACGCCAGGGGCAATCAGTCCCTGGCCCATCACGAATGACAAGTGACAACAGCTTTTGCATTCTTTAGAATGCTGTGCTTGGCCCCAGTGTCTTACATGTATATGAGCCGATGGGGCAGGGAGCTTTCCTTATGCCTCCTTACACTATCACTCCTGGCCCGGCCCATGTGACTCAGTAAACCGTGCAGGCGGTCTGCTAGATGTGAAACACAGAGGGGATACCTTTCCCTGGTCTTCAATTGAATGGGAGCTAGCTTTAAACCTCCAGGTTCATCTTACCCTGAATGTTGTGTGTTTTGAATGCACACTGTGCACACAGGTGGAAACAAGGAGTGTCTTCCTCTACCACTCTCTTCATTGCCTCAAGATGGGGCCCCTCAAAGGAATCTTGTCTGTCTCTCCCTCCCCACCACTACTGAAATTACAGGCACATACTGCTGTGCACAGCTTTTTAGGTGACTACTGGGGATTTGAACACTGGTCCCAATGCTTACAGAGCAAGCACTCTTACCCATAGAGTTTCTGAATAAAGCTCAGTTTCTGAATAGCTCTGAATTTCTGAATAAAGAGCAGCAGAGTTGGTCTGCCATGCCTGATTGACCTAAGTGTACCCAGGACCCACATCATGAAACAGACAACAATCTCCCTCAAATTGCCTTCAGACTTTCACACTTGAGCTGTGGGTGGTGAAACAGAGCCTAATGCATGAGGAGAAAGCTGAGAGAATGCCAGCACCACGACCACCCTGCAGGTTGCAACACAGAGACACCCATCATCCCAACCCTGCCTGGGGAAGTAGACGCAGGCCAGCAACATCTTCCTGATGGCCCTATATCTCACAGGCACTCCTCAGAAAATGCCCATTATCACCTCCTAAGGACCACAGGGCCATGGCTGGCACAGAGCTGGAGAAGCCAGGTCTTGCTCCCATTGCAGATGGTAATTTCTTGAGCTGCTGAGACACTGGCTTTGGGAAAGGACACATTGGCACCTCCTAACATACTAGATGATCTACTGAGCTAGGAGCAACACTACAGCCTACAGCTGTTAGCTACTGGTTCCTGGGAGATAAGAAGTCCTAAGACAGTTACATAAAATGATCCCCATTTATGGATAGTGAAGGTCACCTGCATTACTGGTGACACTATAGGAGCCTCTGGATCCGCTTGCTCTAAAACAGGTGATTCCTATCCTTTTCTAGTACATATTAATGCACACATGCACGAGGATGCTGGGGATCTGTCAACTAAATGCACAAGTGCCTGTACTGTTAAGTATACAGGCACCCATATAGCAACCTCACCCCCAGACTCCAATGAAACCTGCCTCTTTCTCCTCCTGCCAAGGGTCTTCCTTTACTCTGCTCTCTTTCCTCTTCTTCTTTTTCTTCCTTTTCACAGCCAGCCCTTCACCAACTGGCTGTTCCACTTTCTTCTTGGATTTTACTTTCTTCTTCCCAGCGGCATTCAGGCTGTCTATTGGGATGAACTCCAAAGCTTCACTTCTGACTGATTTCTTACTCCCTTTCTTCAGGCTGTTCTCCATGGAGATCCTGGAGTTGACCAGGAGGATGTCTCCCTCCTGGTGGATCTTCTTCTTCTTTTTCTTCATGCTGTGATCTCTGGGGCTCCCCTGCTTCCTTTTCTGCCCCAAGGCTGCCTGTTCCTCAGCCTCTGCCCCCTCTAAGCATGAGTGCAGAGCATCCCCGGCCTCATAGAGCCAAGAGTCCCGGGGAGGAAAGGCTTCCATGTCAGGAACCTTTTTTTCCTTCCTGTGTTTTTTGGACTTCCTACCAGCTTTGCTTACCTCCTTGGCATGCTTGGGGTCTGGGGAGGTCTTCAGCCCTGAGCCTTGGGAGACAGCCTTTGATAAGGACTTCCGCCTCTTCTTTTTCTTCTCTCTGACGAGGCCTTCTGCTGAGTTCTCAAGGATCTGCCTTCTAGGGCTAGGCGACTTTTTCTGTCTTGCTCGTGTAGGCTCAGTCCCCAGGTACTCCTCCAAGTGAGTGCTACAGGCCTTTTTTTTCTTCTTTCTCTTGCTTAGTGACACCTCGGGGATCTGAACCTCACCCACATTGTTAGAAGGGGATATGGCTCTTGGAGGAGAAACATCTATAAAATAATCATTGCTGTTTAAGACTGAGTATTGAGTCTCTGGTTCTGAGACATTTGCAACCACCTTCTTTTTCTTCTTCTTTTTCTTCTTCTCTGGGAGTCGTGGGCCCAGGTCTGCTTTCTGGGTCTTGCTGACCATTACTGAGAAGAAAAACAGAAATAATGCAGTTTATCATTCTGCCCAGTCCCAGCCTGTGGTCCCAGAGAAAGGGAAAACAGCTCCCATTGCTTGGGAGCAAGAAGAAGATAATTAAATGGCAGGAAGTGCAAATGCAGATGGCCCTACATTCAAACCCAAACTCCTCACTCAGTTTGACTCCATCACCCCACCTCTCTGTGTGTCAGTTTCCTTTTCTGGGAGGAAAGAACACATGCATCCTCAAAAAAGGTGCCAGAGACCTTAGAGAAAAAAGGCTTTGAGCACTTGATTCCTTGTCCACCATCTCCCTGAAACCTCCAGACAGACCTAAATGCAACAGATATTTACCAAGCACCTACTCAAGCCAGCACTGCAAGATGCAGCTGTGATCAAGACGTTAGCTGGCTTCCATGACTTTTTTTTTTTAAACCAGATGAAGCAGAGAGAAATTGCAAGCAGACTCCCACCAGATCCAATAAATAATAGTCAGTCCCTTCCCCTGGCTCATCTATATACTGCTCCTGCTCTAGGTCTAGAAAGGAATCCGCTATTCCCCAACTCTTACCATCCCAAGCTACCTAAACAATGTGGCAAGGTAAGACAAGCCCCAGCTGGGACTCCAAACACTTGGGTCAAATGGAAACACTGGTATACCGTTCCTTGCTTTATACCCTTGGCTTCTCTGGACTCCAGTTTTATCATCCATATAAAGGTTGAACCAAAAGGTCCACAAGTTGGACTACCTCAGTCTACAAGAGAGTTGCAAGCACTGTCTTCAATTGCAAAGTGAATGCTAGGAATTAACGAGTGGCAATAACACATGGAAATCTTCATTACCTAGCTTTTCTGAGGAAAACAGAAGCACTTGTGACAAGTGACTGGGGATTTGATATATGGCTTTCACTATGGTCACCAGTATGGTTCTTGCTACTCCGTGGACTAGAGACAAAACATGGGAGGCTTCTATAAGGGGAAACAGGTGGAAATTAGGAGTCCAGGAGCTTCTCTATTCTGCACCCCTCCTTGGCTTCAGAGCTAACATGGTCCACAAAGGGACTCAGCTTGCTCTAAGCAGCTTCAAAGATCTACGCCAGGCTTGAGCTGTATAGTTCAAATCCATTCACACCTTGTTTTAGGGGCACACAGGAGAGTCCTGGGCCCTTCCACCTATATCATTAATCAAGAAAATGCCCGCACAGACATGCCTATAGACCAATATTATGGAGGCATTTTCTTAACTCGAGTTCTTCTTCTCAAATGACCCTAGCTTGTGTCAAGATGACATACAACTAAACCAACAGTATCCAATTGTCAAGAAAATGTTTGAACATGGTTTTCCAGATTGACCAATAGAATGGTAGAGTCAACCCTCTAGGCAGAAGTGGAGGGTGATTGGGCAGCTGGATGAAACCAACTCCCTTGATATAAGCCACTCAACAGGTGTACTGTAGGGCTGAGGCAAGGGAGTGACTCTGGCCAACATGGATGACATAAACAGGACTTCAGGGATGGTAATTAACAAGAAAACATACTGGGCCTCAAGATATACTGACTTTTAGAGGGCAGTGCAAGAAAGGTTCAAGTCTTGAGAGGATAAGTGTTAAGTAAGACCAAGATTCTACAGGATTGGGGGCAGTGATCAAGAGAAATAACCCGGACAAAAATGTCCCAGGCGTCATCTCAACCCACTTCTTAGCTCTGCCACTCAGCCAACATCAGTATCCTCTTTTCCATCCCTGTAACTGTACTTTACTCGCGAGAAGTGGAACCGAACCTACACGGCATCACCTGCAAACACATGCTTTCTTCCAAAGCGCTTTGTTTTTGAGACAAAGTTTTGAGACTGCCAGGGCTGGTCTGCAGCGCGTGATCCTCCTGCCTCAGCATCCCGCGTGCCCAGGTTCTAGACGTAGGCCACTATGCCCAGTGTTAAGGCCCTTTTAAATTCCCGCGGTAGCTGTGGATAGGATTAGTGTGACCAATAAACCTCAAGAGCCTCGGAGACGTTAATTTACTAGGTCTCAAAGTCAACAAGGTGCAAAACACAGACTCGATCCCAGAGGAGCACGTGATGTCCTCACCAACCGCAGGCTGTTTGCTAGCCAGGTTCATCCCCTAGGCCTACTCCAAGGCGGGAAGGCTTGGAGAGAAACCGAGGGCTGCGGGCGAGTTGGGGATGACGTATCTTTGTATCCCTCTCCCCACAGCGTGCAGGTCCTTCTCCGGTGCCCGCACGAGCCACCCACACTCACCTGGTCTACTAGCAGGTAAAGCCTCCCCACAAGAGCTCCCGCGCAGCCGCGACCCGGAAGTCATCCTCGAATTTCTGGCCCGCCCCCTCGAAGTCCTTCTTCTTCCGGGTCGCGGCCACACGGCGCCCTGCGTTGCTGTAGAAACCGCGTCCATGGCGGCGCCTAAACAAGCGTCCAGCCGGGGCGTGCTGCGTGAGGAGGCGGGAGGCTCCGCGGACTCGCCGGCCACTACGCGGACACCGGTTCCCGCAGTGTTGCCCGGATCACTCGAAATACTCGAATCACCTGCGCAGGCCGCCGAGCCGCCGGGGAAGAACCTATGGGAGCAGATCTGCGAGGGTAGGCGCCCGCCGCTTGCCGGGCCGGGCGGGACGCGGGCGGGACCCGCCGGGACGCGTGTTCCAAGTCTCTGTGCGCCAAGCCGTGACGCGCGCGGGTGGATTAGCCGAGCCTTGGGCCCATACACGGAGAAACAGGCTGGCGAAAGTCTTCGATTCCGGTGCGACCACAGCCAACAGGCTTGCAGAAGGAAACCGAGTCAGAGAGTTGCGCGGTGTGAAGCTTCAGGGTAGAGACCCGGACTGCCTGCCGATCGTCTGAGGAAGCAGGGAATGAATGGACTCTGTAGACAGGCTCCGGTAATTCCAGTGTAGGACCACTCCGGAAGTATTTTAGTGTGGACAAGTAGATTTTGATCTCTTCTTGCTTCCAAGCCTTTCTGAACACCCACAAACACAGGCTAGATCACTTGTTCCTTTGTAGCCCATGAACCTTGGTCATGGGGTCTTGTAATAGTCTTACAGTGGGCATAACAATGGTACCTATGTCGTGGTGTTAGGAGGTAGAACCACGTAGTCACAGATCCTTGGTTACAGGGAGAGTGTTAATTTTCCTTCATTCCAAAGCTTTCAGTTCTCAAAGTCAGAGACACAGATTCATTCATAATACGTCCAACTGTCTATCCCTTTTCCCCTTTCTCTCTTGTCTTTTTGGACTGCAGACTGGCCTTCAGCTCAGAATCCTCCTTCCTCAGCCTTCCAGCTACTGAAAGGTTTTCATTCTTGTTGCATTAGCTTTCCAATACAGCAATAATAGAAGGTTCAATAATCTGTGCTGTTAAATGTGTTTGGTGTGTAATTTGGGACTGGCAGAATCAAAGAACTAAATTTCTTATTTTACTTAATGTTGATAAATTTAAATAGCAATATACAGCTACTTTACAGAATAGTTCCAGGTCAATAAATGTTTAATGAATGGAAACAGTGAATTTGCCAGTTTATAAAGGAAAGAGTGGTGACTTGGAAGAAGTGGAGCGTTCAGAGGAAGAGAGAGTAGCATCCGTCAGTACTCCTAAACCACCAGGGCTTGCGTTCCTTCTCCCCTGTAACATTTGCTTTCAAGAAAAGGTTTCATCCTGATGTTCTTGTAAGTTCCACCCTTAGGGTCCTTACCTGAGGAACTGATCTATAGCAGTATTTGGGTGTTTGTATACTTATTGTCTTTTATCCAGAGAATTCACTTTTCCAAGCCAATAGATCTTCATAGTACAGTTTGATACTTTTCTTATTGCTGTGAAAAATATCTGACAAAAGCAACTCGAGGATTTATTTTGGCTCAGTTTGAGGGTATAGTACATCATCCCAGTGGGAGCTCCTGGCAGCCGGTCCCATTTGCATCCACAGCTAGAAAACAGATGAATTCTGGGGCTCAACTCACTTCTTTTTATTCAGTTCAGGACCCTCAGCCCACAGCAGTGATGCTGCCCAATCAAGAGGGTAACAAGTAGTATTGGGGAAGGTGCTCTTTGAGGGGGATAATTTCTTCCTCACAGGGCTGTAGTGGGAACCAAATGAGATTATGTATGAGAAGATGCTCTGGATTTTGAAATTACATGGTTGTAAATATTGATAAACATGTTTTTGTCTTCTGTTGTGGAATCAGTTTCTGTGGGATGTGCTGTGGGTAAAAGCAAGGACAAAGGGTTTTAGTGCTCTCTAAAAAGCAGGGGAATTGATGTCACTTAAAAAATAGTAGCTGTTGAGCAATGAGGTAAAGATGACCGATTTTATAGAAGGCCACTGTGACTTCAATCTAGATGAGTGTCCTAGTTATTTTTTTCTGTTGCTGTGATAAAACACTGACCAAAGGCAACTTGGGGAGGAAAGGGTTTATTTCAGTTTACAGATTCTAGTCCATAGTTGAAGAACACCAAGACAGGAACTCAAAGTGGGAACCTGAAGCAGCAACCACGGAAGAATACTACTTACTGGCTGGCTCCCCTGACTATTACTAAGCCAGCATTTCTTGCATAACCAAGGACCACCTTCCCAGTGCTTGTATTGTCCACGTCAATGAACAATCAAGAAAATGCTCACAGAGGTGCCCACACAGGCCAGTAGGTTTGGAGCAGTCCACCAGTTGAGACTTCCTCAGATAACTCTGGTCTATGTCAAGTTGACATAATGTTAACTGAAGCTAACTGGAAGTTAACTATGTCAAACTGAAGCTAACTGGAAGAATGAATAATCTGATTCTTACACATATAAACATAGGTTTGTATAGTAAGCATATAGGGAGTATATTCAGCTGCTTGGAGAAAGCATGATGATGGGTACACCGTGTACATCTATAATCCTAGCACTTGAGGGGCAGATACTGGAAGACCCAGAGTTTGAGGCCAGCCTGGGCTATATAAACTCTCTCCAAAGAGGCAAGAAAAAGGGCAGGGAGAAAAAGAAAAAGTGTGTATGCTTTCTGGTAATCTTATCCCTGAAGTTAATTATTATACTCTATTAGGAAAAAATCCATTAAAAAAATTATTGCAGCCAGTAGACCTGTCAGAAGCTCAGTTTCATGAAAATAAGGTATAGCATCGGCAAGTGTTTAACCTAACTCCTTTCTTCTCTCTGGCTCATGCTGCTGCTGTGTGTGTACCTGCCTGCCTATCCGATAACTTATTTATAAATGTTCTTCAGTGTTCTTCTTCATCATTCTAGCAACAACTAAAGCCTTTGAATTCTCAGCATTGTTTGTATCATTATCAATAAACTGCCTTCCAATGCTTCTAATTAAATTGTAGAGTGGTTTGTATGTTAATAGTTTTAAGCATTAGAGGCTTTTTGATTCCTATTTTAACACTGCTGTGATTTCTGCTCTCAGTATCTCTTGGCTGTCTTTAGCTCATCAATTAATCACTCTCCAGCTCAGCAGCCTTGGTGGTATGAGAGAGTAGGTCCTTCATCCACTGATCAGAGCCCAGCATAGGTCAGCTCTGAATGAATTTTTCTTTCTCTAACAGACCAGCTGAGAAAGCCAGGGAAAATGACACCAAGCAGCTCTGGGCCCTGCTCATCAATCAGTGTTCATCAGCATCTTCTCCCACTTCCCACGTCTACTGGCCTAAGTTTTAGCCCAAATAAATAAATGCTCTTGCCACTTAACACAGGACACATTTACTGAGAAGATGCCTGCAGTTGGGAGTGGACAAGAATTCCAACTTTTTTATACTAACACACATTTTAATGCATATCTTTAACCTCAGCACTTGGGAAGTAGAGGCAGGTGATTTCTGTGAGCCTAAGGTCATCCTGGTCTACAAAGGCCAGCCAGGCCAACATAGTTAGACGCTGTCTGCAAACAAAAAACTACCAACACTCACTTGATCCATAAACACAGGAAGGCACGTTCCACCACTCATGGCTCAGTGCTCTCTCTGGGCTTTGGTGCCACTGTTGTTATTCTCAGGATCTCAGTCTATCAATTCCTCCTCTCTCTGTCGCCATCTTTCACATCTCTGCTAGCTTATCTCTTCACATACCTGGATCTGTGATCACAGGAGACAGTCCCATTTTGCGTCCACTTTCCACCTTTTCCTTGTTCTAAGTCAGGCTTCTCGAAAGAACACACTACCTCTTTTACACCACTTCCATGCCTACTGTCTTTCCAACCCAGAGCAGAGTAGCTTCCACCCTACTGCCCTAGGTAGTTGTTCTTCTGCCTCAGTCGCAAGTATCTACTGATGCTGGAAACTTCCCTATTGGATCACACATGACTCAGTATTAAACACCAGTGGCTTACTTTCCATCTTAGGGAATGTCGTCGCCTTTTACTCAGATATCCAGTCCAGAAGTACAGTTTATGTTAACTGCTTCCATTGTCATGTTCCCTGAGTTCATTCAGCACCACCTTGAATGCTATGTAAAATGATATCCATCCCTGCCAGCATGTTCCAGCATGACCTTCACTTGGACCTGACTAAGACAATGAGGGAATGAAGAAAAGACAGATAAGACATTCTGGGCTCTCTGCTGCAGAAACCTTAGCATCCAGAAGCTCAGTATGTTTATAAAGTTGAACAGGGAAGAGAGGTTCTTGCAGATAAACGAGGAGGCCAGGTCTATGGTATAGAGCAGATCAAGGAGAGGTTTGGCTGATCTCACTAGGAGCACTCCCTCTAGGGGTCAGTCTTCAGGCTGTGAACAGCTAGTGGAAGAATGATGTGGATACTTTCTGTACACATTATCAATATCTGCACAGACCAGAAGGGAAGACTGTCATTTGTTCCACAGGTCTGAGGCTCAAGTGTTCTTGACCTGGCAGTGCCCACATTAGAAGCACACATTGCTTTGGGACTTCGCTCACTCTGGGCTTCCTCTGCTCTCAGCCCTAATTGTTCTTAGACTAAAGTTCATTCTGTACACATATAACATTAAATTCCCCTAATCAATGAATTTGAGTTAAACTCTTTGGTAATTGAAAGATAAGGGGCTGGAGAGATGGCTCAGTTAAGAACACTGACTGCTCTTCTAGAGGTCCTGAATTCAATTCCCAGCAACCACATGGTTGCTCACAACCATCTGTAATGGGACCTGATGCCCTCTTCTGGTGTGTCTGATGATAGCTACAGTGTACTCTTATTCATAATATAAATAATCTTTTAAAGGAAGGAAGATTATAAGCTCTATAAACAATGTATCTGATTTTCTTAAGCAGTAACAGGTCGGAGAAAACAAGCAATTTTTTTTTCTTTTTTTGAGACAGGGTTTCTCTGTGTAGCCCTGGCTGTCCTGGAACTCACTCTGTAGACCAGGCTGGCCTCGAACTCAGAAATCTGCCTGCCCTCTGCCTCCCAAGTGCTGGGATTAAAGGCGTGTGCCAACACTGCCCGGCTCAAGCAATTTTCTTAAAGCATCTAAAATTTTGATTGAGCAGCTTGATGGTAGAGTACTTACTTACCTGGAATTTAAAAGGTCAGGTTTGATACCCAGCATGCAGGAAAGAAACAAAAAAATCAATGAATCACAATGTGGGTAAGCCACCTAGTTGATTTAAGCAATTCATGGGCCATGATGGTACACACGTGTAACCCGAGCACTTGGGAGGCAGAGACAGTCAGGGCTCTATGCCTTCAGGGCCAACCTATCTGTAAAAGTGAGTTCTAGACCAGTCAGGCATATAGTGTGAGACCCTGTTTCAAAACCCATCATCATCATCAACAACAACAAAATTCAATTCATGGGGATGAGGAAATGGCTTAATAAAGTCTTTGCAATGCGAGGATGAGACGCCTACATTAGGTTTGGCTCCCCAGCTCCTATGATGGGGAGCTGGATACAGGAGGATCCTTGGAGCTCAATGTCCAGAAAACCTAGCACAATTAGTACATTCCAGGTTCAGCAAAGACCCTGTCTTAATAAATAAGAAATAACTGAAGAGGACACCTGACACTGACGTCTGAACTCCAAACACGCATATGCACTGGAGCATACCCATGACCTGTTGGAAGCCAGTGAGGGTTTCAGATCCCCTGGAACTAGAGTTGCAGACAGTTGTGAGCTGCCATGTGGGTGCTGGGAACTGAACCCAGAGCCTCTGCAAAGAATAGTACTTTTAACCACAAAGCTAGATCTCCAGCCCCAAATTCTCTTTTTTTACATTACTTAAATTCTCTTGTGCCTTTCGGTGTACCAGCACCAGTCTGCAATCTACATAGATTGACCCACACAGTGAAACTGATGATTCTTAAACATAGCAGATTTTTTTAAAACATGAGATTTACATACATGAATATGTATGTGTGTTGATCACCTCCCACATTTCCTGTACCCTTCCTGACCACTTTTCTCTCCTAACTGCATTTACTGTTTTTAAATCCACTGAGACCACTTAGTAGTACCAGTATGTGCATGGGGTTAGGGCCATCCACTGCAACATGGGCAGCCTACCAGGGACTACATGAAACTTTTTTCCCCCAGTAGACGGCATGGCATCTCCCAAGATGTCAGATTTCTTAAACATCATAGAGACTTCAGGTAGCCAACACGTCAGTGTCCTGAAGCTGATGTGTTTTCCCATACCTGGACATAATCATCTCAGCTGTTTATCTTTTGTGGTCAAATAAAGGAGTTTGTGTCATGTCTCTCAAAACTAGATGAAAGATTTCATTGAAAAAGTATAATGGAAAGAAGCAAAATGCATGTAAAAGCACAACATTTTAAGTATGGGTAAGATGATTATACTAATAGAGAAACAGTCTCACTATTAGACATGTATATTGTTGAAAACATTTTTATGTGTTTGTATGGTGTGCATATGTATGTCTGTGTGTTCATATGTATGTAGATGCACATTGGTGTGTGAGGACTTGGGTGGCATGCATGCACATGTATCTGCATGCCTTTATTGGCCATAGTTGACATCAGGCAGGTTCCTCTTCCTCGATCATCCTCAACCTTTTTATGTTGAGGTAGGGGCCTGGGGCTCCCTGTTTCTGCTAATCTCACTAGCCAACTCGCTCTACTTGCTAGATTCCTGGTCTCTACATCCAATTGGCTGGGCCTACAAGCAAACTGCCACAGCCACCCAGCTTTTACATGGGTTCTGGGAATCCACATTCCAGTCCTCACTCCTGTGTGGTAAGTGAAACACCCACTGAGCCATCTCTCCAGGCCCCATTGGAAACCTAATGTTTGGAAATTTAACTGTTTTTTCTTTGACAGAACAATTCCATATTTAAGAATTAACCCTACAAAATGCCTCCAGACTAATGACATATTTATAAATATTCTTGTTGCAGGATTGCTAATAAGAAGGAAATATTGGAAACTAGCCAAATTTGCAGGAGGCATGTAACTTGCTAAATAAATGTGGCATGTCATTTGTACCACTATTGGAGGGCTCAATATTCAATATCTGGGATGGTTTCTGGCACAAAATGAGCTGCACTTGTAAGTGTGGATTAATGAATGAGTTTAAAGGGAACTTGTGTCTTATTTGTTCATCATTTGTTCAGCAGTTATTATTTAGTGGCTGTAACAGAAATAAACTCAGTTACTTCCCTCACCAAACTTACAGATGGTTAGCAATGCTAGTCCTGGGGGTAGGGGCATGAAGGAGAACAAAGTGTGATGGCACGTATACATATACAAAGATGCCGTGATGAACCCCATGACTTTGAGCTAGCCTAGGAGTTTAATTTGGGGAATGAGATGAGATGGCTTAGTAAGCAGCAGGACACTTGTTGCCAAGATTGATGACCTAAGTTCAACGCTTGAGACCCAGGTGGTGGAAGGAGGGAACCAACTCCCATAAGTTGTCCTTTGACCTCCACAAATGCATGCTTAGCACACACATACATATACATGCACATAGACATGAATACGTAAATATAAAATAAGATAATCATAAACTTACAAAATTCAAAGGTGTGAGGCTGGAGGGCTATCAGTGGGCAAAGAAAGCAGGTTTGCACAGGCCTGAGAATCTCTGTACAAACTACCAACATGATGCTGGGCATGATAACTTCTGCAACCAGAACACTCTTCTGAGAGATGGAGGCATAGACAGGAGAACCCCTGAAAGCTCACAGCCAGTGAGCCTGGTGTATGTCGCAGGAAAATAAGATAAGAGCTTTTGTCTCAAACAAGATGGAAGGTGAGAACTGACATTCAGGGTTGTCCTTTGACCTCCGTGCATGCGCCATGGTATGTGTACTTGCATTCACACATACTTAATATATACACAAGATTATGTATGTGTGTGCATATATATTCAAATAAAGGAAACCAGTGTGTACTATAAAGTCATATAGTATGAATGTATGTATAAAGTCATATATGTATATATACTATTGCATGTATGTAATTAATTTGTTGAGAGGACCGGTTGGATCTGAGTTTAGTGGAATTAGATGTGACTTCTAAGACTTCTTTATTACTTGAGATTTTCTCAGGTGTATATTTTGTATCTGAACAAAGGTGTAAATATGTATTTTTAAAGCCAAATAAACAGATTTTACATGATCTCCGCAGTTCTCAAAACAGAGAAGAAAGAGAGGCAATAGAGTTCCCTACCTGTCTTATAACACAGTTCCCAAGATTCTCACCCCTAATACCACATTTCTCTATTATTCAAACTGGGTATGGGTGTTTCTGTGAAAACTCCAGCTGTGAAGTTCATCATCAGTTGGCTTTAGAGTAAAGGAGGATTATTGAAGGTGGGTCTGACAGTCAACTCTTAGGCTAACAGGGTCTTCAGACCTACAACCATAAGAAAGAACTGAGTTCTGTCAACAACTAGGGAGGGAAACTTAACTCTCAGTTAAGAGCGCAGCAGCAACTGATACTGTGATTCCTCCATGAGGAGAACAGGCTTCTGACTCAAGGGAATTGTGAGATAATACATTTCTGTTGCTTTAATTTTTTTTTTTTTTCAGAGCTGAGGACCAAACCCAGGACCTTATGCTTGCTAGGCAAGCGCTCTACCACTGAGCTAAATCCCCAACCCCGTGTTGCTTTAATTTAATTTAATTTAATTTTTTGAGAAAGGGTTTTACTATGTAGCCTAGGCTGGCCTCCAACTCTTTTTTATAAATTAATTTTTAAAAATGTTATATGTATAATTGTTTTGTCTGTATATATGTCTGCCTGTCTTGTATACTTGTGTGCCTGATTCCCACTGAGGCCAGAAGGGGGTGTCAGAACTGGAGTTACAGATGGTCATTGTTTACCACTCTAGATATGGCAGGACCTGGGAGAATGGAGCCAATAAATGAGGGACTAAAGTCTCATGCGATAGCTAGCTTTATTCAGAGCATCAGACAGTTTATACACTAAGGGTTAAGAGAAGTGACATGAGTCAAGTACACAAGGCAAACCATACATGGTGGACAAGCTGCACTTAGCAGAAGCATGTTTTTCCATAGAGCGTATAAACAAATAACAGCCAGTTATAATGAATAATCGGAAGTAACCTCTCTCCTATCCGCTAAACCAGGGAGGGGCATAAAAACATAATTCAAGAACAGGTCCGTGTTTTTGAAGAAACTAAGGTCACAAGATTCTTGTCCTGATTTCTTAGAGTTTTCTCATAAGCATTCAGAAATCTCACATGACTCCATTCTTAGACCATGTTCCAACAGCTATGGGCAGGTTCAAAATTGAACCTTCCAGAGCATTCAGTGCTCTTAACCACTAAATCATCTTTCTAGTCCCTGGCTTCCAACTCTTGAGCCTTTTGCTTCAGTTGCTCAAGTGTTCTGATTGCAGGTGTGTGTCACCATGCCTACCTAGCCTTTATACTGTTTGGAATCCCTGAATGTGTGGTATATTAGTGTCCCTTTATTTGAGGTTTCACTGTCTAATTTGTTTTTTTTTTTGTTTGTTTGTTTGTTTTTTTTTTTTTTTTTTTTTTTTTTAGTTAGTCATTGATAGGTGTAGTCCAAAATTATTTAATAAACAATTCCAGAAGTAAACAAAGATTTAAATAACATGTCCCAATGTAGTGTTACAACTCTCTGCTTTGCTGTCACTGCTGTTAATTTCTTACTATTTCTAAATTATGAGGTCAACTTGAAAGAGGTATTAAGAATAGGAAAGAATATAATGGATGAAATATTTGGTGCTGTTTGAATTTAGGCACCTTAAGAACATCCGGGAGCACATGTTTACGTCATGAAGGGAGGGTGTGCTGGTGAACATTCTGTCTAGTAATAAATATCAGAGGTGATTGTCTAACAGACAAAGGATTTCTTGTGCCTCACCATTTTGAGAGTTTTAATTCATGATGGGTTGGTCATTGTATTGTTTATTTTTCTGTTGCTGTGACAAAATACCTTAATCCAAATTAACTTAGAGGAGAAAGAGGTTTATTTGGGCTTATGGTTCCAGAAGGCTAGAGTCCATAATGGTGGCAGAGAAGGCATGTGGGCAGAAACAGGAAGTAGAGAAATCATGTTGTATTTATCAAGGGTGGTGGACGGGAAGTTTAGCAAGGTAATGAACTTTCAGAGTCTGCCCCTGATGTACTTCCTCTAGCAAGGCTGTACCTCCTAAAGTATCCGTAGACTTCCCAAACAGCACCCACCATCAACTGGGAACCAGGAGTTCAGATACATGAACCTGTGGGGCATAGTTCTCATGGAAACCCCAGTAGTCATGTTGCTTAGGCCCTTAGCACAGAACATCATGGTGGGAGCACATAGCAAAGTGAAACTATACTCCTCATGAATGGGAAGCACAACAGAGGAAGTGGGCTCTTTGGTAGAGGGAACACTTGCCTAGCAAGTATGAGGCTCAGGGTTCAGTGCCTAGTACCTAACCCCAGACAAAGAAACAACAGTGACAACAACAAAACAACAGAGGAAGTGACCTGAATATTCCCATGCTTTAAGAGGTCCTACCTCCTAAAGATCTCATCTCCTCCCAGTAGAATACATGGGGACTGCTCCAACCTGTTAACATTTCTGTAGCACGTATTAGGAATCAAAATGACTCATGATTGGGCCAGCAAGATGGATCAGCAGGTAAAGACACTGTTGCCTATTGATGGCCTGAATTTGATCCCTGAGACCCATATGGTAGAAGGAGAGAACTGACTCCAGCAAGATGTCCTTGACCTCCACATACATGGGCACTGTGACATGTATGTGGGAAGTTTAAGAGCTGTGACCTTGTTGAAGGAAGTATGGACTCTGAAGTTTTGAAGCCCCATACCATTCATAGTATGTTCTCTCTGCTCAGTTCTTGAAGTTCAGGATGTGGGACCTCAGCTTCCTTACCATCTGCCATGCATGCTGCTTGCTGCGGTACCTCCATGCCATGGCATACTCTTAGCCCACTGGAACTATAAACCAAATAAACCCTTTCTATTATAAGTTGCCTTGGTCATGGTGTTTTAATCACAATGATAGAAAACTAGTAAATACAGTCATTCAGTCAGTACCACCTTGCCTAAAACGAAGTTTACCTCATTGCTGCAACATGAGCTTGCAGTTACTTTGAAAACCTTGCTTTTACCACAGGTTTTGTTGTTGTTTTTCTTCATTCCTTCTGGGAAGCAACTGTTGTAGCCCAGCAGCGTCACTGTCCTTTCTTCAGCTGTGCTTGTCACTAACTACCCTATAGAATTTGAGTGGGATGTTCTACAAGTCTATTTCTGTTCCATGTGTGCTGTCTTAGCTTTATTTCTGGGAGAAGACACCATGACCAAGACAATTTATAAAAGAAAGCATTTGCTTGGGGGCTTATTTATACTGTCAGAGGGTGAGTCTATGACCATCGCGATGAGGAGTCTGGCAGCAGGCATGGTACTGGAACAGTAGCTGAGAGCTTGCATTTCATGCACAAGTTGGACTCAAAAGAGAGACTGGGCCTGGTGTGAGCTTTAGAAATCTCAAAGCCTATCCCATGACACACCTTCTCCAACAAGGCCATACCTTGCCAAAACAGTTTTACTAACTGTGACCAAGCATTCAAAAATTCAGGCTTATGGAGGTATGCCCACCAGTCTTATGTCAACTTGACACACAAGCTAGTTATCTGAAAGGAAGGAAATTTAATTGAGAAAATGCCTCCATAAGATTAAGCTGTAAGACACCTTAATTAGTAATTGTATCAGCTCCTACCTCTAGGTTCTGGTTTGAGTTCCTGTCCTGACTTCCTTCAATGATGAACAGTGATCTGGAAGTATAAGCCAAATAAATCCTTTCCTCCCCAACTTACTTTTTGGTCGTGGTGTTTCATCACAGCAATAGAAACCCTAACTAAGACAAGTTGGTGCCAGGATTGTGAGATATTGCTGTGACAGATCTGACCCATGTTTTGAGGAAGATTACGGAAGGTCTTTGGACCTTGGGGCTAGAAAAGCCATTGAGTGATGAGCTCTCATTAGGCTATTCTGTAGGAGCTTCGAAGATATGGATGCTGAGACCACTGCAGGCTTGGCTTGTGACGTTTTAGAGGGAACTTTAAAGACTCTTTCAGGGACACTTGCTATTTTGATTTAAGATTCTGTTGTTCTGGTTAGCTGGGGCTCAAGAATTGCTGTGATTAATACGATACCAGATTACTAAAGCAAAACCTTTGCTTTGCTTGTGGCTTGTCTGCTGGAGCTGAGGATTGGTGATTAAGAGACCAGCATCACTGAGGTGAAATCTGGGAAGTGTTTCCTGAGAGCACAAAGAAGCTGTGTTTCAGAGGGGATCAAGGTTGTACTTCACACTGGCTGCTGAACTTGGTAGTCACCCGGCTGGTACTGGCTTTGAAGGCATGAAAGGGACCATGCAGATCAGCTGAGGCTTGGGCACTATGAGAGGCCAGGAGTGGCCATTGGTGAGGGTGCAGCCTCAGTGGTAGTTGAAGGCCCAGGATTAGGGATCATTCAAAGAAGTTGAGGCTTGATGCTATGATGAGAGCCTATTGCAGGCTATTGGTGAAAGTGCAGCACCAGTTACAGCAAAAGACCCCAGTGTTTTGGAGATGCCAGTGCCGTGGGATGACCACCATGAACAGCAGTAGTGGTTCTTTCTGAACTCTAGCTAGCTGATTTAACTCAGCTGTTCTGGTTCAAGCTCCTCTCCCAGCTGACTGCTTCAACCTGGCATTTCTCTTAGCTTCTGAATTGCTCTGTTTCACCTCAAGCTAACTCGAGCAATCTTTTCTAATCTTCTGGCTCCTCCTCATTCTCTTGCTTGTTCTGTCTTTACCGGTGTCTAGCTTGTTCTCTCTTCAATTTGTCCCTGTAGAACTCTCCTGGTAAAACTGCCTCCTCTGTGCTGCTCCACTCTCCCTCTCAACTCTACTGCACTGCTCTCCGCAGACTCTACAGTATCCTGTTCTGTACTGTGTCCCTCCTGTGCACTGCTCTCCGCAGACTCTACTGTACCCTGTTCTGTACTGTGTCCCTCCTGTGCACTGCTCTCCTCAGACTCTACTGTACCCTGTTCTGTACTGTGCCCCTCCTGTACACTGCTCTCCGTAGACTCTACTGTATCCTGTTCTGTACTGTGTCCCTCCTGTGCACTGCTCTCGGCAGACTCTACTGTACCCTGTTCTGTACTGTGTCCCTCCTGTGCACTGCTCTCTGCAGACTCTACTGTATCCTGTTCTATACTGTGTCCCTCCTGTGCACTGCTCTCCGCAGACTCTACTGTACCCTGTTCTGTACTGTGTCCCTCCTGTGCACTGCTCTCCGCAGACTCTACTGTACCCTGTTCTGTACTGTGCCCCTCCTGTACACTGCTCTCCGCAGACTCTACTGTACCCTGTTCTGTACTGTGCCCCTCCTGTACTGTTTCTCTCTCCCTTGAGTAGCTTCCCTTTCCCCTCTCTCCTCGTAAGAGTTGGGTGCATCCTATTCTGTCAAATCTTTCTCAGATTTGTCACTTTTTCTGCCACTCAATTAGACATTGCTTTCAAAAATGGGTGCTTCCTTCACAAACTAATTTTACTTTCATTGTTTGGGATTACAGTGAGTACTAAGAGTGACTGTATTCCAGCTAGAGGGATTAAAGATATGTGCCAAGGGCTGAGTCATGCCCTAACTTGAAAAGGTTCAAATATCCTGGAACATGACTGTGCCCTGGTACTTACCATTTGAAGAAAGTATTTAATTTAGTTTAATTTTGATTTTTACAAGAGCCCCCAGCTAAAAGCTGAAATTTTAAAAGATTTGGATTTTAGAGATTGAATGTTTAAAGGGAATGAAATTTTAATGTATTTGAGTTCATAAAGACTGTGGTTCTTGCAGGCGGATTTCTGAGTTTGAGGCCAGCCTGGTCTACAGAGTGAGTTCCAGGACAGCCAGAGCTATACAGAGAAATCCTGTCTCAGAAAAGAAAAAAAAAGACTGTGGTCCTTTTAAAGAGATCTTGGGGATGAATAAGACAAAGAAGTTTTGGCTTAATAGTGATATGTTTGTGTGTCAAGTTGACAATGGTTCAATTGTGCTGGCTGGTCTTATGTTAACTAGACACACAAACTAGAGTCATTTCAAAGGAGGGAATCTCAGCTGAGAAAGTGCCTCCGTAAGATCAGGCTGTAAGGCATTGTCTTAATTAGTGAATGATGGGGAAGGGCCCAGTACACTGTGGGTGCTGCCATCCTTGGGCTGGTGGTCCTGGGATAAGAAAGCAGACTGAACAAGTCATGAGGAGCAAGCCACTAAGTAGCACACCTCTGTGACTGCTGCCTCCATGTTCCTACCCTGATTTGAGTTCCTGTCCTGACTTCCTTCAATGATGAACAATGATATGGAAGTATAAACCAAATGAACCCTTTTCTCCCCAACTTGCTTGTTGGTCGTGGAGTTTAGTCGCAGCAATACAAACCCTAAAACGGTCATTCTCATTTTCACCACCACTATTGGGATCTTCTTTGATATTGACTTCTTCTGCTTAGTCCATGTAGTTACCATAACGTTTGGACAGAGTCTGAACTTGTAGCATCTGGGGAAGTCTGAGACTCTAACATAAAGCCTTCACTTTCATGCAAGGAACCAAACATACTACTCATTTTGAATAAAAAAAAAAAACAAAAAAACAAAACAAAACAACCTGCTAGGGCTGGAGAAATAGCTCAGTAAGAGAGCACTTACCCACAGAACCCTGTGTTCCATCCTAGTATTGTGCCAAAGAGAATAAGTAAATTGAAAGCAATAACCTACAATGAACAGTTGTTTGTTTTGTAAACTACCAACAGAAATAAAGCTTAAGAGTGTTTTATTCCAAGAAGGGAATTATGCCACAAACATCAGCGAAGTGTGGAATTGAACATTTCCCCCTTCTCTTTAGAGTATGAAGCCGAGCTGCCTACCTTTCCAGAAGGATATAAAGTGAAGCAGGAAGCTGCAGTTACAGGGAGCTCGGTGAGTGTTGCCCAGACCTCAGTGAGAGTGGCACAAATAGCCCAAAGGGTCACATCCTGGCTTGGGTGGGAGAAAGGGGAGATGGGAGCTAGAACCCAAGAGACATGGTTCTTCTGAAAATGGAATGGCTTTAAAAGAACATCCTGTATGCATTTTGAGCCTCAGGGATAGCTTGTATTAAATGGGACATGCGCTCCTTGTGAGCGCTGTAAAAGATGTTTACAATGGATCACACTGCAGATCTATGTAGTGGCAGTTGTGGTATAGAGTGCGTTTCACTGTGCTCAGAGAGGACCAGCAACCAGGAAGGGAATCCCTTTGGAAATATACCTCGGAATTGCATACATTTGATAGCTTTAACTTTTTTTTTTTTTTTTTTTTTAAGACTTGAGAAGTAAAGGGACTTGAACAAGGTCACATGGAATTCTGTGTATTCTGGGTAATCTTCATTATTGTAGTAGCCTTTGAAAGATTCTTCCATTTAAAACTCTTGTTCTATGACTGTTCCTTTTTGCTAACATCTTGTTCTTGCTTTGTGGGTGCAATTCTTACACAAACTTCTCTGCAGGTGCTAATTGTCGTTCTCTTTCCTAGAAAAGAATTACTTTTCTAAGGTTAGTTGTTCTGTTTATTGGTTTTAGTTTTAGTTTGTTAGACAGGGTTTCACTATGTAGATGGGACCAGGCTGGCCCTGGAACTCCATATGTAGTTCAGATGACCTTAAACTCTTGAGTCTCCTGCCTCAGTCTCCAGAGTGCTAGTGCTAGGTGTGCACCATCATCTTGCTTGCCTTTTTGTTTGTTTGGTTTTTTTTTTAGTTTGCTTGTTTGTTTTGAGACAAGATCTTGTGGTCATCCTCTTTACTCTGCCTTCCAGGTGCTAGGTGGGATTACAGGTGTATACCACTATGCCCATCCATGGCTGTAATTCTTAATCTTTGGTTTTTATGCTGTTGATTTCTGGATCTATGTAGAGAGCTTTGGTTGTATACAATTTTAAATGGGAGCCAGAGAGTATTTTTCTGTACAGCCAAGTACCTTAGGGCTGTACAGAGCATCAGAACCAATAGGAGATGATTGGGTATATGAGAGGGTAGATAGATAGATAGATAGATAGATAGATAGATAGATAGATAGATAGATAGATGATAAAGATATATGATAGTTAATTGATCATAGATGGATGGCAGGAATGTCATTAATGAATTACCTCACACACATTACTAAAGCTGCACAAGCCCACAGCAGGCTGACTGCAAGCTGGAGAACCAGAAAGCCAGCCAGTAGTGTTGTTTACTCCTGGGCTGAAGGCATCAGAAATGGGAAAGCTGGTGGTGCAGCTCTCAGTCCAAATGCCAAGGTCCAAGACTCATAGGGCCATAGGTGCAAGTTCCAGGGTCAAACACTATGACAAGGAGTCTCATTGTCTAAGCCAGGTACAAAAGAAGGGAATGTAACTCTAGGAGAGAGTGTCTTAGTCCATTCTAAATTTTAAATTGGCATCTAAAAGTAACCATCACACCTGGTGTGCTTTCCTTGTACTGCTTTGTACATGGTTTTCTGGATGAATCTCTTCTATGAATTAAAAAGCCATTACTCAGATGCTCAGTGGAGTGGTTGCCTCTGGAAGATTTCCTCAGGGTGGCCAGGAACAGGGTCCATATCTTAGTGTTGTGCAGTAGTACTCTTAATAAGAAGTGAGTGTTCAGGTGTCCACCAGAATTCTCCTTGCCAACCTTTGTTTTATCTGTTTACAGAAGAGCCATTGGGGAGGTTGGGGAGCCAAGAGGACATGCTGGTGTGAAGGGATACTTCTCGAATGTCAAGAAGGAACAACAGCTCATGGGGAAATGTAGGCAGCAGCCATGTTTCACTTGGCCCTCTAAGTGGCATTGCCTTTCTCCCTCTCATCCCTGCCATACCCAGCAAGTCTGAGTGCCAAGCCCTTTGGAATTCTGCTGGGAAGAAGGCCCTGTGCCCTCTAGGGCTGCTTCCTTCAGTGGTTTCCCTCACTTTGTCTCTTGATCATCCACACTGGCTTCATCCCTGTTTATGTATGGGTAATGAATGTGGTGCACAGTGGGTGGAGGCCTGGGGTTGGTGTCAGGGATCATCCTCTCATCATTCTTGCAAATTTTTCATTGAGGAGGGTATCTCAATCAAGCCCAGAGCTCATTGATGCAGACCTGCTAGCCCACTTGCTCACTTGTTCTGGGCATCCTGTCTCCTCCTTCAGAGGCTGGAGTTACCGGTGGGCTGCCATAGCCACCTGGTGTTGACATGGGTTCTGAATTCTGCCCTTTATACTTGCAGGGCAAGAGCAGTAATCACTCCTGTTTGTTTATTTGTCTGGGTTTTTTTCTGGTCTGTTGGCCAATGTCTCATCCACAGATGGTCTCCCTGCAGTCCCTCTAACCCCACCAAGGGTTTCTAACTTCACTGTCATTTAATTTTGTCTTTTTCATCCTAAGACCTTAGGACAAACTCAAGGCCTTATGCTTGCTAAGCAAGTACTCTACCACTGAGCAAAATGCCCAACCTTTTCCCTCGTTTAAAAATATCTCAAAAGGGAAGGGAAATGAACATTTGTATTCAGAATGTTCCCCAACCTATGCATTTGACATAGAAGTTCATTCCCTAGTAAGATTATAAAAATAAATCAGGCATGGTGGCACATGCCTTATTCCCAGCACTTGGGAAGCAGAGGCAGGCTGATCTCTGAGTTCAAGGCCACTCTGGTCTACAGATCAAGTTCCAGGACAGCCAGGGTTATTCAGATAAACCCTGTCTTTAAAAAGCAATAATAATAATAATAATAATAATAATAATAATAATAAGAAGAAGAAGAAGAAGAAGAAGAAGAAGAATAGAAAACCAAGGGCTGGCAAGATGGCTCTGTGGGTAAAGGTGGCTTGCTGCTAAGTCTTGCAAGCTGAATCAAATGGTGAAGTAGAGAACCAGCTTCCACATGTCCTCTGACCTCCACATGTGTGCTATGGCATGAGTCTATGCCCCACCCCAAATGAATAAGTTGAATCTTAAAATTCTAAAGAAAAGAAAATCCAATTACAGAGTTGTTTCAGAACTTACCGCCTCACCCCGACCCCTGCAGGTCACGCCCTTGGAGGAACTGGTTCCTCATGGCTTCAACATGGAGCATTACCTCCCAATGCACCAGTTCCCAGTGGTGTCTCCTGTGCCCTGTCCTCCCAAGAAGGCAGAAACAGTCGAGCCCAAGACATGTAAGTATGGAGGCAATCCTCATCTTCTGCAGCTTGGGGTGAAGATACACACTTACAGGGTAGAGTTGGGGGTCAGACATATCAGGGGACACCACATAGTAGTCTATGTTGTAACTCTTTGTTTTGTTTTGTCTTTTGAGACAGGCCTGAAACTCCCAAAATGGGATAAGCTGGCTGGCCAGGGAGCCCCAGGGGTTCCCCTCCCTAGCACTGGGATCACAGGCCCACAGCACTACACCTGGCTTTGGTCACATTGGTTCTGGGAGTTGAACTCAGGTCCCAAGCTAAACTATCTTCCCCATTATCCTCATTTCTAAGAGGAATGTTGTGGATTTGCTGACTTCTTTCCAAGGATAACATGTAGCAGAGAGAATGCTAGCAAGCACTGTGATTTTTTATTAAATACAAAGCTAGAGGTAGGAGGGGTAAAGTGATCTACAGAGTAGGAGAGAGTGTCCTGCGACCAGGTCTCCAGGTCCAGCCTGCAGATCCACCTGCGCCTCTGCTCATCTGGCCTCCCCTCTGTTCCTTCCCTTATTTGTTTTGTGTCCTCTGCTCTGGGCCCTGGTCAGACACTACCACTGTTAATGTGGCTGCAAGGTCCCATCTGCTGAACCCCCGTCCCAGCTCCTCTCTAGCCTTAGTTCCTGTCACATTTCTCATGCTCACATTCTCCTGCAGACACTAGCCTCTGTATGTGACTGCCTTTTGATCTGAGTGCTATGGTTGTAGGCCTGCACCTTCACACCCAGTTTACTGGAGGCTGGAGATGGAAGCTAAGGCTTCCTAAATGCTAGGCAAGCGCTCTGCCAACTGAGATACTACAGCATGAGCCCAGATGAAATCAACATCAAAATCTCAGGCTCTATCTCTGTCAGTCTCACTCTCTCTCCCTCTCTGTCACCCCTCCCCTCCCCTTCTTTTCCTCAATCTCCCTCCTTCTGTCCCTCCCTCCCCTCCCTCCTTTTTTCTTTTCCCTTTCTTTCTTTTAAGCAATAAATATTTTTATCAGATGAACCTAGATCTTTTGCTGTTTTCAGTAGGAATATTCTTTTTTTTTTTTTTCTTTTTCTTTCTTACTGTGCGACCCACTTCAGGGCCTACAGACAAGAGTCCGGGCAATGGTTTGGGGTCACGGGTTGCTCTAGCATGGGACACTATGAGAGGGGGAATATTCTTGTTTCAGGTTCTCCCAGAGATTATCTGGAAATGTTCATCTTTCCAGTTCTGCTCCCTGGAATGGCCAACCTGCTTCACCAAGCCAAGAGAGAAAAATGTTTTGAGGTCAGTTTGTTGGGTTGTCCACATTTTTAGTTCTTGGTCTTTCATTTCAGTCTGATGGCAGGCCATTATCATTGGGTTGCTATTCTCAAAAATGACCCCTTTGCCAAGGAAGCCCGAGTATGGGCCCCCTGCCCTACCACAGCATCTAGTACTATATAAATGCACATGCACTGCCAACTCTCTGGCCACCTGGGCCCCTGAGAGGTTCTCTGCCACCTGGCCATCTTGCCCACCCTTTTCCTGGGCAATTAAGCATCAAGCAGGTCTTAGTTCTTCTGTTCCATTTGTTGTAAGTGCTGTTTAACACTTTGTGTCCTACTTTCATTTCTGTTGCTG
Organism: Mastomys coucha; assembly: GCF_008632895.1. NCBI lineage: Eukaryota > Metazoa > Chordata > Mammalia > Rodentia > Muridae > Mastomys > Mastomys coucha. The sequence goes on from NW_022196904.1 coordinate 107,843,117, forward strand.
TGACAATACCCTGACAAAATGCAACATAGGGAAGGAAAAGGTTTATTTGGTTTATGATCCCAGGTTCTAGTCCATCACAACAGAGAAATCACAATACAGGAGCTTGAAACAGTTTTTTTTTTTAACCACACCCACAGCAGAGAAACCAATGCATCCAGGCCCTCTTGCTTCCAGCTAGCTTTTTTCTCTCATACTGTTGAGGAGCTCCTGCTTAGGGAATGGTGTTGCCCACAGTGGGCTAGGTCTTCATCAATTAACAGTGAAGGAAGGCAGTCTTCCACAGACATGCCCACTGCCCAATCTGGTATAGATAATTCCTTATTAAGACTGATTTGAGGTGATTCTGGGTTGTGTCAAGTTGACAATTACAGCTAGCAGTAAATTGTGCTTACTTCTTACTTGCTTCTGGATTGATCCTGCTCCTCTGGTCTCTCCTTCCTCCATTTTTTGCTAACTCTTTGATTGGTTGGTTAGGTTTGGAGGTTTTAGGGCAGGTTGTTATATTTTGTTGTTTTTTGTTTATTTTGTTGTTTGCTTGTTTGTTTTTAAAACAGGATCTTATGTACCCCAGGCTATCTTCAAAGCCCTAATCTATCTTTAATTCCTGATCTTCCTGCCTCATCTCCTCAGCTGGTATGGAAATTCTATGCCTTTACCTCCAGCATCTGTGCTAACCTCTCTGGGAAAGGTCTGATAGGCATCAGTAAACACATTTATTATTGTACCAGAGTGACTTAAGTCCACTAGCTGGCCCTGTGACAGTCTGCACAGAGCCCCTCAGGGCTCTTCTTGTCTGCTTCTCACAGGATGACTCGGAGGGCTGTTTCCCACACAGGTTTGAAATCTAGACTTTTGAATGTCCCCCACTGTTTAGTGATCTTTCCCTGGGGCAACACAAGTACTCTGCTTACCCCAGACAGGGAACCAATGATCATTCAATGTAACTATTTCACCAAAGTCCAGCTTGACCAACCAATGTTTATTGACTTTACTCAAAGAATATGGATAAGGAGTTACTAACAGGAGCGTGGGTGACCCCAAAGCAGCCACATCACTTCAACATGTTACCCCAACATGGATGGCAACTTCTCCATAGCTGTATAGACAGTGTCTCCCTTTCAGTTACCCCTCCACACATTATATATATTAGCACCTGTAGTTTGGGAGGGGAAAGTATTGGAAGGAGTGGCTGGAATCTCAGGTGAGGGTCTGATGGCCCTTCCGTACCCCTCCTTCTGTGAAGAAACAACAAGCCCGTCCTTGAGGCTGCCCTGTGGGTGGTTTCAGCTGCTCTCATGGAGATGGCAGTGGCCACTGTGCTACCATGTCTGATTTTAAGCATTGCTAAAAGCCAGAGTTTTATGCATGCTAGGCTGTGCTCTACCCATGGAGTGGTTTCCCTACCCTACTGGTAGGAGTTGGCATAGCATAATGCCTTAGCTTTCTGTCACTGTAGTGAAATACCTGAGATAATCAACTAGTAAAGAGGAAAGGTGAGTTCGTTTTTGGCTCAGTGTTGGAGGTTCCCCCTGCAGGATCAGCTCACTGTTGCTTTGTGCCAGGCAGCTCAGCATAGCGGCAGTAGATGGCAGAGTGAAACCACTCACAACACAAGTTAGAGAGAGGAGAGAAGGTGTTGGAGCTCCACAGTCCCCTTTGATGACACACCCAGTGACCCGACTTCCCATTAGACCCTGCTCTCCCAAGAGCACCATCACAGGGACCACCTTGGACAAGTGGACTACCATACCATTTAACAATGGCATATCCATATGATGAAGCCAAGAGCCTCTAACCTGCCTCTCAAGGCCCTCTCCAACCCTCCTTCCTTTCTCCCCTCCCTCCATCTCTGGCTCTCTTTCCTAGGCAATTCCCCGCCCCCAAGCCAAACAGACCCCCACCCAGTACCAGCCTCCCTGCTTCAGGGCCTCTGTGCATTTGCTCCTCCTTATTTTAGAAAGCACTCCTTGTGCTCATCTCTTCTACATATTTAAGTGCTACTTGTTTTTCAGACTCAGCTGCGGGACACATCTCCCAGGCTCCCAGTTCCCTGGAGGCCAAAGGAGAGGCAACTGATCCCAACTCTCAGATCTCAGGGAACTCATCTGTTTTTTATTCTATGGTAAATTCAGAGAGCTTTAATTAAGACATTCTTAACCCACATACATTTAATTTTATACATGCCTGCTTCCCTAGCTATTTTCAGTGTCCTGAGGACAGATTCCCTATCTTGGTTTTATACTTCTCATTGTTTAGTACTACTCTACCCAGCCCATGGTGAGCACAGAGTTGGTCCTCCACGAGTGTACACAACAGAGTTGGATGTCAACGATGCGCAGTTGTTACTACATCCATGGCCAACACCTTCTTTTTGGAAGGCCATTCAGCTGGACTTATTCCTCAGAGAGAAGTCCTAGACAGGCGTGGGAGCAAGACATTTGTTCCTGAGTTTCAGTCAGGAGAGGAAGAAAGCTCAGTGGCCAGCAATAGTCAGTAAATCAGGCCTTGGTGAAGAGCAAATCTCTGTTGTCATAGTTCCATAGTTTTGAAGTCTACCTCTAACAGGTATGGTACTTCACATCTGCTGTCTCAACTTCTCAGGACAAGGCGAGGACTGGTCTTGTCATCTTGGGATGAAGATGTTTCAAAAAAGAAATTTAAAAAGGGCTGAGAGTACAGGTCAGCAGTATAGCTCTTGCTGAGCAGGTACAAGGCTCTGGGGTTCAAACCCCAGCACACAACAGGACGAAAAGCACTATGGCTGTTGAGACTGCTCTGTCTCATAGACTCTGAAGTGAATCTCTAGGAAGCTGGTGGCTTTTGTCTTCTAAGTCACCACAGTTTCTATGTGTGTGAACTGAGGACAATCACAGTGTTGCCCAAGGGATTCTGATGATGATGAAACAAGGCAGTCCATTCAGTGTTCAATGCAGACCCAAATCTGCAGAGATAATAAATACTAACTCCATATCAACTTAGTGTCCTGTGCAATATGTGCATCTTAGATGTGACCTCCCTCTTGTTTCATGTGCCTGGTGTGACTCAGCACTGAGCCCTAGTCCAAGGAGGGATGGAGGCAGGGAGAACCAACTCATTTATTTGATAACTTCATGGGAAAAGAAAAAGAGAATCTTATTACACCTGTCAAGCTGTGATTGTTTGTATATGCTCCGGCACAATTAGAAGGTGTGGCCCTGTTGGAGTAGGTATGTCACTGTGGGCATGGGTTATAAGACCCTTATCCTAGCTGTCTGGAAGCCAGTATTCTGCTAGCAGCCTTCAGATGAGGATGTAGAACTCTCAGCTCCTCCTGCACCTTGCCTGCCTGGATGCTGCCATGCTCCCACCTTGATGATAATGGACTGAACCTCTGATCCTGTAAGCCACCTCCAATTAAATGTTGTCCTTTATAAGAGTTGCCTTGGTTACGGTATCTGTTCACAGCAGTGAAACCCTAAGACACAAGCAATACCTCATTGATCTCTAGAGGCTTCTCTGTCTTCATCAAGCACCTGCTGGATCCTGAGCAGTTCTACTCTGGCTCTTAGCTTCCGTGGCCACTCAGCAAAGCCAAGCCCCAACATTGGACTTCCTCCTAAGTCAGCCATCATTAGAGGTCCTGGGGCATAGAAGGGGGCAGGAGTGTCATCTCTTTGACCCACATAAAGGTGCAATGGGTCGTCTCCGCATTGTATTGTAGGAAACAGGGAATCTTGCCGTATGGGCCTTGTGCTTTCAAACTGAGGCACTTCGATGCTTTCCCCTATTTTGATACTCTACACCCAGCCCGGCCACAGTGAACAGGGTTTTCACTACCATGTAGCTTTTCTGCGGTAGACTGTAAATCAAAAAGAACAGATGTGTGACAGCAATGCCTGTCAAATCATTGCAGGGAAGACTTTCCCCTTTGTTTTGCCTACTGCTGTAGTAGCCATTGGAAATATAGGGACTGCTGAGATGTCTCAGCCAATAAAATGCTTGCTGAGTAAGCATGAGGACCAGAGTTCGATCCCCTAGCACCTATATAAAATCCAGGCATGAAGGCACGTACTCGTCTAGCCAACTTGCCTTGCCAAATAGGTAAGGTCCCAATGAGAGACTCTTAAAACAAGGTAGAAACCACCTGCAGGGGAATGACACGTGAAGCTGTCTGCTACACACACGCACACACACGCACACGCACGCATGCACACATGCACATGTGCACGCATGCACCTCAAACAGATAAAATTGAAGAAGGAGAAGGGGGAGTAACCAGGCAGTGAGAGGCGCTGTCCTTGCCTTGACTCACTGTTGGCAGCCCATCAGTACTGACCAAAGTGCTTGGCATTCCTCAGCTAATTCCATCCTGTGAAGAACTTTCTAAACTAAACCCCTTTCTTTCCACCCCTCTTGGAGGAAGGTCTGAGAACTCAGGGAGATTCATTTTTACCTGGCTTCACCCAGCTATCAAGTGACAGAGGACACCTTAGGTGAGCCCAAGTGAGGGCTCCTGTCTCTCCTGGTAGACAGAATGAAGGCTCACTCAGCACAGCTCCTGGAAGTGTTAGCACTCCCCTCACCACTGTTTTTCTGGGAAACAGATATCTACTGGCCTTAGGTTATGAAGGCTAAGCTGCTTCAGATTCTTACTGTCTGCTCACTGGCTCTGTGTTCTCTTTAGGATCTGTCCTTCCCTCTGTGGTGTTAAGCAGAGTCCAGGGGCAGCTGGGTGCAGTGAGGGTGAGGCTGGAGCACGGAGCGATGTGCAGCTGGGTGCAGTGAGGGTGAGGCTGGAGCACGGAGTGCGGTGCAGCTGGGTGGAGTGAGGCTGAGGCTGGAGCACGGAGCGCTCTCCCAGGCTGCTGTTCTTCCTGTACTCTTACTGCAATGAGAAGTCAGACAACCTCTCTGTCACCTCTCCGGAATCCTCCCCTCTTCTCTTTCCTTCTCTCCTTCCCTCACTCCCTGAGCTAGACTGACTGGCCACTGAGCTGCCAGTGTCCTGGGGATCTGATCTTTGGTTCTCATTCATGTGCAGCAAGCATTTTACCCACTGAGCCATCTGGTCCTGTGCTGCTTCTTACCTTGCTGCTGGTTGGAGTAGATTCAGTGTGATGTAGCTGTTTATTAAATTGAGCACAGCATTGGATATGATAAAAAAAATGAAATGACTACAGTGGAGTCTTGGACTGCAAACTTATACAGCACATCTTTAGGGGGGACTGGTGACATGGCTCAGGGAATAAGAGTGCTTCCTATGCAAGTTATAAGTGCCTGAGTTCAATTCCTGGCATATACCACCCAGCTGCACAGACAGGTGCCAAGCCTGGCATATACCACACAGCTGCACAGGCAGGTGCCAAGCCTGGCATATACCACACAGCTGCAC